>NW_027530007.1:7409555-7420580 GCF_008692635.1 Crocuta crocuta | reverse complement strand
TGGTGTGCCATCTTGAAGCACAAGGAAAGGAAGGAACGGTTGAGGATTTGGGATGGATGATCACCGCTGCCCGCACCCCACCCCTGCCCTGACTGCCAGCTGCACTGCCACCTCTCGGGTCGATGCTCCGCAGCCCTGTCGTCCATCAGGACCACCCCGCGGTGGGTGCTGGGGTCTGCGGGGTGTCCTCACTCGTGGCTCCGTGTCCAGGCTGAGGGGAGCCCTGTGCACATCTGTGAGGCTCCAGGTGGTGTGAGCAGGGCGGGAGGCGGGAAGGACTGGGGAGGGGCCGGGTTCCCAGGGCACACGGAGGCCCGCCCAGGCTGACTTCTGCCCTGAGGCTGCTGCCTGGGGCTCAGCAGGACGACCAGGGGAGCCAGGGAAAGGCTGTCCCGGGGCAGGAAGGGGGCGGGAGGAGGGGACCCAGGAGGCCAGCGGAGAAAGGAAATCCAGCAACTGGACCCAGGGAGGGAGGCGTTTGCAAAGCCTCACTGGAGACCCCCAAGTCCCCTGAAAGGCTGGGGGGCCACGAGGAGCAGGAAGACAGGGGTGGGGCCGTTAGAGAAGGTCCCCGAGGGCCAAACGTCAGAGTGTAAAGTGACTGACATCTGCCATGGCTCAAATAAGTGGGTTGGAATCAGCTGTTGATTGGACCCTGCCCTCCCTCCACGGACCCTGGCGCCCCAGGCCCTCGGGCCCTCGGCTCCGCCCGGCCCTGGTCCAGGGGCAGGTTTCTGCCGCTCGGGTGTCTGGACTGATCACGGGCAGTTGGGCTGCGTGGACGCTTCGGCGCCGCTTCGTTCCCCCACGTCCGGTCAGGATGCGATCTTCACCTTCCTTCCAGTTCCTTTGCTTGTTATTATCGGCTCTTACCTGTGCCCTCCCCTTTCCCCGCGGGTGTGAGGCACGTTTGTCTTCCCGTCCGGCTTCAGGCTCCCCGCCGGCCCCTGCAGCTCCACGCGTGGGGGCCGCGCCCCTGGGCAGAGGGAAGGCCGCCTGGTGGGCCGTCTGTTGCTGCTGCACTGACCAGCGGCAGTTGTCATTGCTTTCCTGTGCCCGTCCCCTCCCTGCAGTTTGCTCAGGGACGAGGCTACCGCCGTGGACCGCAGGCCCTGACCCCGCGGTCAGGTCCAAGGAACACCTGCTGATGAGTGAACACACGGAAAAGGAGTAGGTGCTTTTGTGGTTGGGGGTCCGTGCGTCAGACACAGAGGGAAGTTGGATTTCTGTCACTTTACCTGGCCCCTTGGACGTCGTGCCCTCCGTTGTGTTTGTATTTTCCGAGGAAAACATCTCGGGACCGTGTGCGCAGCCCAGTGCTAAGGGCAAGATGCAGCTCCGTGACACGGTTTTCTCTAAGCCCCGAGCACAGACTGCGGCCCAGGCTTACGGAGTCTAAGGCTGGTCAGGACAGGCATGCTTGCCCATCAGCGAGACACACAGGGGCGCCTGTGGCTCAGTCGGTTGGGCGCCCAACTTCGGCTCAGGTCACGATCTCACGGTTCATGAGTTCGAGCCCCATGTCGGGCTCTGTGCTGACAGCTCAGAGCCTGGAGCCTGCTTCCGAGTCTGTGTCTCCCTCTCTCTCTGACCCTCCCCTGCTCATACTCTCTCTCTCTCAAAAATAAACATTTTAAAATTTTTTTTAAAAAGAGAGAGACATACAGGAGCCCCAACCAGAGACAGGGTGCCACGCTTTACCTGCTGGGTCATCACTTGCCCTGAGCAAAGCCACGGTCCCAAACGGACACCTACACTCACCCCCGAACCACACTGTGTTCCGAGGGCTGCCTCCCTCCCTGCCACACGAGCACCCCGAGACCTTACTTGGCTGTTACCAGTCCAGTGCCCTGTGCACAGCGGCCAAGACCTCGGCGGGGGAGCGGGGGTTCTGAGTCCCTGGTTGAGGCCCCTCCCTCCCTCGGGAGCCTGCTGGCAGGTGCTGGGACACTCAGGCTCCATGCAGGCCGAGTACGGCAAACCCAGGCCGTTTCTGTGTGTACACACGATCGACCCTCAGTATCGGTGGAAGTGGAGTTTCATAAAGTTGCACTGAGTGTGCCACGCGGCTCCTGGGGACACAGGGTGCTCGGTGCCTGCGGCCTCTGGTCACAACACTCGTGTTAGGATCAACCTTGTCGCGTGCGCTTCTTTCCAAAGACACACAAAGCATATGTGCTGCTGATCACGAGCATCACCTCCCAGACAGAGGCACGTGACCGTGCCCGCCGGAAGCTCCCGGGCGCCTTCTCTTCGGGAGGAGCATCACGGCCTTCCTGTGCTTAGGACGCTGGCCAGCCCTTCAGCCCTGAGCTTCAGGGCCATTTTAAAGAGCGAAATCACCAACAAAACCCACAAAGAAAAATCCAAAAAC
Organism: Crocuta crocuta; assembly: GCF_008692635.1. Classification (NCBI taxonomy): domain Eukaryota; kingdom Metazoa; phylum Chordata; class Mammalia; order Carnivora; family Hyaenidae; genus Crocuta; species Crocuta crocuta. The sequence continues at coordinate 7,418,206 of NW_027530007.1, read as the reverse complement.
GCAGACACTGACTGGACAGTGGGATGGACACCCGATCACAGCCTGCGCTGCCCCAGACAGAGCGCCGTCCCGCCAGCCTCTGCGGGGTGACAGGCAGCCCAGGTTCCCCGCCCCTCAGCGCGTCCACGAGTGACGCAGGGCGTGCGGCTCCTGGTCTGTCATGTGATTACGTCTGAATTCGCAAGTACGGAGTCTGAATACTGAGGGTCAGCTGTACGCGAGAGGGTACAACATATTATCGGCCTTATTGGGGTGTAATCCATGCACAGTGAACTGCACCCCTTTGAAGAGTCTGACCTGGGGGGTCCGTGTATCCACACGGTGGGGGAGCCGGCGCCACCATCGGTCTTAGATCATTGCATCACCCGGAAAAGGAGCGCCTCAGCGGCCCCTCGCCATCCCCCGCCCCTGCAAACCACCAGTGGACTCTGTGCCCGTGGGCCGTCTGTCCTGAGCACTCACGGACGTGGAATCATGTGACCTGCGTCGGCGCTCCGCCCCGTGACGACCGCGTTATGTTCCGCTGTGCGCTGGCCCGCGTCATCGTCCGTCATCCACTGGCGGTCACTTGGTTGTTTCCACGCTTGGGCTCTCACAAGCGGTGACGCTGTGAACGTCACCGACAAGTTGTTGCGTGGCACGCGTTCCTGTCCTCTGGGCGCGGGCCCCGGTGAGGAGCCTCCGCTGCGCCGCGTTGCACCCCCTGCGGCGTCCCAGGGGCCGATCCCCCACGTCCCCCCCGACGCCCGGCGCCCGGCATCGTCCGTCGTTTCTGATGGTGGCGCCCCAGTGGGTGTGGACGTGTGTCTCGGGCGTGTGCTGGCTTTTGAAAGGAAGCTCTGGGGGCTTCGAGAGCAGACCAGCCGTCGGGTGCGGGGGACAAGGGGGCAGGGGCCCAGCCGAGGAGCTGCGGGGGTTCGTCACATCTGTGAGCTACGCTGCCTCTGAAATAGCAGGGGGAGAGGAAGGCACTTGCCCCTGGAACTTTCCCTGGACAGGTCTTAGTCTGTTGAAAGCTAATTTGTAGCCCAAGGCAAACGCCCATCCCGCTTTGTGAAACAAACAAAGCCTGGATTTCATTCCCAGCACTGGCCTCGACGGCCCCCAGGCGTGGGCGCGGGAGGGAGCCCATTCTGTGCAACAGCTGAGGGTGGGGGGTCTCCGGCGCAAGCTCACCGTGGCAGAGACAGGTGCTCCAGGAGCCGGTCGGAGGCCCCTCCGACACTCGCTGGCCCCCTCTCCAGGGGTCTGACATGACCCAAATCTAGAGAGGGGAGGGGGTGGCCTCAGAGCACGGGGTCACCTTCCAAGGCTCCTCCTCCTCCTCCTCCGCCCCCGCACCACGGCCATCAGGGAACCTGGGGACCCAACCCAGCCCCCTCGTGCCCCGGCCAGCGTGGGACAGGCCACGTCTGCGCTCAGACCCGTGGACTGGATCGTAGGGACCAAGTGCTGTCCAGCACCAGGTCACTGACGGGTAGATAAGCAATAGTAGAGACTTGACAGGCTGGAAATAGTGCAAACCAGGAAAGCCACGTGCCTTCCAAGCAGCGGTTATGCATTTTGGTGCTTTTGTGCGAGAACATTTGTGTGACTGTTCACAGAGGACCCACTGCGGAGGGTTCCACGGACACTCTGACGTCACGAACTCCCAGCAGAGGGGCGGCAGGGGCTGCGGGAGCCGCGTGCAGAGCCCACCGCTCAGGCAGGGCCGGGGGCGGGGGGCACGGAGTGGTCCCGCCCTCTCTCACCACTCGGCCTCTGGCTGGTCACTGGTTTTAAACACCCAGGGCCTGATCGGTGGCAACTATCCAGCCATATAATTAGGTGTAAGTGGATTTTCCTTTTTTTCTTCTTATCTGTTTGCTTACTCACTCTCAGCCTCTTGCACGTCGCTAAGGATTTTGGCTGACGTTCATCAGTCAGTATGATCTGTTGGTGTAGCTGACCGTCACGGCAGCAAAAACAGCATGACACTCGGGTATGAGAGCCCACGGCCAGTGAGGGCGCATGGCGGCGTGGCTCCTGTGGGCTCCGTGGCTCCTGTGGGCTCGCCGTGGGTCCTGTGGGCTCTGTGGCTCCCATGGGCTTGCCGTGGCTCCACCTCACACACGTGCCTCGTCGATGCAGAGCCCCGCAACCAGAGGCCAGGGACCGGGGCATGGGCTTCAGAAATCCGCATTAAAGGGCCGAGCGATCGAAAAGAGCGCGCCCTCTCCCACCTGGAAAACGTCGCGGTCCAGAACAAGCTGGGCTCCGACGGGTTCCGGAAGGCTGGACTCTACACCCAGATGCAGCCACGTGGCGACGTGCGTGTGGCGTAGGGGGAGGTCGCTCGGTGAGAACCCCGGAGCAGCGCACGGGTGCGGGGCATCTGAGAGAAGCGTAAGTTTCCCGAAGGAAGTAGGATGCGGAAACAGGTTGTAGTTCCAAGGTGGCTTCACGTGGAACCAGCCACACCCCACGCAGGCCACTCAGCTGGAACGCAGTTTGGGGGTGCTGTCTTGGGTTGGCCTCGGGGCTGCGGACAGCCGTCCTTGCTCTGTGCCTGCCTGGTGACCTTCTCCGAGGGCGGGGTCGTCTGCAAAAGCCTCCCGGGCGGGGACGTCAGCACCACGTGGTTTCCTCAGGATCCCCGTCCTCCCTCGTGGCTCCAGCGTCCCCCACCTGACCCCACTCACCTAGGGCCCTGGGGCCACACCGGGCGGTGCCGTGTGCCCTCCCGCCGCGTGCCGCCCCTCCCCCTGCAGCCCAGCGCTGCCTGATCCGACAACAAGCCCCTGTGTGCGGCCTCAGCAGGGTGGCCCCTGTGCTGCTTCGCCCAAGCCTTCCTCAGCTTTAGCTCTGAAAGCCCACGTCCCAGGACACCTCTCGGTCCCCTGTGAGCCAGGATGCTTGGTCACCGGACAGCCCAGCAGCTTTCGTGGACCAGGCCCTGATGGTGGCCCCGCGCCCGGAGCTCAGCAGCTGGGAGGACCATGTATATGGGGGTGAGGGACCCAACTCTTGTACAAGTCACCGCGGCCACCTCGGGTTTGCGACAGGCGACCTGTGCCTGGGTTTCCCACAGATCAGCAGGCCTGTCACCCCCAAGCCCCCGCGGGTGCGGCCGCGCCTCCCGCCGCCCGGAGGAGGAATGAAACTCAGGCCCAGACGCTGCCCGGCCAGGGGTCACTGCAGACCTGGGCCCCAGCCAGACCTTTGACTTGGCCGCTTCCTGGCTCTGTGGCCCTGGTAGGTGAGACACCATCTCTGGACCTGTCGGAGATGCTAACAATGCCTGGGTGACACATACGGAAATGACGAGGGTCCACGGGGGGGGTCCAGAGTGGGGCGGTCCTGGTGAACCCGAACATTCTCAAGAGGCCCGATTTTCCGTGGCTCCCGCTTGAGAAACACCGAGCACCCTTCCCCCACCCGACGCCGCAAACCCCGTGTGCCCGTCTTCCCAGGCTTACACCTCAGGGGAGGAAGGAGCCGCGCCGCCCGGCCTCTGCCCTTCTTCCCTCCCGCCCTCTCCCCTCCCTAGCACCCCGTTCCCTTTCTGGAAGACCTTCTAGTTCCCCTGCCGTGGACAGGGGCGCGCCCGGCCCACTCTCCTCTGCCTGCATCTGCCTCTGCTTCTGGGGAGCAATGGCGGTAGAAGGGTCCCGGGGAGGAAACCAGATTCTGATCATTAGAAAATACCATCTGACCCGAGCCAGGCATCCCCTCCCTGTCAGGGCGCAGGGCGGGACGTGGGGAGCGCTCTCGCGGCGTCATCGCGGCGTCAAGGACCCGCCCTCCAGCTCTGCAGCCTTGAACAATGTCCTCAGCCTCTCTGTGCAGTGGTCAGAGCAAGCCTGGCCCCTGGAGAGAGGCTCCTCGGACCCGACCTCACACGTATGTGCTCACGTGCACACTTACGTGCAGCACGTGGATTGCGCTTTGTTTTAATCCTTTTCCACCCGGAAAGTGCGTTTTAGAATACAAAGCCAGGGTTTAGTCACGCACACGCGTCCTGGGCACGCGGGCACCAGGCTCTGGCCCTGCCACCGCCCAGCTGAGGGCCCTGGGGACGCACTTCCCCCTCGGTGCGGGGGGGGGGGGGTGACCGACACTTGCCTCACCAGGACTCCTTGGAGGTCAGGTGAGAAAGTACGTGCAAAGCCCGCGCAGCCGTGCAGCTGGAGGCAGGCCGCCCCCCATGAGCGAGAGCGTTTTCACCGCCTCCCTTGTCCCCAAGGAGACCCCAGGCCCCTGGCACGCGCCGTCGGCCTGGTGGGGCGGCGGGTCCCGCGCCTCCTCCCGCTTTGCCCCTTTCTGGCTTCGTGGCGCACGGGGGTCTCTGAGCTGCCCCGCCCGGGGCCACCTCAGGCTCTCCAGACACAGGGCCTTGAACCAGCTGGGCCACTTGGTCCCGTGTGCCCGTGGCTGCCCCCCAGGCTCAGCCAGCAAGCCCTTCTCCCCCAGGGGACCCGGTTATGACCCCGCCTGTAGCTCTGGCCGCTCCTCCCCACCCCTGCCCCCTGCCGCGCCTTCCCTCCTCTGCCTCGCTCCCTCTTGCCCTTTAATTTTTTTTGCATGACTCTCTGCAGAACCTCAGGTGACAGAGCCCCAGAGAAGAGTATGTGCGTGTGCACAGGGGTGCACACGCGCGTGACCCGTCCTTGGTGGCAGGGTGCAGACGGCCCTCCCCAGGGCCTGGGGGTCGGGACCGCCCGGCTTGAGCCGCCCGTGGTGCGTGCGTGGGGGCAGCCAGGCGGGAAGGGGTTAACCCCTTCGGGCCGGGCGCGGGGTCCTTTGCCAAGACAGCCGTCACTTCCCGCTAATGCAAACCAGAGCCGTCCCCCAACAATTGCCACAGTGTCCCGGCCGCTCCCGGGCGCATCTCTGTCGTTACTCCCAAAGCGTGGGCTCGGTGCGTCCGCATTTGCTGCCTTACTTGCTTGCATTTGTGGAAACAAACAGAAGCCACGTCCAGAGAGAGAGAGAGAGGGAGAGATTCTTTATTTCTTCCCCACCTGCCTAGAAACCTGCCCTCCGCGGTGCCCGCCTCACCCCGCCCGGGGCCCACCGCTCTGAGGCAGAACCTCCGAGGAACCTTCCCGGCCAGGGAGCTCTGGGCTGGGCGGGCGGGCCCGGGGGAGGGAGGTCAGAGGTACAGGGGAAGGAAAAGAAGAAATTCTCGAGGATCAGACCCAGCACCGTGGATTTGTCTATTTAATCCTCCCCTGACTATCTACCTGATGGGGAAACTGAGGCACAGAGAGGTCCAGAAGCCTTCTCAGTAGCCCGACCGGGAAGGGCCAGAGCGGGAGGCCGGGGCTGCCTGACCCCAGGGACGCCCCGCCTCTGTCCCGTCCCAGGAGAGTGAACCCCACGCCCTCCCACCGCCCGCCCAGGGAGCCCCGCCTGCTCACAGTCAGAGGCCAGCACCCTCGGTGCCCCTTCTCCCGAGTCCAGAGGGGCTGCAAAGCCAACAGGTGTCAGAGTCACAGTCACTGGGCAGCCCCCCCCACCCCCCCAGGCAGGCCACGCCCAGACCTCGGATGCCTCGAGCAGGTTCAAATCCCAGCTTGGCCGTTCCTAAGGTGCGGACCCTGACTTCCGTCTCCCCCTGCATGAGTCGGGACAGGGGTCCGGATGCCTGGTGCTGTGGGGATCCAAGGAGAGAGTGCGAGAAAAGGCCATGCTCAGCCTGGACCCTGACGTCCACCCCCCCCACCCCAGGCTCCTCTGTGCTCTTCCCGTGCTCCTTCCGTGCCAGGACCTGAAGCCGTTGTGGGGCCCCAGACGGGCCAGGACGGGCACTGGAGTGCGGGGCGAGGACCCCCATGGGCAGGAGGCCGGCCACCCACCCGTGCCAGCTTCGCCCTGCTCCCTTCCCTCCCCCACTCCTCCCCCCCCATCCCGTGTCCGACGCCAGGGTCTCTCTCGGTGGAAAGCGTCACGAGCCCATCCAGGAGCCCGAGGCCGGCAGGTCCAGGCCACCAAGTGGATAAACCCAGTAAGGGGCTCCCAGAAACGACCTTCCACCCTTCGCCGCCACGAAGCCCACGGACAGCCGCGCGGCCGGGCTCTGAGGGCTGGAATTTCAAACTTACACAAATATTCCAGAGCGTTTCAAGCGTGTTCCAACAGACATTTATGTTGGCCGAGGCTATGTTTTCCTTTTATTGCTGTTATGAGATTCAACATTTTTCCAGAAATAACTTCTGAAAAGTGTGCCTGGATTTTGAACACGTGTGATCCCGACATACAGAGAGAAAGGCTTTCAAGTCACATACGCACGGGTCTGCGCACCCACACACACACTGAGGGCGCCCTGGGCATCCGTCGTAAAAGGTGCCGCGTGCCTTTGTCCACTGAGGGGCTCTCGGGAGGGGCCGAGCCGTCCGGCGTCAGGGCCGAGGTCTCACAGGGTGCAGGTGTGGGCAGGGGACGTTGCACGCAGTGTCTCCTGCGGGACCTGAGGGCGTCGGACGCTCTGCCCCGCTCTGTAAATGCGCTTCCCGGCGCATGGATGCTAACGGGATGTGGCTTCTGCTACCTCATTCCCGGGCTTCTGCCCCCGAGGGGTGGGGTGGTGAGGCAGCGGGATCCTTGGAAAGGAATGTCACCACTCACTGTCCGTGAAACGCTCCCGCTCCGCTCTGCCCTCTGGGTGCTCAAGCCGGACCCATGCTGGCGTCAGGATTAGTCATCCCTGAGGCTGTGAGTCAGAAAGGGAGAGCACCGCATCCAGCCACCACAAACGGAATTTACCAGAAGCTTCTGTGAGGAAGGCCAGGTACTTGCGAAGCTTGCCACCCCTCTGGGAGGTCAAGGTCGGGGAGAGAAAGATGCTCGTGACCCCGCCCCGAGTGTCCAGGGGACCGAGTGGAAAGAAACAACAAACACGGACGGAAACTTTCCCCCAGGTTGGGAAGGGCGCGTGGGGAGCCTGCCGCCCAATGCCCGTCCCGCCGTGCGCCCCCCACCCCCGGGACCAAACCGCTTCCCGGGGCTGAGCCCCACTTCGCGCTGACCCCAGCGGACCCTGGGCTCCCCGCGGCCCGGCCCGGGATCTGCGAATGTGTGAAGGTATTAGCTGCCGGTGGGGCCTGGAACCCGGCCTGGGGCCTGGCTCTCCAGCAGGAAGGCTTGGAAGGCTGCGAGCCTGGACCCGGCCCAGCACCCAGAAACAGGAAGAATTATCAGGAGTAAATGTGAGCACTGTTAGCACCGGCTGCGATTTATTGCCGATGCCGGGAGACAACGCTCCGTTGCAGCCTTCGGTCCATTTGAATATAAAATGTAATTAATGAGTCACGGTGTGGGGGGGGGGCTGGAAACAGGTCCACGCCTGGGGTTTCAGAGGCGTGGGACCGGCTCCCAGGAACGCACCGCCCTCCCACGGGGAGCCCCAGCCGCCCCACCGTCCCTCAGAGCCAGAGAAGGAGAGCCTGGATCCCCAGGGTGTCTCGAGCTGTGGGTGCAGGGCTTCCCGGGAGAGCAATCAGACGCCTTCTGTGGCGGGAGGGGAGAAGCGCTGGGGGGCCCCGTGTGAGCTAAGCCGCGCAGCACCGCGCTCCCTGGCNGGCCCCGGGGAGAAGGGCCTGGGGCGCCCCAGCCCCCGCCCGGCGAGGCCCCCGCCCGCCTCGTGTGCAGCTGTCACCCGCCAGCCTCCCATGTCTCTGTTGCTGGGGGCAGGCTGGGGTTTTGTGTCGTCCCGGCCCCCCCTCCGCCCCCGATCTCCTTCGCCCCCGTGGCCCGTTCGTTCTCAGAAAGCTCGACCCCCTCCTCCTCTTCTCCTGGGCTTTGATCTTCTGGTTCGGGTTCAGCCGCCTCGTTTTTTGCAATTACCAGCCCAGAGGGAGGATGCCCCTGACCCGCCGCCGCGGTCTGGCAGGCAGATGGGACAGGAAACGGGGAGTTTCTTTCAGCCTTCGCCCCTATTCATCTTGGATAGATTACAACAGTAGCAGCTCCAAATGTCTTCATAGCCCATTTATGATAAAGCGATGGTAACATCACACGAGAAGAGAAATGTGCAGATTAGTGATATCCGGGGAAAGATGGATTGACTGAGTTCAGGAGATTGCTCGGAGCAAGCCCCTCCCTCCCCTNCCCCCATCCCTCCCTCTCCCCCCTTCCCTCCCTCCTTCCTTCTCCCTGCATTCTTTGCCTTTCCAAGTTTTTGAAAGTCTACAGGGCAACTCTGGAGCAACCCAAATAAATCAAGCTGCCATAGCTACTTTGCAGAAGGCTGGGGGTTTATATTTGAATTTCAGGAAGAGGGGCAAATCCATCACCCGGGAACGCTACAGCTATAGATTTTAAAGTTTGCTTGAATTATTACGGAGGGGGGGGCAGTACGTGGTGGAAGGGGGGTTTGGAATAAAACCAGGGAGGACTGGCCAAGGAAGAGCTTCGAGCTGAAGGACATGGGCACATTTATAAACCATCAATAAGAACCATTAAGACCTGAGGCTCCCTCTTTGTTCTTTTTAAGAGGAAACACTTAACAATTTGTTGTTCTTTGTTGTACTTTTCTAATGAGCCAAGAGAACATTGCCCTGTCCCCTGCGCAGCCTGGAGACGAGGGGTCACCAGCTTTGTCTTCTGTATTTTTCATCTTTTTCGTTTACATGAAAACTGACAAGACCCTCCTCCCCCCCCCCCCCGTG
>NW_027530007.1:7409058-7409461 GCF_008692635.1 Crocuta crocuta | reverse complement strand
CAAAAAGCTGCAATTTAGAGCATCCCGGGCGACTTCATTTCTAATCATGTTTTTACTTTCCTGGTCTACCAATTGGAGACCCCCCCGGGTCACTCTGGTTTCTATTGATTAGAGCCCGGCTCCGAGGTGAGGGCCCAGGACGAGTGGGGGGCGGGAGGGATGCGTGCGAGTGGCGGTGGCCCTGCCTGGAGAAGGTATCTGAGGATTTGAATGACATCTCAGGGGACAGTATCAGGCTTCCAAATTCCTTTCATCCATCAGATGAGAGAACAAGCCACAGCTTTCAGCCGGACGGGGCCGGGCTTTCTCCCGGAGCAGCGGGCTCGGGCCACACAGATAAAGAGCGTCTCCTGTTCCTTTTAAAGCATTTCAGGCGGGGGCTCGTCTGTCACTGACTGAGGGC
>NW_027530007.1:7406274-7409027 GCF_008692635.1 Crocuta crocuta | reverse complement strand
TGACTGAGGGCGGGTGGGGGCGGGGAGGGGCCTTTCAGCTCTGATTAGAGTAGCAAGTTCAGGGCCACGGCGAAGCTTTCGAAAGTCTTTCCAGCCCTTCTTTCCTGCTTTACTGATGGGTTCAGCCCCACGCCATGGGGGCCGGGGGCCGCCGGCCCGACATTCCGAAGGAGCCCTTCCTTTTCCAAGGCACTAAGGTCAGGTCCAGCCCTCAGGTCCCAACCGCATAGCCATCCAACTCCTGGGGAAGGGTGGGTGCTTATTACATGCCCACCGGAACAAACCAGGCGCTGGGAGCGTCAGGAAGGTGAGGGCCTGGGAGGGAAAGGGTGAGGGCGGTGTGGCGGGAGGCAGGGCGCCGTTAGTGGGAAGGGGATGCGGCGCCGCAGGAAACAGAGGTTCGGGGGAGCAGGAAGTAGATACAGTGTAGCAAGGAGTGGACGCAGTGGAGCAGGAAGTAGGTGCCATGCGGGGAGGACCAGGGAGAGAGGGGGGCAGACACAGACGCGGTGTTGCAGGAGCCCAGACGCAGGCGTGAGGCTCTCCACACCCTGGCCCCCGAAAGCGCTGGATAAATGTTCACTCGTGAACCCCGTGCGGTCTGACCATGTGACAGATGGGGGACCGTCTCTCTGGCCGCTTGGTACACAAGATGTTTGGCCCGTGGGCTGCCTGCTCAGTGACAGAGGCAGACACCCCGGGCCATGTTGCTGGCCCTTCCCTGGGGAGTGACAGTAAGGAGGTGAATAGAAGGATGTTCCTGGCCTGCCTCTCGCCACCCCTGTTGGGGACCCCAGCTGAAAGCACAGACACCCAGGTGCACATGCTCTCTGGGCCCCGTCGCCTGGTGGTGGCTCCGTCATGAGGCCGGGTGCAGATGTGCGTGGCCAGGGTCTCGGGTGGAGGTGAGGAGCCGGGGGAAGGCTCCGGGGCTGGGGGTTGCCGGGCTCCCCGCCGCACCCCGCTTCTACCAGATCAGCTTCTCCTCCGGGAACTGACCTTCTCCTGCAAGGCTGCCACTGGGCTGGGTCCCTCCGAACGGGCCACTCGTCACCAGCCCTGGCCTTCCAGGCCCGGCCGCTGGGGGAAGCCCTCTGAGGGCACCGCAGGCCCGAACCCGCCATGTGCCCCGGCCTTCATCCCAACACCGCCAGCTCCGAGAGGGATGCGCGTTGCTTCGAGGATTATTTCCTTTTTAATAAAGACCCAAAAAGTTTCCAAAGGCAAAATGACAGGCTGGTTAACTTTATATCCCAACTCCAAAAAGATACATTTTCCTCTTTGTAATGCACTAGTTAGTGGTTACTGGCACATTACATTAACTAATTTGAGATCGAATTATCAAATTTGCTCATTGCTGCTAGCGCTAATTTGAAACCTTACAATAAAGAGGGTTTGAGAGGCACATGAAAGGGCACCACCCACGGCGGCTCCGAGCCCGGCCCCGAGCATCACAGCGAGGCTCGCACAGGGTTCGGGGTAATTGCAGTCATGAGCCAGAGTTGATTGAAGAAAATTATACCCCAGTTTTTTACTACAAGTTTTTTTTGTGTGGCTTTTCTTAAATTATGCGGTGAAATTCAATTACAAGGGAAGACACGTATAGGACTTTTAATAACTCTACGAAGAGCATCTCCTGGGCTCCCTTCTGCTCCGCGTTATCAGCTTGCTAACCTATACCTTCCTCGGACTCGCTTCTATTCTTGAGGACGTAGGCCGTTGTGTGAGCCTGTGTTCTGTGTGCAAAGAAAATTCTCTGCTTCAAGTTCCCTCTTTTCACGTCATTTCCCTTCTTATCTTTCTACAACGTGAGGCAGAAAATGTGGGAGAGGAAGCTTCAGCATAGCATCTAAGTGTACACACACACACACACACACACACACACACACATTTATACACACGCAGACATGTAATTTCTCCTCCAACTTGGGCTCCTTTGCTCCGTTCTCGCCAACAGCCCTCGCGGCCTTGAACCCCTCGAACGGCGGCAGGTCTCAGTAACCACATTTCCAAGTTGCAAAGAACAAAAGGAAATTTACAAATTCTGCGCCTCGTCTGGACGTTTAAGGCATTCCAGAAAGCCACAGGGGCTGCGTTTGTCCCCCCCCCGCTTAGGGAAAGATTTGGTAACAATAAAAAGTCACCGCAACGCCGAGGGAACCGTGGCTGTGAGCGACAAAGCGCGGCCCCCGAGCTCGGGAATTAATTCATTTACATTTTTAAATTCCTTTGCGTTTTTAATGCGCAGATGGCTACATGCGTGGCGTGACATTTGAAGTGACGCCCAGGAATTCCGACCCAGCGTGTCCCCGCCGCCACCGTCCGCTGGGGAGGCCGGGAGGGGATGTTCCTCCAGAAGCCGGGGAGCACAGGCACTATCGGCCATGTCCAGCAGGACCGAGGCGCTGTGGGCGGGGTCCCCGAAGGCCCCTCCCCGTCCCCCCGCAGCCCAGCAGGCGTCGAGGAGCAGGGAGCTCAGCCGGGAGGAGGTCTTGGACATGTGGCTCTGTGTGGGGTCCTCCAGCTCCCTCTGAAGGTCAAAGGAGAGATTAGAAGCCGGCAGTAAGTCTCGGTATTTGAAGGATGAGTCAAAACCGGCCAGTTTTCTCCTGACATGTGGGTCAGGCACTTGTTCCGAACAACCCAGGCTTCTCTGGCCTGGGGAGCGTTGGCCGTGGGGCAGGTGAGTGACGGGGAACGACGTGCACTGTGACTTGCCTTCTGGCTCCAGCAGAGCTGAGGCGGAAGTCCGA
>NW_027530007.1:7385352-7406250 GCF_008692635.1 Crocuta crocuta | reverse complement strand
CCACGTGGGGGGAGGGGGGCAGACGGGGAGGGGGGCCTCCCAGCGCCTCCCCCAGGGGAGGGGGGCAGGGAGTCTTGCTAGCCGGTCCCCAGCCCCAGGGCATCCGAGCACCTGCCTGGTGTCCCGCCTCACTGTCCATCTGGGGAAACTGAGCCCCGGGGGGGAACACTGACTTCCCCAACTTGGGCGCAGAGCCAGGGTCCCACTGGCTCCTCGGATAGAGGGCTTTCTTTCCCTGTGTCACCCCAGGCCACCTGCACGGCCCTCGAAGCCACTGTCCATGGGCAGACGTGTGCTCATCCCATGGCTTTGGCATCTTCTGCCCACAGTGGAAGGAAGCCAAGGCAGGGCCAGCCGGGTTACACAAGTGGGCCTTCCAGCCTCTGGGGGCCCAGCTGAGTGACCCGGGGCACCCGGCATCCATCCCGGTCAGCACGACACTGGCTACATGTGGCGGAGGGCTGTGAAGGGGGAGCAGCGAGGCTGCCTGTTAGAGGGAGGAGTCTGACACTTGCCACTGTGGCCAGGTACCACCTTCTGAGAGACCTACTTCCTTTTTCCCCCCACATGGGGAGCTATGCCAAGTGTCCCCCGCGCCCTCTACTGGTAATTAGCTATACTGCGGGGTCGTGATAAAATGCTCCAGCACCCAGAATGAGAAGAAACATGTAAATCAGGCCAAGACAAGAAAATAAAAATAAATTGCTGTCCGTTAAGAACCAGACCCTAGAAGTCCCTAGGAATTCGAATGCGAGGTGTTGGCTTTTGCAAAGTACAACTAAAAGGTAGATGGGGTGCTGAGTGTGTGTGTGGGTGTGTCAGGGGGCGTGAGTGTGCAGGTGGGGGTCTGCAGAGGCTGAGGGCCAGGCTCCAGCGCAGCCATGGGAAGTGGGGTGCGTCCAGGGCTGGGGGCTGGCAGTGATCCTGCCTCCTTGAAGACAGGCTCATTTTCCAGGTGGGCCAGGCCACTGTTACTATCATCTCAGGGCACAAAGTCTGCGTCTGTCCACCTTGAACCTGAGCGGGGAGAGGGGAATCCGTAATGCAGAGCTGCCTAAAGGGAAAACCTCCGGCTGAAGCCATCCTCCCCGGCACCGCACAAAGGTCCTCCTGAGATAAGACAAAGTTCTTTGATCTCCATCCATCTCTGCAAAGGCTTCTCCCCAGGCCCCGGTGACTCAGAGACCCCGCCCACCCCACCCCCGCCACCGTTGTGACAGGAAGTGCTTCCGGGCGACACCCGGCCTGGTCAGCGGGTCCAGCCACGTCAGGTGAGGAGGCAGGTGCGGCCGGGCAGGGCGGGGCGTGCTTCGCCCGTGATGCCAGCCACGCAGTGCCGCCCCAGCTCCCGGGGCAAGCTGTGTCACACTCTAAGAGGGACAGGAAGGCCGGACCCTGGGTTTGCCCTGCTCACACCCTGCAGGGGCAGCTGCAGCAGGTGTGTGCAAGGCACTGAGAAGGCGGAGAAACCAGGACAGGGAAGGGTGTGAGGGCGAGGGCCTGAGGGAGCCGGTAGACCTGGGGGGTCCTCTGTGTGCACACGTGCGTGCGGGGCTGCGTGTGAGTGTGAGCTCCCCAGGCTGCCTCCAGAATTCAGAGACTGAGAGGAAACAGGCCTGGAATAAACCGACAGTTGATTGACTCAAGTTACATCATTCTCTTCCCCCTCGAGAGCCTATAAATCTCCCTCTCCTTGTAAAAACCGAATTTAAAAACAATTGAGGCTCCCAGCCCAACCCAGCCCCAGCCCCTGTGGCCTGTGGACAGGGCGGTGAGCGCTCGCGGACGGGGCCCAACCCCGGGGCGCTCCGAGGGCGAGGCCGGAGCCGGGCAGCCCGCTGGTCTGTGGGCCCCACTGTCCTTCCAGACTTGGGGCGGCCCAGACGTCACAGCAGCCGCAGGCTGGGGTCCTGGCCTCTCCCCCAGATGCCGCCCTTTGACGGGGCAGAGCCTCCTGTGACCCAGAAACCTGGCCACTATCGCCCTGTCCGTTCGTCTTGCCTCTTTCATGCGAAGTTCCGCCCTGCTGAGCACCTGCTGTCCCTGCCCGTCCGCTGGGGAGAAATGAAAGAAAATTCCATCTTATTTCTGAAAGTGAGGGTTGGTGGCATTCTGCACTTGCTACTCGCCTCTGTGTTTGGTTACGCGGCCCTCCCCGAGGCGCAGTCTCTGCGAGGTCATGCTGCGGGGGGAGGGGATTACCTGGGCCCGTGGATGCCGGGGGGCAAGGTGCTGGCCGGTGCCGGGGGCCGACGCAGATGCTCGCTCTTGAGACTGGACCCTGGGCCCCCATGTGGCTGTGGGGAACACCTGTGCAGTGTTGGCTTGAGGGCACCTAGTACCCCACGGGGAGCGGTCTGTGGGCGTCTGTGTGCCTCTCGCTGTGGTTTGGTGGGGAAGTGAGATGCCGCGGGTGTGTTGTGCGCCTGGGATCCCGTGGGGGCCTCTCTCGGGACTTTGCACCCAGGAAAGTCGGGGTCCCCCTCCACGAGCAGCCCACTCCCTGGAGGGCATTGGCTGTGGCGTGCTGTGCGGCTGAGAATGACCAGATACCCGCCCTCCTCTAGAGGACTTTGGGGGTCAGGCCACCTGGGCTTGGGACAGAACGGGGTGCAGTTAGTGCTCACGGGTGGCAGCGGACAGTGGTTCGCATCTGGCCTTCATGTCACCTGTGCCGCGGGAGCCTGGAGCACATCGCAGGCTGACAGGGGTCGCTCCTGCCCGGCCAACCTGGGAAGGGATCTCCTCCCCGTGCTCAGCAAGGGGCTTCTCTGGGACCCCCAGGGGGCCCAGGGGGACAGATCAGTGGAGGGAGAAGGGGTTCATGAAAGCCAGGGCCGCCCCACTGGCAGCCTGTGGGTGCCCACGAGCCCAGGCGGGGAATCCCCACCCCCTTCCAGGAAACCGAACGTGCACAATCAGGAGAAAGCCCTTGAAGGGCGCTCGGAGGTCCCTGGGCTGCGGGCCTGATTGCCCTTAATCCTGAGCAGTAAAAGCTGCACAGCCCCATATCCCAGAACCTCATCAACAAAGAGGGCTTTTTCCCTGAGTATTTACAACTTCTGGCAAGGCGGGTAACAATGTGACAGCTTATGTAATGATGTCAAGAGGCCTTTGCAGCTTAGAGAGCCTCTGATCGTCCCCAGCTCCGCACAGGCAGAGTCTCCCCGGGGCTGTGCGGCTGCGGGCAGGGCCAGGAAATGGGAACAGCTCCCTTGCTGGGAGGAAAGGAAAAGGCCGGGCGAGCTGGGGGGTGAGGAGGGGCTCGCCATCTGCCCAGTCTCAGGCTGGAAGGGAGGCCTGGGCTGAAGAACAACTATGGATCCGAAGCCCAGACAGGGGTGCGCCTCGTGGGCAGAGGGGCTGGTGGCTCCCGGGCACTCCCCGCCCATGGCCAGGGGAACAAGTGTGGCGTGGACTCAGTGCCGCCAGGACCGGTCACGGTGGCCCCGGGGACTGCTGTCCGCCGCCCTCCCAGCCACCCCACTAAGAGGGTCCGGGGCAGGACTCTGAGAGCCGGGCCTGGGGGGGGGGGGGTCTAGGCGCTTGTGGGGCCGCCCCATCCACTCCGGCCGACGCTCCTGCCCGAAGCTGCACCTGCCGCCTCGCCCCCGCCCTGCTCGTCGTCAGGCCCAACAACCTCCCCGTGCACACTGTCCGCTGTGCTAGGTTGGGGGGGCGTTGTAAGGCACCGCCTGACAGATCCCTCCCTCCCTCCCTTCCCTGAGGAAAGGCTCCGTGGTCCTCATCACCTAGGATGAGCGCTGGGCCCAGGGCCACACAGGTTCTGCGGAAGGAAGGATGCGCGAGGGGTCTGTGCACACACTTTCCACCCCGTCCCCAGAGCCCAGGCCCCCCGCCCCCACACACAGAGGGAGCCACGGCTCCGGGACTGGCCGCCCCCAAAGCCCCCCCCTCCAGATCCACTGCTCTTCCTGCTCGGACTCGAGGAAAACGCTTCCTGGGAGCTGTTACCCAGAACCCCCAGGCCCTCTGTGAGGGACGCAGGGAGTACCTTCCAGGAATTCTCCCGCTGCCTGCGAGCCGCAAAGCCCCTTGTGATGAATGGCCCCACGGAGCAGGGAGGCGGGTAAGGGGACACCTGGCTGGGAGGTGGCCCCCAGCGCTCAGGGTGAGGTCAGACCCACCCTCCCCCGGGGCACAGCCGCGGGCTGCTTGGGCCTCTCACTTGGGGAGACAAAGGCAGTTGACGTTCCCCTGAGGGCGGTTCCCTGCGGCGGAGGTGAAGGGCCCGCCGTGCCCCTCAGCGCCCAGGCACAGTGCGGGGCAGTGCCCTTGTGCCCCTGACCGCTGGCCGGAGCGGGCTTCCCGGTGGGGACGGGCGGCGGTCACAAGCGTGGGCGCTGGGAGCACACGGTTACCTCCGCGGCGCTGCCGTCTGGAAGCTGAAATCAAGGCGTCACGGGGCCGATTCCTCCCGTCTGGTGCCGGCCGCCCTTGCCCCGGAGGCCCCCCCACCCCGACCTCGGCCTCTGATGTCACACGGCTTCTCCTGTGTGTCTGTAAAGACCCTCCCTGTAAATTAGGCACATCCTGAGGTTCTGGGTGGATGTGACTTTTAGGGGGACACTGTTGAACCGACTGCAGGGACCACAGCGAGCTCTCGGAGGGGCGCGTGCTGCCAGGGCTGGAGGCCAGCCAGGCAAGGGCAGTGGCCAGAGTGGCCGCGCCCTTGACTTTGTGCAGCCCGGGACCCGGGACCCTCCGTCACCCCCGGGCCTCTGTCCTCACGTCCGCGTACAGCTGCAGCTTCCCCCCCACAAAGGCTAAGCAGAAGAGCGGAGAGAAGGGGCCCCGCGCTGCCTAGGAGCCAGAGCCCCGCGCAGAGGGTTGGACGGCAGGCGGGCCGCACTCCTGACCCGCAGCCCTTGGGCCCTGTGACCGCGGGGGCTCCTAGGCCTCCGCCGGCTGCCCCCCAGCCTGACAGCGGGAAAGGCTCCTGTCTCCTCTCTGAGCCCCCAGGCCACCGCAGACAACCTTCCCCCCCACGGGACAAAGGGGCCACAGGCCTGGGGCCTGGGCGGGCCGGCAGTGGGAAGGCCCGCCAGGCAGGCAAGGACCCCAAAACTAACATTCGCCACTTGAAACCTTTTGTTACTACACCTTTGCTTTATTTTCTGAACTGTCACTGGGCTGTGTCCCCTCAGAGCCCCGCCCCCATGACCCCAGGAACAAAACGGTCCAAATCCAGGGTCCTTCTCCCCGCTGGACTCCGCACCGAGACAGCACTCGGACCGGCCGAGACCCCTCCTGAGGAGGTGGGTCCGTCTGTGAGGCAGGGGCTCGGCCGGCACCCTCTGCGCGGGGCCCCTCTGCCACCTGTCTGCCTCCCCATCTCCACGGGCAGCAGCCCCTCGGGCCCCCCCGCCCAGCCTCCCTAATCACACACCCTGGAGTCGTCTTTCAACACCCCCGTCCACACGGCGGGTCCCGGGCAGGAATTCTGTTTATCCTGACAATAAGTTATTTGACCCGGACGCTGATCTGCTCCTGATACCGAGTATCAGCTCTGCCAGCTCGCGGCTCCACACGCGGCCGCTCACAGACATCTGGGGTGAGAAGCGCGGCCTCGCTGGGGAGGCCGGGTCACGGAGGCAGGGAGGACACACGAGGGGCCTGAGCATCAGGGTCACCCGTGTCCAGGCGGGGGGGCAGCAGGAGAGTCGGGGTGGCCCCGCATTGGGAAGGGTCCCAGAGCTTCGAGGGTGACCCTCACGCCCTTCCCGGGTGGCCCTGACAGCAGGTGCTCTGATGGAGGGTCAGAGGCGCAGGGCACCCAGGCCTCAGAAGCAGGGGTCTCCTGGGGGGACTGGGGGACTGGGCGTCCCCCAGCAGGTCAGTGACCATGGAGGGCCCTCTCGCCACGCAAGCTGTTAGACGCCTCTTTGGGTCCACGTCTCATGCCTCGAAGGCCTGGCTATGTGGGCACAGAGTCCCAGGGGCCAGAGCCCTTGCCGGGCCGAGCAGTGAGCTGACCGGGCCTGGAGGGGCTCCAAGCAGCCCCCCAAAGCCCCCGCTCCCGGCGGCTGCGGCCACGGGACTCAACCTTGAATCTGCTGATACTTGGGGCCAGAGCGTTCGGCCGGGGGCCGCCCTGTGCTTGGGGGGGGGGGGTTGCACATTCCTGGCCGCCACCAGCTAGATGACAGGGACAGCCAGGACCGTCTCAGACCCTGTGGGTGGGGGGGCCCCCAGGCTGAGGTGGCTTCTTGTGGCATCCGCCCTGTGATCTGGCAGCAGAGTTACGCCTCCAGAGCCACCGGGGCTCTCACATACTCGAAAGGCTGTGTCTGCCACCTCCTGCCTGGAGTCGCCAGGGCGCGGTGGACACCCATGTCACCAGGCGCTGCCACACAGGACAGCCCCCCCGGGACAAAGAGGGTCCTGTGCAGACACTGTGGTGCTGGGGGTGAGTTTTATCAGGCCTTGGACGCCCCTCCGTCCCTCCTTGGGAACCAGGCTTGCTCGGGGACCCGGCCAGGACTCTGAGGCGCGCTGAGCTGGGGTCCACTGGGGCTCTGCAGCTGGGTGGGGTCCTGAATGCCTCGGTTTCCCCGTCCTACAAAGACAAGATGCGCAGAGCTTGCCCTTCGGCTTCTTGTTCAGTGCCCAATAGACCCCCGCCTCGAACAGCCGCTGCCCTGGCCCCAGCCACCGAAAGGGCGCCGTCTGCCCGCGCCCACTGTCCGATGGCAAAATGAGGAAACAGCGTGGAGCCCGTCCATCGGCTAACGCTTCCCCTGAAGGGCCTTGCCCGCTGCCTGTCCCCAAACCACCGCAGGCGTGGGCGCCGTCTTGGAGAAGCCCAGACTGGACACGGACGCTGTGCCCTGGGACCGGACAGGTGCACCTTCTGAGCGTGGCCTTGGCCTCGGGCTCCACGGAAGCTGCGCCACACGGTTAGGAGCCCGCTCGCCCTGCCCGGGGGCCCTGTTCTGACCCTGCGGCCTCTCAGGTGGCCGTGCTCAGGGCAGCGCTGGCAGCTGACGGTGGGGCTGGTGGTCCGCGCAGGAGGCGGGGACCGAGCGAGCCCGTCCTGGCCGGGGGGCTGTCCTGGGCTCGGGGCTCTGCGGGTTGGGGGGGGCGGGGGGACACATGTGCTGTGAGCCTGGGGCTTCCTTCCTGCTTCTTCATCTAAAGGGTTAAATGTCAGAATAGGACCCTTCCTACTCACCATCCCACCGCCCCGGCCCCCATAGCGTCTCACTGTCTGGATCTGGGCACGCAGAGGGAGCGGGAGCCCTGGACAGCGGGCTGGGACCTTGGCTGGCTCGAGGCTGCAGGGATCAAGGCCCGGCTCCCCATTGATGCTTGAGAACTTCGTGCGGCCGAGGCACCGGACGCGCTGTTTAGAATCGTCCTGACCTCAACAGTGAGGAAAACCAGGGGCTCAGCAGGAAGTGGCCCTTTCAGGAGCCCCACGCGCTACTAAGACCCACCGCAGAGGCTCCAGGCTGAGGGCAGAGGAGGACGCCCTGTGGGCCAGCTCCCCGCCCGGCCAGCCCTCCCCCTCCCAGCTGCTCAGCCCACCAGAAGAGGGGCGCCTGTAGTCTCTGCAGGTTCCAGAGAGGGGCATCGGCAGAGAGGGCCCGGGCCCCCCTGGCTAATGCAGCCATTGCCATGTTCTGACTCTGAGTCCTCGGCACCTGGTCCGGCCCGTGCCCTTCCCAGCAGGTTTGCGTCCGGCTGCGCTGGGTTTCTTTCCAGCCGGGAAGAAACGCACCACCGCAGTACAGAAGTTCCCCGGGGAAGGCTTTGGACTCACTGTCCCTTTAAGAATGCGAGCCCCTCTGGCCGCCAGCATCTCTGATTCCGGTGACAAGTGATGACGGGAGACTATCTGGAGAGCAACAGCCGGAATTCTCAGCCAAGAGGGTTAAGGACGCCTCTGAGACTTGGGCCACCCACTTTACCTTGGACTTGTCAAGTCACACGGCAGCGTTTAACTCTTGCCTGGCCAGAGCTGCGAGCCGCGGGCATGGATGCCGCCGACCTCCAGCCCAGAGCCCACTCCGGCTGGTGGTGCCCCGTTCTTGCCCCTGCGCGCTGCCCCTCCTCCCCGCTCACCTCTCTCCTCCGGCCGCCCCAGCCCCTCCCGCCGGCTCCTGTCCTGCCGAGGGTCACGGCCCCTTCTGTCTCGTCCACCCTCACCGTGCTCCCTGACCTCATCCTGGGGACGCAGACGTGGCCCCCCCTCCAGCCGGCCCCTCTCCAGATCCCAAGCTGCTGACCTCCCACGGGCCCACTCCTCTGGGCTGCACGGGAATGAGGCAACAGACAACCCGGGGGCTGCAGGGCAGGGAGGGTAAGACCCTGCGAGGCCCTCAGATCTTTGGCCAGAATGAGGGAGCCCTCCTTTCTTACCCCCACGGGAGAGGAAGTCGCCGAGCACGCTGCCCTCCCCCGCTCCGGGGAGCCGTCTCCCAAAGCCTCTCAGCCAGAGACTTTCCCACCTGCTGCTCCGGGGCAGAAATTAGAGCCTGGCTTTGTGGGGGCCTGGGGTCAGAGGGGGAGCAGATCAGAGGTGGCTCTTTGTGCCCTGAGCTGGGCTTTCAGCGCACAGGAAGTGGGCTTGAGCACTGTTGAAGGGGGTGAGGGGGGGCGCCCAGCAGCCGCCCAGCCCACTTCCATCTGATAAGGAAGGACACTAAACCCACACCGACAGGCCCGCGCCCACCGCCCCAGGGGCCTCCTGCCCGCCAGCCTGGAACCCACCAGCTTGGGAAGGCTTTTTGGGGGAGGGGGCCTCGGCCTCCGGGCCCCTCACCTGGGTGGGCTTTGGCCCTGGTGGCTTGCAACTTCTCGCTATCCCTTCCCCCTTGCACACCCGACAGGGCACACTCCTCAGAGCCCCCCCCCTCACCGTATGCACGCGCACGCGCGCGCGCACACACACACACACACACTCTCTCTCTCCCCACGGGCTCTGCCGACAGCCCCCCTTTATCCTGGGCCTGTTGAGACCCCTGGCTGTTTCCACAGAGGACGGCCGGTCGCAAGTCCACAGTCAGAGCCCCCGCCCTCAGGGGTGCGCAGGCGCTTGCTGGAGAAACGCACAAACGAACGAGTGAAGGGACCGAGCGGCAGATACCCCCGTACTCCACTTCCAGGCTTAGCAGCCACTGACAAGGTGGCAGGAACCGGGCTGGGGGAGGGGGCAGCGCCGGGAGGGGCTTCTCTCCGCCGGTTCTTTAAGAATTAAGCCAAATCCTGGAGGAGAAACACGCTTGTCCAAAACCCCTAATTAGCAGCCGCGCGGGATCCTGGTCCCCGGGACACCGACAGCCTCTCTGGTGGGAACAGGCAGGGGCAGGGATGGCCTTTCTCTCTGTTGCCCGGCACCCTGGGCCGGGCTGTTGGCAAGAGGCTGAGCAGCCGTCACCCCTGGGTCCCCCGTCCTGGGCTCTTGGCGGTTCTGTTCTGGGCTAATTGGCCTCATTAGCAGTCTCCCCTCCTTGGGTGGAAGAGGCGTGAGCTGTCGCCCGGCTCCCCTCTCTGCCCGCTCTGTGCATAGTCCCGGAGGGCTCTGGGGACTCCAGGCTTACAGTGTTTTTTTCACTTGACACGGGTGTCCCCGAATCTCAAAGGATGAGGACGGTGTGACCTCCATCCATGTCCCTGTCCGGGCAGTGACTCAACCACATCCCTGGGGCTGGACGCAAGGGACAGCCTTGGGGGCCCCTAGGGCCGTGTCCCGGGCAGACCCACCTGCCCGGCGATGCCAGCCCACCCCGCCCTCCGTGCGGCCTCGGCCAGCCCTGCCCATCCTGACGCCCAGGTGGCCGCTGCGGCGGCGAATGCCCGCTCCTGATTGGGGAGGTGCGTGCACTTGGAAATGGTAATTACATTCCGCCTCACGTTGTGTACTAGTCCCAAGAAAATCATCTATTAATTGATTCCAATTACTCTTAATTGTTTCTCATACATTTCAATTAGGCGGCCCCGTTGTTACAGGCAGGAGCTCCGGGTTAGACAAGCAAATCATGGCGCCTCTAATGGCAGGGCTGCAGGGGGAGCTGTGCCGAGGGGCGGCGGCCGCGGCTCCCGCGNGCGCCGTGTGCAACACCTGCAGGGAACCGAGAAAGGCCAGGCAGGTCAGGTCCTGAAGCTTGTCATGAGGCCTGGCTTTGCTTTATTTTGGCTTTTTTGTTTTTTCCTTTCCAAGTCAGCCTGAAGTATCAAGAAGTAATTGTTGTGTGTGTGGTAGAATATGTAAAATAAACTTGCCATCGTAACCGTCTTCAAGGGGACACTTGGGTGGCATCTAGGACATCCGCGGCCTCTTTCCGAACACCTTGGTCCCCCCGGGAGGAAACCCCGCGCCTCGTAGCAGTCAGCACCCCTGGCAACCGCGCATCTGCTATCTGTCTCGTGCTTTCCCTGTTCTGGACACTTCACACAATGGAATCACACGCGTGTGGCCAGTCGGGTCTGCCTTCCTTGCTCTCAGTGCTTTGGAGGTTTGCCCACAATGCAGCAGGTGTCGTAATGCGTTCCTTTTTACGGCTGAACGATATTCCGTTTTGTGGGTGGACAGCATTTTGCTCATCCAGGCGCCTGCTGATGGACATGTGGGCTGTTTCCACCTTTTGGTTATTGTGACTTGTGCTGCTATGAACATCTGTGTCCAAATTTCTGTTTGAACTTCAGTTATTTGGGGTGTTATTTAGGGTGGTCCTGCTGGGTTATCTGGTCTACCTACTAATCTTACAGGGACAGCATATGCAGCTGGGCAGCAGAGGTGACAGGAGGTGGGTGCCTTTTCTCCCGAGGACCCTGGGAGACCCTCAGGAAGGGGCTGGAGCAGAGGAGGCAGGACCATTGGGGACCCCCCTCAGCAGGGAGGGGGGCCCGCTCGGGAAACACAGGGCTCTGTGCTCCATGGACGCAGCAGAGGCGGCGATCACCGTGGGAACAGGGCTCCCAGGGCCGGGGCAGTGGCCTGTCTGAGGGACGCGGGGTCCCAGGCCACCTCTGAGCCCGCAGACTACAGAACACGAACTCTGGACCACTTCTTAACTTCATCTTGCTTCAGGATCGTGGGAAAGAGGCTCTCAGACCGGAGCACAGGACCAGAGAGGAGACAGATGTCTGTGGAATGTGCAAGGGGGGCCTCTCCTCTCTGGGCTAAGGTGCCTTCTTCCAAAATGTTGTGGAACCTTCTCTCTGTCAAAGCCGTTGTGGTCCAGGTCGTGGATATGGAGTCCAGCTGACTCAGCACACATCTGACTTCTAACCTATGTGATGGTGGCTGCTCCTCGGTCCCTTGGGCACTGTCTCCCCCCCCCCACCCCCAGTCAAATGCAGACAGGCTCCCGCGCCAGCCCTGCCCCTGAGAGTAAGAGTCTGCATGGCCCCATGCCCAACACAGTGAACTTCAGCAAACAGCCAGGACAGGGCAGACACGCACCACGGCGTGGTCTGGAAGCTTCCCACGTGAAGCCCAGGATCCAAGAGTTCCCATCAGCAAGGCCACAAAGTCTGAGAGAGACGCCAGGGTCAGTGAGCAAACCCAGGCCCATCCCTCCCGTCCTCTGAGGGCACCCCACACGCCACTCAGGTCATTCCCAAAGTTGAGACGTCCAGATCCTCCAGCCCTGCTCACTGTGGGGTCCCGGAGGTCTCCAGGTTCGATGTCAGGTGTTAGCCCGGAGAGCCTTACCCCCCACCCGCTTGCCGGAGCTGCCCAGTGAGGCCAGGCCTGGGAAAGAAAGCAGGACGCAGAACGAGCCCCTATGCCTACGGTGCCGAGGCCACCGCGCACCGGCGCTGGAAGAGACAGTGAACCCTGGTCCCCGAACTCTCCCCTAGGGGTCACCTGGACTCAGTCCCCCAGACGCCTCGTGGCCACCTTGGCCCCCGCCCGCTTCTCCTGAGTCCCAGCTTGGGCTGTACTGTGCCCATCCGTGACCCTCTGGAGCCATCACAGGGAGGGGGGCAGGCAGCTCCTCTCTCGTCACAATTTAGTGCCAACCACCAAACCCATTTTACAGAAAAGGAGGCTTCCAAGTCCACCTGTGACCTGCGCCCACACTGACGGCCGACCGCCCCCCCGGCACCCCCCCGCCCCCCGTTAGCACCTGCACCGATACAGGAAACATCATCGCATGTGCTCAGAGCCAGAGACCCTGGCCCCACCCGGACACGGGCACGGGCGGGTCAGCCCCAACCCGAAGGAGACACAGTGCACGCGGTGCCCAGCTCTGTGTGCGGAAGCCTCGACGGGGGCCGTGTTTTGGGGGCCGGGCATCCCGCAGGGAGGCGGGCTGAGGCCGGGTCCCTGCCCGAGGAAGCACGCCTCCCAGGCGCCCTTCCTCAGCCCTTCCGCTCGGCACCGTGAATGAATGCACGTTATTGACATGGAGCGAGGGACCGCCCGGAAACCCCAGAAGACACTGGGAAGGCCCTCCCGAGAGGCGTTCACAGAGAGCGCGTTATTCGTCCGATCTCAACCACATGGCGCGTGGCCGAAAGTGCGCTTAGCGGAGCCGAGTGTGTGTGTTTTGACTTTGGACCAGCCAAGCCAAACACATGAATGGGACCTCAAAGAAGCCGAGTGGTAGGAGGACATCTGAAATCTAACCCCAGAGGCTGAGGTTTAAAAAAACAAAACAAAACAAAACAAAACACGCCCTCGGACATAAATCTACAAATAAACTTTCCAAAGGAAAACATCTACTTCTTTCCACCCCGATTCCATGCTCCGTCCCAAGGCCCCGCAGAAAGCTCCACCTGTGTGCGGAGGGTGCCCTGCCCGCCAGCTCCTCCCCAGCCCCCCTGCAGCCCCAGCTCCCCGCCAGGGCCGCAGGGGCCATGTGCGCTGGTCACCCCGACCTGGGCCGGGGGCCGCGCCCCCTCTGGCCTTCAGAACCTGGCATCTCCCTCGCGGAATTCTAGATTCGGATCCCTCAGCGGCCGACAGAGGAGGCCTGACGCCTCTACTGCCGGACACCTCACCCGTCACTAAAGCCGTGTGTGCCGGCCCATCCGCCGAGCTATCTCTGGACGAATGTAGAGGCAGAGGGTGTGTCTGAAAGGCACACCTTGTGTGTGTGCGTGTGCACGCACAGGCAAGTGTACTTGTGCGCATGTACTGGTGTGGGGTGTGCACCTCCCAGTGTGTGTACATGTCTGCACGCATGGAGATATATGTTTGGATAGGGTGCATGCATGTGTGCACTCACGTGTTGGGGGGGTGTGCATGCCCAGCGTGAAAGGCTAATCAGGAGAGAGGAGGGGAAGGAACCCCATGAAGGTGGCTGTTTGTCTCCTGGATGATTTGTGCATTCCAAATGTGTCCCGCCCCGGAAGCGTGCGGTTGTTGCTTCTCTGAGCCGGCAGCCTCCCTTCCTGGAAGAACAGCCCCCTGTGGGTTCTTAGGAGAACTTTGGTTTCTGAGGCTGCAGTCGTGGGGGGGGGGCAGGGCAAGCCCCCGGGACCAGGCTGGGTTCCCAAGGCATCACCTGCAGGGTGGTGATCTCTGCCTGCAGGGACCCCTGCTAGAGCCCCGCCCAGGGGAGCTGCCGAGGGAAGGCTGGGCACCAGGCGTTGCTCCCAGGCCGGGGGTCTGAGCGCCGCCGGGTGGGCGAGATGGATGCCATGGGTGCTCGCCACACAGCCGTCACGGCCCTGGCGGGCCTTCCCTTTGGGTGCTGGGCGTAGTTTTCCATTTGTTCTCGCTGCCTGGGGACACCAGGAGGCCCAGGAGGTAAATTTCTTCCCGATTTGCATTTCCAGCCCCTTCCCACCTGATGACCTAGAGCCCAACACCCTGAGCGGTGACGCGGGAAAGAAAGAAGATGGGGAAAGAGGCAGAACACACACGGGCCCATACGCAGGTGCACAGGCACACATATGCACACACGTGTGCACGGACACGCTTACACATGCACGCACTAGCGTGTGCACACACCACACAGGCGCACATATGCGCATGCGTGTGCACTGACACCCTCACGCATGCATGCACTAGCGTGTGCACACACCACACGCAGGCACACATATGCACACACGTGTGCACGGATGCTGTCACACATGCATGCGCTAGCATGTGCACACACCACACACAGGTACACAGGCACACACGGAAGACAGTGCTCATTTTTTCAGTTCTAGAGAAACAAACCAACCGAATTCCGTTTTTGGGGTGCCGGCTACGTTACTTGGCATTTCCAAGGGAGACTCCCACTGGGGAGAGAGGGGATCTGACATAAGGAAGGAAAAGAGAACATGCCCCCCAACGTGACGCAAGGGCTTCCGTGAGCCCCAGACTCCCTACGTGATCCTCAGATAAGACGTATCATCAGGGCCAGATGCCCCCCTTCCCCCTCGATGCAGGGCTGGAGGGGCCCCCAGAACATCTGGCATTTGGACTTCCACACACGTGCCATGGGGCCAGGCGCTCGATGTCCTTCCCACCATCTAAGGAACCGGACCCTAAGGGGTCCCTGGGCTCATAACCCGACTTGCTGACATCAGAGGCTCCTTTCAAAGTTGGGGTGCAGGGAGCCCTGCTCGTCTGTCTACCCAGGGCCGATGATTGACGAATACCTTCCAGGCGTGGCACTTGTGCTGATAACCCAGGTCAGATGCCAGGCCGGGCACTCAGCTGGCCGGGGGGCAGGGGTTGCACCCGGAATCCAGGGGGTCTTGGCCACCATGCCCTCCTGCGGCTCCAGATGCAACAGGATGCAAGGTCTCCGTGCGGGGACGGCGTGAGGGCCCTCTGTGGGCAGGACCCGGGCCCGTTTTCCTGGTGCCGCGCTGGGAGCCGACCAGAGCAGACAGCATCCTTGAGGGCGGGCTGCCGAGGGAGCGCGGTCCCCACCATGTCTGTGCTGGAGGGACTGTGCTGAGCTCCCCAAGCCCCAGAGAGCAGGCAGGACCCAGTTCTGAGGGCGACAAGCAGCCTCGGGGTCCTTCTCTCGCCACGGGAGAGTTGCCCCTTCGGGCCATTCATTGGGAGCTTCTGAGCCATTGGCTCTGTCCTTCCTGGGCCCCGCCTTTTCCAGACACTCGGGCGTCCCCTGAGCTTTCACCTCCTGAAACACCGTTTCTCAGACACCCTCTCCTCCAGCCACTAGGAGCAGGACACGGTTCCCAGTGGAGACAGCCATCGGGGACGGGAGGTGTCCCGCCCCCGTGAGGCGCAGGCAGGGGCTGGTGCATCAGGGCGCGGAACTGTAAACAGACGGACGGACGGATGAGCCATGGCGGTCCTGGGTGGCGAGCCGTGGAGCGTGCTCAGGGCGCAGTGGGAAGGGTGCCTACCTCCCTGGAGAAGGCGTTGCTGGGCCCGGAATCCAGAGGGCGTCGGGCTTTGTCCCTGGTGAAGGGACACAGGCAGGAGGCCAGACGGGCACGGCAGGGGCTTCGGAGGGAGACCCCAGCACCTCCGCCGTGCGGGCGACAGCCTCGCCGTGAGCCCCGCGCACAGGAAGCGTGCGAGGTGGGGCTGCCCCCGCTGCCGCCCAGCGTGGTCCCCAACCCCCAGACTCAGCAGAGAGCAGTCCACTCAGGGAAGAATGGACCCACCCCACCCCCCAGGAGGTGGGGACCCCAGGCGCACAGCTTCTCTGGGAAGATACAGCTCTTCCGGGCAGCGGGCCCAAGTGGGAAAACCCATTAGACGGGCAGGCGCTGGTGTGCTCTGAAGCCCCCCCTCTCTGGGGGTGCCAGCAGAATTATGAGATGATCCCAAGGGTAAGCAGGGTGCCCCCCTCCCCCCCGCTGGAGTCTGCCATCCCGTGTCCTCGCCATGGACTTCCATCCCCACCTTCTTCTGGTAAAGGGGCCGTGGGGGACCTAGGTCTGGGCTTCCCCTGAGCGGTCGACAGCACCAGGCAAGTTCTTATGAGGGTCTTGGCCGCACCGGCCGGGCCCCACCCTGTCTCGTTTCTCCTGGGCGTGGGCGTTCCGTACCCAGAGCATCCCCGACATGCCGCACAGACGCGGACACCTCTGACCCTCCAAGCCCCCACCGGCCCCTCGGGAGGCTGGCAGGAAGTAGTGCCACTTGTCTCTCCTGCCCTCCCCTCCCTCCCGAAACAATTTGGGGGTAGGCTGTAACATAATGAGTGTGAGCCGTTACCTGATGCGCCTCTCAGGAGGGGGCTGCGAATGCCGACAAATGCCAAACTCCTGCTTCGGGAAAGCCGGCTCCACGGATCAGCGCGTCCGGGGGTGTCTGGAACATTCCCAGGGAAAATAAAACAATTATTTTTGACAACTTGCATCAATACCATCTACATTTTTCCCCCGTACGGCACTCCCCTCCCCCACTCCACGGCCTTCCGTTCTCATCTCGTCTGTGTCTTCGGGAAGCAGAGCTGGGAACTCAATAAGCCAATTGTTAGCCTCATCGATCGTATTTGGGGGCCTGAAAATTCAGCAGACAGCACAGTGTTAAATTATTAACTAAATGTTTCCACTCGCTGGGGACATGCTTCTGTAAAGACCATCTAGAGGAACAATGGCCTCTTTATGAAATTAACAGCCAGAGGAATCGGGGAGGACGGGGAGCAGAAGCTGCAGAGTGACTGAAGCAAGGTGCCCCTGCCCCTCCGCACCGGGGAGAGGGGGCAAAGCAGAGCGCTTCGCTGGGCGGGGAGGGGGGTGCCTATGGAGGACAGAGCTGCGGGGCTCCCAGAGGAAGCAGAGCGTGTCCCCAGGCGGAGCGTGTCCCCAAGCACCCTCATGCCGGGCAGCCTGGTGCCAAAGGCTGGGGAGGAAGACACGTGGCTACTTGAGCCTCGGCTCCGCGTTTCCGGATGGGAAGAGCGTCCACGGGACACCAGGTGGTGAACAAGCTCGCGGTGGCCGACGCCAGGCGGAGTTCACAGATGGCGGGCTCCCTGCCCCCGCCAGGGTGTGCAGGCCTCCGAGGCAGTGACCGGCGCTCCCTCGCCTCCTCCACACCAGGCAAGGGCCAGGCCAGGCGCCCGGGCCAGGGGGAGCGTGCCCACAGCCATTCTGTCTGGGAGCGTCCGGTCCGCCGAGGGAAGTGCGGGCGCGGACCGACCGCTGGGCCGAGTGCCCCGTGAACGTCTCCTGAAGCAGGTGACCGGGGGCACCCCGCAGCCGCCTTCCGTGCATCCCGCCAGCCCAGCCAGCGTGGCCCACCACCAGGGGCAGGCAAAGCTGAGGGGCAGGATGGCGGGAGACTCACACGCTTTCTGGGTTCAGACGTCAGAAATACCGTGATTCAAAACGGGGGCTGCATCAAGCCGAAGATTAAAGTATTTTTTTTTTATTTTAAAGTAATTTTTAAAAATGTTTATCTGGAGAGAGAGCCGGGGGGGGGGCAGAGAGAGAGGATCCCAAGTGGGCTCCCCACTGTCAGTTCAGAGCCACGTGACCTGAGCCCAAATCAAGATCTGGATGCTGAACCGACCGAGCCACCTGGGCGCCCGTCGAGTGATCTTTCAGGCCCTCTCGCTCAGCAGAGAGTCACACCCACTGGCCTCGGCTGGTCTTCCGTCTGCGCCCCAGCAATGACCTTGAAACCCACAGTGCACACCAGGGTCTCGGGGGGGTTCCCAGCTTTTCCCCAGAGTCCTCACCCCGCTCCCGAAGGTCACTGGGCTGCTTGTGAGAAGTTCCAGGACACAGAAGTGAGCGGCTGCGCCCCAGGGAAGCCCCAGGGCAGATGGGACGGCCAGGCCGCCGCCTGCGGGGAAGGTGGCCCACGGGATGAGGCGGCCGCAGCTTGTGACTGTGGGGCTCCGGGGGGCTCCCGCCCGCTTGCGTGAAAAGTAGTGGGAGCCAACAGGGGCCAAGTTTTCACCTGTGCCAACCACGTCCTGGGCATTTACCCGAGCCTCTCACTCAGCTGTCACAACAGTCCACATGGTCGACTCTGCCCCCATTTTATGAATCCGAGACCTGAGGCCCTGAAAAGATACAGGACACACACAGCCTCCCGTCCCGCCAGGGAAGCTGGGACTCAGGCCCCACGCATGCACCACATCGCACAGATGATAAACTGCGCAAATCACGAGTGTGACCCCAGGCGGCCTTTGACGGATGTAACGCCACCCGAGCTGAGTGACGCAGAGAGCATTTCCATCCCCATCCCTCCCGACCCTGCTGGCCAGTGTCCCCGGGGCAGAGGGGCGCCCCCTCTGATCGCTATCACCCCGCCAGGTTACTTTCACCCATCTTCGAAGTTCCGAAGAAGAGAAGCCTGCGGTCTTCTCCCTTCCTTCACTCCTTCTGCTCAGCAGAATGATGGCTGAGATTTATCCACGATGTTGTATTTGCCAGTCATTCGTTCTTTGTTGCCACCGAGTGGTGTCCCGTGGCAGAAGGCGGCCACAGGTCCTTCATCCGTCGCGTCCTGGGTGGTTTACCGGGGTTATTTCCAGATTAACTACCGTGAGTATAGTTGCTATGAACATTCATGCACCAAGTTTTGTGGGCCAAACTTTTTATTTCTCTCATGTAAGTGATCTAGGAGTAGAATCTTTGGGCCACAGAGTGTGTGTCTAAATGTACGAGTCGCCAGGTTGTTTTCTAAATAACAAATTACTTTAGTCCCCGACAGCAGTGGCAGACTGTTCCGGGTGCTCCGTTCCTCACGGACATTTAACGTGTTGTCCATCCTTTAGGTTCCCGCCACTCTAGCGGGGCCGGCACGACTCTCCCTGTGCCTTCAGTGACGAGTGACGCCGAATGTGGTTTCATCTCGTGTGCTTAGGAGTCCCGGGTGGAATTGCTTTTGTGTAATGTGTGTTCAAGTCTTCTGTCCACTTTTTAAATTCGATTTTTTGTTGGGGTGCCTGGGGGCTCAGTCGGTTGAGCCTCCGACTTCAGCTCGGGTCGTGATCTTGCGATTGGTGAGTTCGAGCTCCGTGTCAGGCTCTGAGCAGAGCCTGGAGCCTATTTCAGATTCTGCCATCTTCACCGTACTCTGAAAGCCCACCCAAAGATTCGTTCATTTCACACACTGTACTTTTCTTTTTAAAAAAAATTTTAATGTTTATTCTTGAGAGAGAGAGAGAGACAGAGACAGAGAATGAGCGGGGAGGGTCAGACAGAGAGAGAGGGAGACACAGAATCCGAAGCAGGCTCCAGGCTCTGAGCCGTCAGCACAGAGCCCGATGCGGGGCTCGAACCCATGAACCGTGAGATCGTGACCTGAGCCGAAGTCAGACGCTCAACTGACTGAGCCACCCAGGTGCCCCATCCCACACTGTACTTTTCAGTTCTCGAATTCCTGTCTGGTCCTTCATTGCATTTTCCGTTTCTCTGGTGGCATTTCCTGTCTGTGCACTCATTGCAATCATCTTTTTATTGAAGTCTTCAGACATACCTGCAATCGCTGCTTTAAAGTTTTTATTGTTAATTCCAGCATTGGGGTCATATCAGAGTTGGCTTGTCTTGGCTAAGTTTTCCTTTGACTCCAGGTCACATATTCCTGTGTCTTTGTACATTTAGTAATTATTTCTTATTTCATCGTATTGGGCCTTGTAGGTGACACGTTGGAGAATCTCCGGATTCTGAGACTTTCCTCTGGAGAGCGCTGGGTTTCGTTCTAGGTGACTTTCTGCAACCAGCTACTCACCCTGAGCTCACCTTGCAGAAGCTTAGCTAATACTCGGCTAGGGTGTATCTGTTTCAGATTTGCTCTTAGTCTCGGGCGGGGGGCTTTGCTCAGAAGGCATGGCCTTTCTAGACTTTTCAGTGGGAAACCAGAGATGTGCGCCAAGCCTCTCTAAGTTGACAGGACTCAAATTCCAGATTCCCTTCCATCTGCCGTGGTGAGTGGCTGCTGGAATGTTTGCTCAGCTCTCTCAGCCTTCCAGCCATTGCCTGTGACTGGGCCCCTTGCAGTCTCCCCCGGGCTTGGTCGATGCAGGCAAGCCCACGACTTGGAGGGGTACCTGGGGACCACCTTTCTATGGCCCCTTCCTCTCCAGAATGTCCTCCTTCCGCGGAAAGCCCTCTGACACCTCAGCCTGATGAGACTGTGGCTTTCTACTGCAGTGCTAGCCACCCCGTGCCAGGTGAGGGGCAGCGGCCTCAAGGGGAAGCCAGACTTGTGTGCCTCCTTCTTCCAAGGGGTGGTTCCCTTGAGTTTCTACCTGCTTCCAGTCACTCCTTAATGCCTTCCGTCGTTTTCTCAGATTCTGTCCAGAGGGTATAATTGTTCTCTGCGTGGGCAGGGGGGGCGGGGGGGGCAACACGAGCCGCTCTGCAGTCCCAGCCTCCCTCCGGAGCCCCCGTCCTTCACGACTGCGCGGATGCACGTCCGCGTGGCGTCTGTGTGACCCTTTCCGTCACCCTCGCTGCAGCCCGGGGACGTGGCTGGCACGAACCCCATTCCCGTCACCTAAGGCCGCCCACCTGTTAGGGAGAGAGCCTGGGTCTTGAGCCCCGAGGGGCTGATTGCAGGCCTCATGCTCTTCCAGGTCTCGGTTCTGCATCCATCGCGCGGGGCTCCGAGGACCCCCACCCCGGCCCCCCTCAATCCTCCGTGCCGCCCTTCTGCGCCTCGGTGTTCCCTGGCGTCCCTTCCGCTCCACCCAGCGCTGCCTGAGGCCCCACCCGGGTTCCCGGGGCCGCAGAGCCCCACGGGGGCCACGTGGCTGCGGGCCAGGGTCTCCGGGCAGGGCGGCCTGAGGGGCTGCCTCTGCGTGTGAGTATAAAGGGAGGCATTGAGGGGCGGGCTCAAGGAGGCTCCTTCTCCATCAGGGCCCCACAGTGTGGGCTTTGTGAGGCTGGCGGGGCAGAGCTGAGCGGGAACTTTTCCTTTTTCTCCTAGGGAGAGATTATTTAATTTAAAAATAATTGAATGTGGAAAATGTTGGATATGGAAACTGTTTATCAGGTTTCCTTCGTCGTCTCTCCCGCTGGCTGCACCCCACGGCGGGCAGC
>NW_027530007.1:7380106-7385322 GCF_008692635.1 Crocuta crocuta | reverse complement strand
CCCAGGGTGGGCAGCAGTGCCCCCCCCCGCCCCCCTCACCCCCGCGTGTCTGCAGAGCGGCCGAGCTCTGGGTTCTGCACAGAGTGGCCGAGGGGCTCCGGGTCTCCCAGAAGACGGGTCTCAGGCTGCTGGCGTGGCTGCTGCGGAGAGTCCGGGGTCTTGTGGGGGGCACGCTGGGGCCGCCCGACTGGAGGGAGCGTCCGCCTGAATGGATAAATCCGACGTTCGGAAAGCGCCTTCGCTCCCTCGACGTACCCCCCGCTTGCTTCCCCATCAGTCCCCTTCAGGTGCCCTGGGCCCCCCAGGACGTCCAAGGCTTCCACCTGACCCCCCTCCATAGTGTCCCGGGATGTCTTTCTCTCGTGTCCACCTGCCCCAGTCTCCCGGGGGCTGCACGGAAACTGCCCCCTGCTTGAGATGTATCCAGACGGCGAGCCGGGCCCGCTCCCTGCATCCTCTGAGCGCCCACGGTCCCTCGGAGACACACATAGGCCGCATCGTGCCCCGGAGGCCCCTCCCGGCGCCCCACACAGAACTCGCTCTGCTGTGAGTAGGTTGGCGGCTACGTCAGAGGCACGCCCATCCCTGGGATCTGGCCAGTGCCTGGCACACATCCGTGACGCGGTGGAGCGGGCCTCGCGTTTGATCGGTCACTTGAATTGGCTTTGGAGCGAGTCCTGTGATTGTCTCCACGTGGCTCTGCCACCCCGTCCCCAAGTGCCCGTGGTTTCCTCTGAGACAGCCGGTGACACCTGTCTCAGGGATTCATGCCGCGACCTCTCCTCCCCCAGAAACAGCCAGCACTGGGTGGGGCTCGACCAGGCTCGCGGGTGCCCCCACCCCCTTGCTATAACTCCTCGAGGACCTGAGAGGATCCAGCTTCCGAGTCGTGTCCCGGGAGGGCGAGGGGAGTGCAGAAAAGGTGTGTGGCCCTGGGCAGACAGGAAGGGATTGGGGCGGCACCTCCCAGGCCACTGACCCTGGGCTTACGAAGCCACGTGAGCTGCCACACCAGGCAGAGAGGCAGACAGGCGGCCGAGAGCCAGCCGAGATGCCGAAGGGGACCTCGGCTCCTGGCTCCCCTTCCAGATGGGAATCAAGCGGGGGGAGGGTGCGAGCCCTGGGAGCCTCAGTGCATCTGGTAGGGTCACTGGCCGCAGCCCCAGGAGTCTGGAGTGCCCTGGGCATCACACAGGGGTGACTTAGGTCCCACCGATAAATGCTGTCTGTCTGCTGCTCCAAGGTCCGTCCCTGTCCCTTCTGCACCCAGAGCAGAGCTCCGCATACAGTGGATGCTCAGCACGTGCTCTGGAATGAATGCAAGAGGCAGCCGGGGGTGCCGCTGAGGCCGGGGCAGTAGTGGGAAGTCAGAGCCCTTTCGCCCTGCTGGGCAGGGTCAGTTCATGTTCAGGAGACCCTGGGCCTGACTCACGGGGAGGGGTCGCCCATCCATCTGCTGCATGACATTGGTGCCTCTCTGACGTCTGGGGCGTGCCACGGGGGACCGGGTCCGGGGCTAAGGAGGGGACCCGAGAGAGAGCAAGCAGCGGTCTGCTCCAGGCTGCTCCCCACCTCACATTCCCGGCACCTTCCACAGGCAAGCACCGGCCATGGGGGCCCTGTAGCAGGGAGGGCCACCTGGTCCTGCACCGTGGCCCCTCCCATGTGGCTGGGGGGTGGTCCCCTGGGCGCCCCCGGGCTGGTGCTGGGCCCTGGTCTTCCTGAGGATTTGGTCCCTGGCCTGTGTATCTCAGTGGCTCATCCCACTTGGGCCGGAAGCAAGCTGCGGTCAGGCTGGCGGGCAGGGAGGGCTCTTTGGGTGATGGGAAGCAGAGCTGTGGCTGCAACGTGGAGAAGATGTGAGGGGAGCACGGAAGGGCCAGGAGAGGAGCGCCGAGGGGGGTAGCGGGGAGAGCATGGGACGGAGATGAGCGAGGGCAGGCGTGGCCGCCCCAAGCACCAGCCCAGGCGCCCGGGCCTGGCCGCCGTCCTCTGGCCTGCGTGTGTCCTCGGGGCTGACTGGGAGCCTGAGCCCCTCGGGCTCTGCGGGGTCTCGGAACCGCCCAGCCTCCCCACCCCCCGGCCCCCAACCCTGGGCCCTAAGCTTCTAGAGCAAACACTCGCTGCCTGCTTGTTGGAGTGGGCGCCTGGGGGAGCAGAGCAGAGTGGAGGAGAGGCGAGCCGAGGACAGCTCTTCAGCCCCGTCCCTAAAACCGTGGGCCGAGGGCAGGGGACAGAGCCGTCTCCATCGCAGTGGCAGGCGCCGCGTGCCACACAAGGCCGTTTGGAGTGTGCAGGGCGGGAGGAGGGGCACGAGCAAGCGTCTTCATGCCTCTCTTCCAGCTCCTCACGGGAGGTGACCTTGGGCGCCAGGTGACACCCGGCCGCAGGCAGGGCTCCTGACACCAGCCCCTGGGTCGTTCGTCCACGGGGCCCGGGCTGGGTGAGCCGGGCTGGCGGGCCAGGCTCCGTGTGCACAGCGGCGGCCGGCAGGCCTGGGCCTCGCACGCGGTCACCCACGTTGTTAAACTTCAGGAGCCAGAGGCCAATGCGTTTTTGCGCCGTTTCGTCAGCAAGAATGCACAGTCCCCGTGCCCTGCGCCCCCAGGTCCGCAGCTGCCGGCCCGTCTGGGGGAGGGAGGCATTCCCAGACCTGCGCTCCGGCTCCCAGCGAGGGTCCCCACCCCGAGGGAGATAAGATAGAGCCGTGTCGGGGAGGAGGTGCCGACGGGGCCGCACCGGCACGCTGTGAGTGATAAAAGGGGCTTCAGAAAGGTGCTGACGTGGCCGCCGCATTTAATGAGGTCATCGCACAGCTGCCGCCCCGATAACCCGGAGGTCAGGCGCCTGCTGAGCAGCGGGGAGGGGAGGGGGCACCCTTCCAGGCCCAGCGTCCGCTCCTCGCAAGCAGCCCTCCTGAACCCGGGGGCAGGCCTGCCCCAGGACGGCCAAGGGGGCAGCCTCGGGCCGGTGCGAGGGAGCAGCGGTCTCAGGGCGGCTGTCGCCGGGGCTGGGCATCCGTCAAGGTCAGCTCGCACTGCACCTTCTTGGCCCCGCCAGGTCAACGGTCAGCTCTGGGGGCCTCGAAGGCTCGGCGCCTGTATGCCGTCCGTGCACACTTGGAGCCTGGGCCCTGCCGCACACCGTGCGGGGCGTGGGGGGTGAGGGGCCCGGTGGCCCGGGTCTGCTTTGCTCTGGCGCCCTCTGCCGCGAACGCTCCGTTCACCTGCCCCAGCCCGAGCCCTGAGCGCTGAGCACGAGGGAGGCCGCTGGAGCCAGAGGTGCGCACCCATCCCAGGGGAGCTGGCTCCCGGAGGAAGGGGCTACGCGTGCCCGGCGCTGCCACCTTGGCGCTGAGTGCCCTTGGCGTCCCCCTTCCCCCTCTCCTGATCTCCGTTTCCCCCTCTGCGTGGCCTGGGGCTGCAGTCGGGGTCTGGCTCGGTGAGGGTGCAAGCGTGAAGCCCCAGCCCTGTGGACGTGTGTGTGAGTGCAGAGATGATGTACCCCGGGGCTCCACGGCCCCCAGGATGCTGTTCCAGGGCCCCTCGCACCGGGGTGTGGATGGAGTGAGTCTCTGCAAGGGGGAGGGGAGGCAGAGGAAGGGGGGAGCCGGCCCCTCCCTGGTGGGCACAGCCTGGCCTCAGAAAGGCCTCCAGGTGACCTTGCCTGGGAGTGCCCGGCCAGCAGGGCCGTGTCCCCCACATCTAGGTGTCCGAGGGGCTTCCTCCAACTCAGGAGGCACACAGCTCCCTCCCCGGGCAAGAGCTCTGTGTCTGCAAGGCATTCCCCCTGGTGGGACCCCCAATGTTTTCTTCTTTCTAGGCCTCGGTTTTGTGCCCAGGGTGGCGGCCCGCGGCCAGTCCCAGCCCCTCCGGCTCACGTAGCCCCGTCCCCACCAAGCCTGCTCTGGAGGAGGCGTCA
Source organism: Crocuta crocuta (assembly GCF_008692635.1). Lineage (NCBI taxonomy): Eukaryota > Metazoa > Chordata > Mammalia > Carnivora > Hyaenidae > Crocuta > Crocuta crocuta. Next base: position 7,381,401 of record NW_027530007.1, on the reverse strand, counting down.
GGGCTGCACTGCGGCTCTTTTTATCCAGGAGGCTGGGAAAACAAACACATCAGAAAACCATTTCCCAAAATAGCCAGCAGACAGCGGGAACTGTCCGGGCCGCTGCCCGCTGCCCATGGGGATGCTGCGAACCACCAGCCGGCATGAGCCCCGGACCCACAAGCCCGGGCTCGCAGGCAGCCCCGAGCCGGCCCTGCATCGGGGAGCGGTCATCGGTTGGCCAGCCCAGGCGTGCTGCGTCTGCTGGCTTTCAGGGTGTCTGCAGAGCTGGCCGTCCCTCCCGGGTCCACCCAGGCCCTGGCCGGTGCCCGCGTGCAGCCCCCACGGGGCACCGGGCAGACAGAGAGGGAACCCAGGCTCTCAGGTGGAAAAGACCCTGTTAAGGGCAGGTGTTCTGAAGATCTGCCTGGAGATTTCTGACTCGGACACACGTCCACCGGCTGTGTTTGGGGGAAGTTCTGTCCTGAGACCCCAGGCAGGTGGGTCGGGGGAACTGTCTGGACTTGAGGGGAAGAAGCGCCAGCAGTCGGGGGAGAGGAGGGGCCTCTTCTCCAAAGAGTGTGGGCTTCACCCCCTGAGGGCGCCACCCCTCCCTGGCCCTGAAGCTGGGTGCCCAGGTCTGTGGAGGCCAAAGGGCTTAGCAAGGTCCAGGGTCACTGGCAGCCCCTCCCCCGTGGACTGTGGCAGCTGGGTGCCTGCAGAGGCCAGGACTTCTGTCCGGATAGACCGGGTGTGGCTTATATTTTATGTAAAAAGTCAGAGGAGGTTTTTTTTCTTTTATTCGTTTTCCCCCCACTTCACAATATTAGGCACACTGACCCTGGAACTCAGAGAAAGAAGCTGGGAGTGGGCAGGGAGGTCCCTCTGAGGCAGAGCCCGCTGGCTCCAAACCTATTTTTTTCCCTCGTCCCCAAAACAGAGGTGCTCTGACATTTTTGAAGAGCTGATAAGCTTCAGCCTCGTTTTCAGACCAAACCAAACCTCCCTCCCCCCTTGAACTTCCCCTTGGACAGGGATGCTTTCCTCCAGGACGAGGCACGTGGGTTCCTCAGCCCCTGCTGCTGCCCTCAGCTGGGCCTGGCTGCCTGGGGGGGCTGGGGGGGCCCACAGGGGCCGGGCCGCCCCGCCCCGCCCCTGCCTGGAGCACCCAGAGCTGCAGCACCCAGAGCTCCCGCCGCACTGCGTCCCACTTCACACCTACAGCTTCCCCTCTGAACCGCTTTCTCTCCCTCTCTGTCCCTCGGCCTCTATCTCCCTCCCACCTGGTCCCACCCTGCCCCCCACTCTCCAGCCCC
>NW_027530007.1:7378339-7380026 GCF_008692635.1 Crocuta crocuta | reverse complement strand
AATCACTTTCTCTTCCCCAGCAGGAAGCCCCACGGGGCCTGGGACTTGCTTCTGAGGCTCTTGGGGGCCGGGAGGGGCTGAAGCCTGAGGGTGGCCCCGCAGTGCCCGCGTCGGCCTTGCCCGGGTCCCCGCCCCGGACCCCAAGAGAGCGGACGACTGCACCCTTGACGTCCAGAGGGGACACTCTTGGGAGGGAACGTGTGAGTGGCCGTCCTCAGGGCCGCTCCNCGCCGGTCTCAGCCACAGGGGTGAGGAGGGGAGAGCTCGCACGCTGGCGCCCAGCCACACTCCTGCACCCCTGGGGGTCGCCCCTGTAGCTGGGACCCGCCCGCCGCCCTGTGCTCCCTGCTGCCGGCTGCTTCCTCTTGGAGGGTGTCATAAAAGTTAACCGGGTGTGAAATGTGGTAAAAGTTTATGACGGCGGATAATCTGCCCCTGACCTGCTCAGAGCAGGGTCCCGGCTGCTCACCTGCAGGCAGCATCCAGGGCCCTGCTGCTGGGGCGGGCGGGGGATGGCCCGGAGGCCCTCGGGTCCCTCTTGGACGTGGATCTGGCTCCATCCAGCAGCCCCTGCACCTGGCCTGGGGGTCGCCGTCCCAAGATGCCTTTTTCAAGGCCGGTCCCCACTGTCAGTAAGCTCATAATTCAGTAAGCACCGAGTTGGCCACAGGCTGGTGACACGTACCCTCCGCCGACGCTACATCGTGAGCCTCTGTGACGGCCAGCTAGAAGGCTCGGGCGGGTCCCCGTCCTTCTGCGCTGCCCCGACCCGAGGAGTCCCCCCCCCTCCACCGCCACCAGAGGTCACCCTGCTTCCCAGCTGGGCCAGGACCTGCCCTGGGAGCCCAGAGGGGTTTCTCTAGAGGCGAACTGGGGCCTCGGGACCCGCAGGCAGGTGAGACCCGGCGGCTGGCACGCGCGGGCCTGGCCCCAGGTCCCGGGAGAAGGGAAGCCGTGCGGTGTTGGAGACGCTCCCACGAGGCCCCTGCTTGCAGACTGGCTCTTGGTGGAGAAGCTTGTCTGGGAGAAGCTGAGCGGATCGGCACAGCTGGGTGAAAACGACTAGGGACCAGGGCCCCAGGGATTCTGAATCGTGTGGCGTTGGACGGACTAGAAGAGACAGGACTCTGCCTGCCCTGGGCACCGGATTCCCCACGCTGGCCAGCGTCGCCCAGGCCCGCGGATGACCTCGAGCCCTGGCACTTGGGAGGCCGGCGCCGGGCCTGGGGCTGACCACAGCCGTGGGCAGGAGGGCAGGGCCTCGGGGGGCTACGGGGATAAAGGGGAGCCCAGAGCCGCCGCCCCGGGGCAGGGTCCAGAGTGTCCCCGGGGAAGGGCTGTGGCTGGGCACAGCAGGGGTGTGTGCAGAGGGGACCATTTCCATCAGGCACTTAGAACAATTTCCTTCCCCTTTGAACTTGGGGTGTAAACACCGGCTCCATGGCTCCCACAGAGGAATCCCACCCCCTTCCAGCAAGTACCGTCAGGATAGAGAAGGCAGGAGGCTGTGTGTGTGATACACAGTCATGCGGAGACGGGACAGGGACACATGGTGTGGGCGGGGCTCAGGGAGGGGAGCGCTGCGTGCCTGGGCCCGGAAGGAGCCTGTGGAAGTGTGACCCGGGGCACCGGGGCAGGGGGCGCAACAGGCCCAGCACCACGGTGGGCAGACTAGGGAGTCATTTGT
>NW_027530007.1:7362839-7378164 GCF_008692635.1 Crocuta crocuta | reverse complement strand
GAGAGGGCAGCAGGGGGGCAGCAGCAGAAGCCCCGGGGGCCCGCTGGGGGGTGGCTGGGGCGAGGTCCCCAGACCTGCTGGTGTTCGAGAGGCAGATGGAGCTCTGGGTGCTGCCAACGCGTGTGGGGCCTGGGCGCCGGGCAGGGGAGGGGCGAGGCCGGAGGGTGCGGGCAGGAGGCCACCAGGGGCTGAGTTCCTTCCTCCTCTCACCGCTCACGCGCCTGCTGTCACCGCCTCGTCCTCCAGTCCGGTTCCCACAGCCCGGCCCGCCCACACACACCTTCTCTTCCGTTCCGTCAGCAGGGCGGCAGCGGCTGGGCCTCAGTTTCCCCGTGAGCAAACAAGGCTGACACGCGGCGTGCGAGAGGTCTGTGTGCGGGAGCCCCGCCCCGAGGATGCACAGACTGTACTCCCTGCGGCCTGGAGGGAGGCGGTCCTCGCTGACCGCTGCCCCCAGGAAGTGGGCGTCAGGCTTTCCCGGCACAGCTCTTGCTCAAAGGGGCCTGGTTTGGAGGAGCCCCGACGTGTGGGTGCGCGTCAGTGACTAAGAATCAGGACAGCGTCCGCCCCCGCGAATTCAGTGCGCCAAGTGGGGGCCACGCGTTCGCTCCCACAGCCCTCGTGACCTCCTCCGAGTGGGGACACGCAGTAGCTCCGGGCGAGCCCGGCCCCGGGGGGGCGCCGGGCCAGCTCCTGACCTCTCATGCCACAGGCTGCCTCTGCAAATCGGGGCGCCCTCCCCCCAGCAGCCCCAGGCCGGGGATCGGGGATGCGTGCCCGCGAAGACGCTCCGCTCCGGCTCCCCTGGGCTCTTCCTGACAAGGACGACTGTCCCTCCAGTGACAAGGAGACGGCTGCCACCCACACCTTGAATCGAGTGCCATTTGAAGGACCCGAGACCCCCCAGGTTCTCGAGCAAACGGAGCCATGTGCTTTTCCCGGGCTTCTCCGGCAGCGTTAGTGAAGCTTCCCTGATCTTAGGCAAGTAGTCCCCCGGCCACACCCGGCTGCCGCGGCTGACGGACTGCCCCACGGCCCGGGCACACCGGACACGTGTGCTGTTAGTGGGATTGGGTCATCCGCACCCACAGCCGCAGCAGGTGGGCGGGGGGACACAGGCGGGAACCAGCTGGGGGGGCAGCCCAGAACCAGGTGNCCTTCCTGGGCGAGGGGAAGCGAGAGCGAGCCCAAGGAGGAGAAGATGCTCTGAAACCCCCGTTCCCCAGCAGAGAAGCTCTGTCCCTCTCACTGAGCCGCCTGCCCCCCTGCCTTTCCTTTGCCTGTTTGCAGAGCATTTAGAAATGAAAGCTTACTGGCTGCAGAGCTGGCCCTCTGAGCACTTGTCGGATGCAAATGTTTGTGGTCTTGCTTGAGCCTCAGGGCAGTCCCCCATTTCACAGATGAGCAAGCCCAAGGCCAGGAAAGTGAAGTGATGGCAGATCCAGCGATGCCGTCACCGCAGGACAAACTCAGGGCCGGGCGGGTCCCGGAAGCTGGCCGCCCCTCACTGTAGAGACATTCAGGGAAATGAAGCCTGCGAGCCACCTGCCATCCAGGTGCTTGGGGCGCCGGGTCTCCAAACAGATGGAGTGGCTTTGCTTCCCATCCCCCCAGCCCTGGACGCTGGGTCCACACAGATGCAGAGGGGGGGCCCCAGCCCCTCACCCGACCCCGTGAGAGCCACCACGATCCCAGCCAGCCACAGACTGGAAGACCCCTGCCTGGCAGGCCCCTGCCGTCCCGCGCCCCCTCCCAGGTTGTGAACTGGCGTTGGGGGGGGGCGGGCAACCTCGTGGTCAGGCCAGCCAGGACCACCTTGGGTAGAGAGGGCACCTGCCCCCCTGGAAACGGCGTTCTCTCTGCTCTGTTCACGATGCACTTTCTGAGTGAATGAAACGAGCTCTTCAAAGCACCCTCAGCCGCTGGGTGCATCTGGTGGCGGGTCGTCTCTTCCTGGGAAGCCAGCCCGCCCGGCTGACCCGGAGAAACTTCCACGGCCTCCTCCCCTCCCCGATCTCAGCACCAGCCATGGAAACCCGATGCCGTCTGTGTGGCAGAGCCGAGAAAACCCACGAGGTGCCTGCGTTGGGGCCCTCCGCGAGGCTCACATGCAGAATTTTCTAGAGCCTTGGGCCTCAGCCCAGCCCTCCTCCTCCCTCCCCTGCATCCAGAAAACACAGTTTTCTCTATGGCCGCCAGGCAAGCACCCATGGGAGAGGTGCAGACGGCTTCCACAGAGACACCTGCCCCGGACCTCGCTCCGAGATTAACCCACTTCTCTGCAGAGACACGCACGCGCCCCCGGGGCCTGCCTGTCACGGCGAGGAGAGCCCTGCCTCACCAGTGACGACCCACGGTCTCCCCCACGGGCCACACTGCCTTCGGGAGACACCGGCAGTGCCCCTGCATAGAGCCCAGGCCGGCTCCCAACAGCAGAGTGCGGTCCGGGTCCGAACGCTGGCAGCACTGAGGAAGGGGGGCCCCATCTGAGGCTGTGGTCTGAACGAAGCGGAGCCGCTGATGTGCGTTCACACTGCTGCGGGCGTGCGCTCTAGGGTTAACCTTGCTGCACTCTTACCACGATGCCAGGCTCTGAGAACACAGAAGCCGTGTTGTGTGTGGTCACATCCCGTGCACGTGTCTGCCCTCGGGGCCAGGACGTGCCGGCTAAGCGTGGGCAGTGCAGACACCGTCCAGTGGGCCTCTTTCCACCAGGGGTGGGGGGCGGTCCGTCCCCTGTCCCCAACCCAAATGCAGGGAAAAGTCACCACCAAACTCACATTCACAGCCTCTGTCTCCAGGAACTAGACAAGCAGACCCGGAAAGGGGTTTTCTCCAGACACCGGCCCTCCACCTGCCCGAAGAGGGCGTGGGGGCTGGGACCCCGACAGCGGCAGCCGGGGAGCAGAGCGCAGACGGCCCTGGCGGCCGTGGGAAATCGCTGCCACCTTACTTCGGAGCCCTGGGCTCTCACGCTGAGCCTGGGAAGAGGCGGGAGGGACCCCTCGATGCTCCCGATACCCCTCAAAGCGTGACAGCAAAGGCAGTGCCCCCCCCACAAACCAGACGGAACGCCCAGAAAGAAACAGCACCAAAGTCAGGTTGACCCAACAACAGGAAACGATGTCTGATTTCCACCTTCTTCCGCATCGTCCCCGTGTGTGGTTCTCGCCAGGGGAGAAGGTGAGCTCACTCCCGATTCAACCATTTTGAGGCAAACAGACTTTCCTTGGTGCCCAAGGAGAAGAGAAAATCGTGGGGGCCATGGATCCCCTGTGAGGATCGTGAGGTGGAAGGTTTCTGCTGCCACGGACACTGTGGGGTGGGGGGGTCACCCTGTTGTTCAGCCGGCCGACCCGCAGCTCCAAGTGCCCACCGCAGGCTTGAAACACATAGTTCTTGAGTTTCTAAATTCAGCATTGTTACGGAAGTTCAGAAAATCGGGGGCACGAACTAAGCCGGGAACCCCCCACGGGGGCTGGGCAGCTCCCAGACGGGGCGGCTTTTGAAGGTCATTGACACAGCCCGCCTCCCCCCACCCCCTCCCCGGACCCTGCCGGCCGTGAGGATGCGCCCTCTGTCGGGGGCTTGAGGCCAGGGGTCCGGGACAAGGTGCCCTCCGTGAGGCTGTCCCTCCGTCTGCAGGAAGTCCCTCCGTGGTGACTCCGCGGCTCTGGCTTCACCCTCGGCTCCACCTGCTCCCCTGGTTTACCCTCAGCGGCCCTCTCGCTCCGTCCTGCGGGGCCTAAACAGCTGGCAACGGCGACTGCTTTCCCCCAGGAAGAAACATGTCGCTGTGCCGGAGCAGAGAGGCCGCGGCCAGAGCGCACGCTCGTGGAGACGGAGGCCCCGTGAAAGCCACACCCTCGCTCGAAGGTCCCGTGGATCTGCAGCTGGCAGCCGTCTAGGGCTTCAGCGTGCGGAGGGTAAGGCCTCTCGGAAAACGGGAGCTGCGACACACGCCCGTCTGGGCTCGGACGCGGCTCGGGCCCCGGTGCGGACAGGCTCGCCCCAGAAGCAGACGGCGAGGCGTCCCCACCCACCTCCCGGGACGGGGACCCTGCGGCAGCTCCGCGCCCGGAGAGAAGCGCAGACAACGTAATTAAGTCCATGCATTCCTGTCAGCGGGCCACAGTCCCTTGTCCCTAATTGTCACCTACTTGAAAGCTCTGGCAAATGAACCCGACGCTTCTTTCATCCCGTCATCCGGGACACGGCACGTTAATGACGACCGTATGTGCGGAACTCGAGTGTTAGGCCCGGAGGCTTCCGTCCAGGGAGACGTCTTCCGCTGCCACAGGGGCCGTCACCTCTGGAAGCAGCCGGATTCTTCTAGAACTGTGCTGCTCTGTGCTGTTGGACAAAAGGTTCTGCTCTGCTGGGATGCAGGCTGTCATGCTGTGTGAGGGCCCCCCGTCGGGGATGAGGCTGTGTGGTTGGGGGCCTGCGTTCATGTGAGTTGTGCTGAACCCCCCCCCCACTTTCCCCTGCAGACAAGCAGAGGCAGCTGAGCGTGAGCCTGGGTCCCGGGTGGCCACCGGGCTGCTGCCCTTCCCTGTGGAGACTTCCCTCCCTGAGGAAGAGGAAGGGTCAGCTTTCTGAACTGGACGCCGCTGCAGTGTCCCTGCCGCAATGCTGGGAAGGGGGGAGGCCTGAGCGCTGCACCCGGCGGGGCCGGAGAGCCTGTCCCAGCTGACGGCAGGGACGGCAGCGGCCACGGAGCTGTCCTGCGCCAGCGCCCGGCGTGGGCTCCATGTTTCCGAAGTGACACATCCGTGGAAAGTCACAAACATGGCACCTGATGTGCGGTGCCATCGTCCCCGCAGGAGGGAGGGAAATGGCCACGGCGCCCCACACGCGCACGTCCGTGTGCTCCTTCCCTGTGGTCGGGCCAGCTCTGCGGCGTTAATTACCTAGAACCTTCTCCAAGGTTCCGGGTGTTTGGCGAGCCGAGCCCCACTTCAACCGTGCAGCCCCTTCGAGGCCATAGAGTCCAAGATAATCCTTGCTGCGTGAAAGAGAAACAAGGTAACAGAGGGAGAGATGTATCAACACAGCCACATTATTTGTCTCTGGCTTTGTCCAAATGTTACCCATTTTGCCTGTAACACCTGCCAAGACCCGACGTCCCGGAGGGAGGAGCGGGTGAAGAACGGGAAGGACTGTGTCCCAGACTTTGGGGAAAGGCCCCAGGCAGGCCAGGGAGAAGAATGAGCTCGAAGGCGTCTTGGCCAAGTGGGAAGTGACAAGGCCCGACCGGCCACCGCCTGGCGCAGGCGTCTGCTGGCGGCCAGCCAGCCGCGGGACGTCCGTCTGGAAGGTGAAGGAAAGCACCGTCTCCTGACTCGGTCCCGCCTCCCGGCGGGACTTCTCCGCAAGGGGCCTGGGGCGGCCGCCCGCCAGCTCTGGTGACCTCGTCCTTCCTCCTGCCGCGAATGCCCCGCGCCATCTCTCGTGAGGCCTCCAGCCCTACGGGAAAGCGGAGCCGGCGGGGACGTGGGGACGTGGGGCTCGCCTGCACCCTGCACAGGACGGCCCGGGGCCTCTGCTGGGAACCGGGGGCCGTGGAGACACATGGATGTGCCACCGCGTGGCGTGCTTCCGGCAAGGGATTCCTCGGAAGGGCTGACTGTGAGCCGGGCATCAGGAGGCCCCTGCGGGGGGACTGTGGGCGGAGGCTGGACGGTCCCAGGTCACCTGTGGAGACGGGCCTCCAGGCCCACCCTGGGCTGCACAGGGCATCGAGGGCTTGACTTGAAATACTTTCACCTCCTTCTAAAGAACAAGAGTGTGTCTCTCTAGGGTCCGAAATCGGGGACTCCAGAAGGCTCCACAATGTGCAGCCTCATCACGTAGAGGCCATCGAAGGGCCCCCTCGGCTGCGCCCCAGGAGCAGAGGGAGGGACCCAGAATCCGGGAGGCCGACCTCCACCCAGGCCGCATGGCCTCCATCTCCCCAGACGGAGGCGTTGGCGGGAACGCTGCCCCCCAGGAAGGCCCCTTCCAGACAAGCCCCAGCGCCGCCTCATGGTCATCTCCCAAGTGGTTACAGCCGCCCCTCGGAAATGCCTGGGAGGCTGGATGTTTTGGAGAAGGAAGGGAGGACGAGGAGGAGGGAAAACCCACAACAAGCCAAACCCAGACGCTTGCAGGGGGATGGAAACCACCCGACTGAGAGCAGGGGCCTCTGGGTCTGTGACGAGCGCCCGAATCAGCACCCTGGACCTGGCGCAGCCCGAGAGCCGTCGGAATCGCTAGACGCGATTCCGGTCTGTCCCGGGCGGGGGGCGGGGTTTAGGCATCGGGGGCCCTGAGCGTAGGAACTCCCAGGTGACGCTCGAAGAGCTGTCCCCTCACGGCTGCCACGGGGGTTCGTGTCTCCAAGGGCTTCGGGTGGGCTTCCAGAAGGGAGCAGAGCCCAGAACCGCCCACGCCGTCCACTCCCACGCCGTCTGCCCCCACGCTGTCCTGGCCGTGGCTCAGGCGGTTCCGGACTCGTGGAGCTTCACTCCCGGTGTGGGGGCTGGGGGGCCGGGCTGCGTTGCCAGTGGTTTGGCGGTTCTTCGGGGCCCCTGGTTTGCCGGTACGTGGACCCCAGACAGCTCCGCACAGCAGCCTTCGGAGAGCTCACCTTGACCTTGCCCCTTAGGAACACGGAAGGGCCTGGGGGTGGCCCAGGACATTATCACACCAGGTTGCAGCCGCCCCACCCAGGCTGCTTCTGGCAATTCGTTTCCTGACTCCTTTTCTAGTCCGGCCCAGGTCAATAGAGACTCCAGAATATTCTCTGCCCAAGCCATCCTGCCCAGTCCCCCTCACCCCTGCACTCCCGCACGCGGCCCCCTGTGCAAGAGCAAAATTAAACCAGGCTGATGGGAACATAGTTACTTGCTGCTCAGGCCCTTCCTTCCTTCCCCACCCGGCTGCCCCAGGCGGCCAGGTGGGACCCATGGACACCAGACCCGGGGCACCGTCTGAATTGTCAGGGTCCAGCTGGGAAGCCCGACACAGGGGCCCACTCCTCCCTGAGACCCGAGAAAGGCTGTGCTGACTTGTTAGGGGAGCAGAGGGTGTCAGGGCGGCTCGGTCCCTAGAGAGAGCTCTTCTTCCTGCACCTGCGCCTGCGGCCTTCGAACCAGCAGAGCGCCCCCAGGACAGGGCTGCGAGCGGGGAGGGAAGGGAGGAAACGCGCAGGGTCCCCAGCATGAGCAGGGCCTGCTCCCCCAGCGAGCAGCTCTGCCAGTGGGCAAGGCCGGCCTGGATTCAGCCGGCTGTGGGCTCCGGGCGGGCCCCACGGGAACATGGGGGCTGGACTGCCGAGTCAGCCGTGACCTGAAGACCTTGGGTCCCTGCTCAGGGGACTTCCGTTGGATTCCCGTGAGCTCGGCCCTGCAGCCCCTCCTCTGCCCCCTACGCAGCCCATCCCGAGCCACAAACACCCCCAAGGACCTGCTGCGCAGGCCACCAAGGTCACAGGTGGATGGACGCAGTCCCACCTGAGTTGGGTCGGTCTGCGCTGGGCCCATGGGGGCAGCCGACCTTCCCAGGGTCTCAGGGAACAGAAAGGGGGTGTGAGGCTCCTCCTGGGGAAGAAGGTGGGAGACTTGCTGGCTTCTGCTCTGTCCCCCTCCCACACCCGAGGCCACCCCCGCCTACTCCCCCGCTCTGCTCAGCTGTGCACCCAGAGGCCCCCGGGGCCGGTGGCATCCCTGAGGTCCGGCGAGGAGAGGAGGAGAGGAAACGCGAAGGGCTCTGTGCTGGGCAGCCGCGGCCCAAATGTTGGCTGTGATGTCAGCCACAGGCCGGAGCTGCCAGGGCGCACACAGGTCATAAATACTGCCTAAGTGGCTCCTGTCACCCCACCCGGGCCTCGTTTCCATCCTGCAGCCGCTGAAGGTGATTAATGAGAATTATCATTAACGCTAATCAGAGCCGTTTGGAGGAGGCTGGGTGGAAGGAAATGCCCTTTGTGGGGCCGCGGGGACAGCTCCGACGGGTGGTGGGTGCGCGCTTGTGCCTGCCGGGGGCATATGCGTGCACACGCCCTCGTGCACGCACACAAGGCCGTGTGCACCCGCGCACACACACGTGCACGCACGGGACACGGCTCTAATGCCGGCTGGTGCGAGAGGGTCTGGGCAGATGGGGACGGGTCAACGCCGAGAGGCAGCCTCTGCCCTGTCTCGGAAGGCGGGCTCCCCAGCGGCTGCTCACGGCCGCCGGGAACACAGGCCCACGGCTCAGCCTGGATGGAAGGAATTCTCTCCCTGCCGCCGAGCCCGCTTGTGACAACGTGCTTGGCAGCTGTGTGCCACCGGGATGGGGACGGGCTTGCACAAAACTAGAGCCGGGTGCGCTGGAGGGCGGGCACCTCTGCGGTTCCGTCTTCTTCCCCCGACGCACAGCCTTGGCCACTGCGCCCAGGCCCCGGCCGCCCACCCCCCGCCCCCTGACGCTGGGACATCCCCTTCCCGCCCGCCTCCGAGGAAGCAGCAGACGGGGGTTCCATGCAGTGGGCTTCGCCCTCCGCATCCTCGCTCAGGGGGCCCAGTGTGGCTTCAAGATACAAAGTGTCCCTTTATTGGGAATATCAATTCAGAAAGGGGCTAGTAGTAAGCTGAGAATATTTGGATAAACTTAGGACTAAAAAAGACCTTTTGTTCCCTCTGAGAAAAAGGCTGTGCACCACCCCGGGCTCGCTGGAGCCGTTCCAGAAAAAACCGAGGTGGGAGCAGAAAAATGATTAGGGCGTCTCGTGAAGGGTCTGTACTCTGGGTCGAATGTTTATTAGTATTTATTTTATTTTATTATTAGAATGTGCGGTTAACGTCCTGTTGCCTAACGCCAGGCTATAGCTGCGTCTCCGCCCACCGGCCCAGTCCACCCCGGTCACGGGCACACAAAGGGAACTCTGTAGCACTGGGGGCAGCGGTGCGGGGGGAGTGGGGGGCGTGTGTTATTTTCTCCGCTTTGTTTATGAGACATCGGCCAGTTAAAGAAGCGGCACATGTTTGCGCTCCAACCAGCAAACGGGTCCCTGAAGCTGGGGGGGTACCAGGAAGGGGTCACCACTGACACGGGGTCGTCCGTGTGGATGGCATGGCAGGCGTGGCTTGGGAGGGGTCTCCTCCAGCAGAGAGGAAGGTCAAGGGCAAGCTCTTGGCTTTGCTGGGCACGTGGGGGCCTTGAGGGAAGCTACCTTTCAGGTGACCCTCGAGTCCAGCACACAGACAGCTGGGTGGCTTCTCAGAAGCCCCCAGGACGTGACGGGGCCCCAGGACCTCCCTGAAACAGCTGTGCCCAAGTGTCTGTCGTCTAGAACATGCATGCAACCCCGTGGTTCTCCAATTTCATGGCTGTGTCTCAGCTTATCAGCTCCTAAAAGAAACTAGTTAACTCTCGAAGATTCCCGTGAAAGGACATCCCTCCAGAAGCCAAAACGGGATGAATATCTCAGACCTAATCTGAGTCCCTCTCCACCCAAACATGAGAAGAAAAGAGCCCCCCACCCCCACCCCACCGAGGCGGGTAGGAGGTCATGTGGCAAAGCTGGAGAGAATCTTCACTCGGAGCTCCACCCCCTGCCCTGCAAATGAGGGCTAATCCCTGTCTGCCCGTGAGCTGTTCGCAGAAACGGTCCAGGATCTGAGTTCCATGCAAATCCAGAAATTTCTCCACCGGCCTCTGCGGAAAACCCAAAGATGGAGGCTCTTCTCATGGGTGGTGATAACGCAGCCCCCGCCCCCCAGCCCAAGGCTGCCTCTGTGCCGTCACGCCCCAGGCGGCGGGACGGGGTGTCAGCGAGCCGGACAGGCGAGCACTCGTCCTGATGGTGCGTCTCCGAGTGTTCCCCCCCGCCCCACCCTCCCCGAGGTCCAGACCTGGGACGGGCCTCCCTCTCCAGGAACAGCTCCGTGTGCCGGGCGTCCCCAGGGGCCTCGTCCAGGACTCCGATTGGGAGGCCTCCGCGGAGCCCTGGTGTGATCGGCCTGGAGTCCTCCGTCACAGCCAGCCTCTGCGACTCGGAAGAAATGCATGTGACCACAGGGAGTTACGGCAGGCGGCTGCCTGGATCTGCCCCCCAGATTGGGCCAGTTTGCAAATCTCAGTCTGAAGAAACACCCGGAGAGAGCTGAGGGGGCCGCAAGGCTGTGCCGTGGGGACTCGCTTCACAAACACGCGGGGTCAGTGGGCTGTGCCTGCAGAACAGTGCGTCTGCCCGTGTCTCAGCCGTTATCTGAGGCCCCGGTGCGCCCCCCGCTGTCCGAGGCCACAATGCGCACCCCCCCACCCCCCCTGCTGTCATCTGNGCCCCGGTGCGCCCCCCGCTGTCCGAGGCCCCCTGCTGTCTGAGGACCCGGTGCACCCCCTCATTGTCCGGGACTGTAGTGCACCCCTCAAGATTTTAAGGAGACCGTGTTTTCAGAGAGAGCGCCTGCTTCCACTGTTGACTACGCGCATAAATGTAAAGTATGGGCAAAGGCAGAAGGAGTCGTGTACCTTATTAATTTTTATTTAAAAATGTTTTTATCTTTTATTTTATGTTTGAGAGAGAGAGAGTGAGCACAAGCAGGGGAGGGGCAGAGAGAGGGGGACACAGAATCTGAAGCAGCTCCAGGCTCTGAGCTGTCAGCACAGAGCCCGACGCGGGGCTCGAACCCACGAACTTTGAGGTCATGACCTGAGCCGGAGTCGGACGCTTAAGCCACCGAACCCCCCGGGCGCCCCAGGAGTCGCGTATTTGGTTTTCACAATTTGTAGCTGATAACGGCAAATGAATCACTGGGGTGAGAAGTGAGAAGTGAGGGTACTTCTTTTAAATGTTTCCATCCTGTTGCATATTTCATTATGTCATTAAAAAATTAAACCAGAGAGTCGAACGAAAAAGCCTCGTCTTCAAAACAAGGCTCTCGGGAAAGACTCAAAGTTGGGATTACTTGTACTGAAGGAATAATTTCAAAATAATCCTCTAGAGGGAGGACTAAACAAAAATAACTCAAAAGAGAAGTGGCATCTCGTTTGGAGAGTAAGGGGTAAAGGAGATGATGCGTCTGACGCACCGAGGGGCTGAACCTCCTCACAGAGACAGAGAATCTTCTAGAAAAGGGCCTGTGCCCCAACGGAGAGAGGGACCATGTGCCCAGGTACCATTAAGGGAAACCTCTAGCTTCACGCATTTCCATCCCTGACCTCTGAGGGACCGCTGAGGACCCGCTTGTCCAGCCAGAGACACCCCGACCTTGCTGGTGGGGGGCAGGTGCTGGCTCCACTGAGATGCCGCCGAGGTTGGCAGGGGGCAGGGGGGCCCTGGCAAAGACCCCAGGAGCCTCCGGGAAGCCCAGCTCTCCAGCGCCTCCATCTGGAGGAAGTTTGGGGGATCCCGGCCTCCGGAGATGGGGCCCCGCGATCGAGCCCCGAGTGGCCACCTGGGAAGATTTCAGAGGAAACTCTTCTGATGCACAGCCATTGTGACCGGCTGCCGGGGAGCCAGAGACACAGAGAATCAAGACGGACTGGAGCCCCGAACCGGCCCCCGCCTGGCAGAGCTCCTCGTCCTGAGAGATCAGTGATCCTGTCACCCGCTGAAGGGCCCCGCTCAGGACAGCTGACGAAGCCACACTGTGCCGCTTTAATTAAGCGAGCAGGGTGTTCCCTTCCCCCGTGGGTTCATATTCACATCCTGACGGCATCAATAGAAACAGATCTGCCAGAATAAGTCATATATTCTTATATCACTCAAGGGAGGAAAGAGAATGCGCCCTCCCATCCTTTGCTTTTTTCAAGTAAAAAAAAAAATACAATAGCAGAATCCACAAAGAAAGATCCCCATTAAAATGTTCCCAGGCTCTTAAACACCCCCATTTAAATTCTGGGTAATCGGCTGCATTGTGCTGCCCCTGGGAGGGGCTGTGGAGTTGGTGGGTGCAGTTCAGAATCATTTGTGTCATTTAAACGCTTGTGATTAGGTTTTTAATAAACCGTTTCGATTCTATTTCCTGGGCTTGAATAGATGCTTGAACTTGGCTGGTGTGGACCTGAAAAGGATCCAGGTAATATCATTGTGGGGGACACACTTTTAATTCCTTTGATATATTTCGTCAAAGGTGACTGGCTGTAGGAACTGGCTGGAACACGGGGAAAGAGGGAGAGCTATTGAATTTAATTGGTCCCATTTGTCATTCAAGACTGACTTTGCCCACCTCTGTCTATGAATCATTTTCAAACTTGCCGATCGGACCAAATGTGCCCACAGCTTGGGAAGGAAGCCGGCTTCGGGCTCTGGGGGGAGACGTCTCAGGCTGAGCTCACATCCAAGGGCGGGCCTGGCATGCAGCTCAAGGGCCATCACTGAAAGCCCGGAGGGCTCTGGCCAGGATGATAGCGCCTGAGAATCCAGGAGCTCGTGATACCCAGAGAGCGGGCACTGCCCCTCCCCCGTCCATCGTTCCACGTCTGATATGCGGGGAGGGTTGGGCGTGAGAGGAAGGGTGGGCCATTGGGTTACAGTTATGGGACCCCGGGGCCTCTCCCCACTCATCCATCTGGACAGTGACTGAGCTCTGGGTGCCCTGGGGAGAAAAGAAATCCTAGGAGGTAAAATCATTACAACCATTTGGAGGAAAGTCGGACCTCCAACCTCTGTGAAGCCAGAAGAAAGGTGCAGGCCCAGGCCCGGGGGGCATCCTGAGACCTGCAGACCTGGGCCTGCTTGGGAAGGACCGGGAGTTGCCTATTTGCAAGGCATCCCAAGACAATACCATCCGCACCAGAATGCACTTGGCAATGACCATTTTTGTCAGTGAAAGAGCAGCAAGGCACGCTCCTCCTGGGGGCTGGCAGGTATGTGCTTAGATCTGGCCCGTTGAGATCTGAGCTATTTGCAGGAGCTGATCTCAAAACACGAGGCCCAATATGGAAGGCAGTGAGTCATGGAACTTCTCCGGACCGATGCGTCCCGAAGGAGGAAGAAGGAGGGGCCTGGAGAGACTGAGTCAGTGGCAGGGAAGGCACTAAATATACCCCGCCGGCCCGATCCTGGCCACCGCCAGAGCTCTCTTGAGCACCTACTGTGTGCCACGTCCCACAGGGCAGGAGACAGACAAGTTAGTGTGGCCTCTGCCCTGGGAAATAGGATGCTGTCCCCTTGACCTGCAGGAAATCATAGTGTCACACGGGACCCAGGAAAAACTGTGGCCCTGATTTCCAGCAAAGCAGGGCCAGGGGAGGGAAGGGGTGTACTTGCTTGAGCAGAACCCATGGAGGAATAAGAAGGACGGGTCAGGAGTGTGACAAGGGAACATATGGACAGAAAGACCCACTGGGCAAAGCCGTATGGGGTTTGGGAGGGGGAAGAGGCCTCAAGTGTCTGGAAGCACCGTACCCATTTGTCTCCCAAGCTTTCACTGAGCGCCTGTTGTGTGCCTGGCTCTGGGAATCAGGCAGATGAAACCCTCAAAGCTCTCGTCATCCAGGCAAGAGAAAGGAATCAGGTGGACAAGCCAGTCACACCCACCATAATCTGTACTGTGAAGAGGCAGGGACTGTGGGCCCCCCTCTGGGGGGCCCACCCTGATGTGCAGGGTTAGGGCAGGCCTCCTGAGAGAGGCGCCCCTGTGTACTGCTGCTTTGACTCTCCTGGAAGGGTGCTCCCTTATATCTCACTATGCAAAGTGGAGAAAGCCAAAAGTGTCTGGACAGGTCTGGAAAACTGCTACATCCATCCATCCATCCATCCATCCATCCATCCATCCATCCAAAAATCCACTCATTCATCTATCCATTCAACAGTCACTCATCCATCCATCCATCCACCCACCCATGCATTATCCATCCTTCCACCCATCTATCCAACAATCCACTCGTTCATCCATTCATCCACCAATCCACTCATCCATCCATCCATCCACCAATCCACTCATCCATCCATCCATCCAACAATCCACTCATCCATCCATCCATCCACTAATCCACTCATTCATCCATTCATCCAGCCAGTAATTCACTCATCCATCCATCTGTCCAACAACCTATTCATCCATCTGTCTTGTATCTACTCACCTACCATCGATTCATCTACCATCCATCCAACCAACCACCCATTCATCCTCCATCCATCCATCTACTCATCCAGCCAGCCAGCCATTGGTGGAGATGTTCAGTGTGCTCCGACTGAACACTAGTCCTTGGCAAGGCTCTGGGGAAGCCTTAGTTGTTCTTGGCCACCATCCTCAGGTAGAAGACAGGTGAGAAGGACAGGACCAGACAGGGTGTGCAGCACCGGTCCCTATAGGTCATGAAAGGAATGAAACAAGCAGCCAGTACCCATTCTCCAACCTGTCTGCCCCTTTCTTGCTGTGTAACATCGGGTCAGTTACCAAACTCCCCTCTGTAAGTTTCTTTATCTACAGAAGTGGCTACAATGGTGGCTGCCCCTTTGGGTGGATGTGAGCCTCTCATGACTCGGCGGTGGCGGGGTGGCGGGGAGTGGGGTGCTCAGTGGCTAGTGGCCAGAGTGGCGGTGACTACAGTGTCAGCGGCCTGCAGGGCGGTGGTGGCTGGAGGAGCATGTTGCATCTTCGTGACCAGGAGCATGGTGGGAAGGCCCAGTGGGTAGAGAATGTCTGAAGAAGGGGTGGGAAGACTCGGTGCCTCTCTCGGCATCTGGTTCTCCGACCGGTGCATCTGGAAGTCACTCTGGGTGCAGACTGCATGTATGGCCATCGTCCACGGAGATGGGGATGACCCAGAGAGTCTGAGGACGACCAGGCCCTGGACCTCTGAGCATTCTATCCAGGTCATGGGCTGGGGGATGCACAGGTGGTAGCCGAAGGGACAGAGCCGGGTGAGGAGACCCTCGGGGTCCCGGGTGGGCTTCTAAATTGGCTTCCACTCTGGGGGCTTCTGTCCGGCTAAGCGCGCTGGCCGCGCCTGGAACGCGGTCTCCAGACCCCCGTCTGCAGCAGCTGTGAGACTCCCTCCCGCACCTGCAGTGGGAGAGGGTGGGGGGGGAAGGTTCACAAGCTCTGCAGTTTGTCACCATCTGTGTGGCCGGAGAAGGGTTATGAATGTGACACCTTCGGGGGCCTCGCATCAGCCTGACGGGGAACCGCTTCCTGTGAGTAGACCCGGGCTCCCACCCGCCCCAGGCAAGGACGCCACCACAGGCGTTTGGTTTTGGTTGTTTGGGCTTTTTTTCCAATCTTTTTTATGATCAAGAAAAAAACAGAGTGTCTCACTCAGAATGTCCCCGCTGAGTCTGTGGTATCTGCAGCTCCGAAGCCCAACTTCAAGTCCAATTAGGGTTTGAAAAGAGGTTTGGGCTGTT
>NW_027530007.1:7356399-7362777 GCF_008692635.1 Crocuta crocuta | reverse complement strand
GGACCGTGCAAGCCAGGCCAGGATCGGGGGGCTTCTCGGCAAGGGCAGCCTTCACCTGCCCAACCCTCGGTGGCCCTTCTTGGCTCCGCCCTGCCCTGGGCCTCACCTCCGGCCACCTCTAGGCCGAGCATCAGAACCACTTGTGAAATTTCCACCCCGCGGAGCTGGGGCCGAGCGGGGCTGGGACCGTCCGCGTGGGGTTTGCCGGGGGCCGTGGCGGCACCGGGCTTCTGCACCTGGGCGCCCATGAGGCAGGTGTCGGTGCCCCGCGGCGGTGCCAGCTTGGGGTGGGGGTGCCACACTTGCAGTCAGATTATACCTGGATTATTCGAGGTCAGGAATCTCTGCAAGACCCTCCCATGTCACACCAGCCGGCCCCTCAGAGGGTGGGTGGCAAGGGAGGCTCGGGTCTGCGGTGGCTGCTTTCCTGATTCCGGTTCAGCTAAGACCCCATCTCGATGCTTATGCGAAGCTCCCCCGGAGGCCACGGCAGCGGGGCGGTGGACTGGCGTGGCGGGGGCCCACCCGCCCTTTGGCTGCAGCCGCCTGGGGCTCCGCTTCGGGAGCGAGAGCATGTGGGGCATCGGTGTTAAGAGCCCGCTCCATCCAGCAGTGTGGGGGACAGCGAGGGACTTCGGCGCAGGCAGCCAACCCCAGCGTCCCCACGGGCCGGTGCCCGACTGTCCCCAGGGACCAGACAGAGCGGGCCCCAGGCCCCAGCGGCCCCGGCATGGTATCAACAAGCCACCCCAGTTGTTTCTCCTGGGACCCTCCGTAGAATGTGACCCACTCTGGTGTCCTTCTGGGGTTGCTAGGAGGAAATGACATGTCACTGCAGATGGAGGTGGCCCCCAGCTGACACGCGGGCCTCCCTGCAGGGATGCGGATGACGTCAGCACTAGGCACGTGCGTCGGGGCTTGGCGCCAGTCCCTGGGGTCCCGCAGTCTCCTGGGAGGGGCTGGGTGACTTCCTCACTATTGCACCTGCCTCGATGTCCCTCCCACCGCCTCTGCACCTGCTTTCAGCGCAACCAGGCCCATACAGGGCGCTCACCCCTGGAATAACCTTCCATTCGGCCTCAATGCAGGATGCCTTTAAGGAGGACGCATCTGTAAACGGGGTCCCCGATACAGAAACTCAGTTACAGACAGTGTCACAGGTCAGAGGCTTATGTCTTCCAAGCAGTCACATCTGAAGGCAGAGCCTCTGGGCCAGGTCTCCCCCTGGGAGCGGCCACAACAGCCTGCACAGGGCGGAGCAAGGGGCGGGGGTCCCCCGGGTCTCCCGCCCACCAGCAGCCAGAAATAAGTCCCAGTCACGTGCGCACACTTGAACCCTCGGAACCGGCGAGGTGTGGGCGCAGGGCTCCGTCCTGGGCGTGCCCAGCAACACTGTCCCTCACAGCGCATGCCCCGGGTGCACGGAGCCGCAGCCTCCACAGCCAGAGATAGGAAAGAGGGTTTCTAGCTTCAAAGGAGAAACTGAGGCAAGGCCCCAGACAGCCCCCGTGTTGTCCAGTTAGGAATTAAGCAATTTCAGGGCTGGACGGGCACACCTGGTTCAGAGAGTCCAGCCTCCCTTCTCAGCACCCTGGAGGACGGCCACCTAGACCTTGAATCCCCCCAGTGATGGGGTGCTCATCTCCCTGCAAGACCCCTCGCCCATTCACAGGCTGCCTGTAGAGATGTCCCAGCTGCTGGCACTGCAGCTGCCGCCCCCACCCCGGCCGTGGCTGCCCTGGGGGTTTCCACCCCACTATTCCCGTGGACACTCACAGGCGCTGGCCCGAGTCCCGCTTTGCCCGTGTGCTTCTCCAGGGTCAGGCTGCAGCCCACGGCCTGTGGACAAGACATGCACGTGGGAGGAAGCCCAGCCCCCAAACACCCCCTCAGGCCGCAGAGCGTGGGGAGACCCCCAGAGCAAGGTCACGTTCAGGTCACACCGAGCGCCAGGGACCCTGGTTCTGCTGCCGGCAGCTCAGAGCAGCCCTAGGCTGAGGCCCTTCTCTCCCGTCCTTGAGACCAACGACCTTGGCCTTGTCTCCTGGAAACACACGTGCCACTTCTCTGGAAGGGTTCTAGGAGCCCCTCCAGTTGCTTCCAGAAAACACTGGCTTTCTAGCCCCTCTCTCTCCATGAGCTTGGGAGCCAGGCTGGCCCCTGTCTTGAAGAAATGGCTTCCAGGGGCGCCTGGGTGGCTTAGTCGGTTAAGCGTCCGACTTTCGCTTACGNGCCTCCCTCTCAGCCAGAGCTGGTGGGGGCCCAGGCCCGTGACCTGCCTGCTAGGACTCCTGCCTGCTTGCGTTGTGACCCGAAGCTGACAGCCACATCGCTGGCCAGTGCTTGGTCACATCACCACCGAGCCCCATAATGAGAGTCAGGACGGGATTTATGAGCTCACCCAGGCTCCCTCCACACCCGGACAGAGGTGTTTCCAGAAGGCCTTTCCCCCACCTCCTTCCGTCACAAGAATGGACTTTCTGTTTTAGTTACTCATGGACCCCATAAATCGTAACCACACTGTGTGTGTGTGTGTGTGCGCGTGCGTGTGCGCGCGCGCGCTTGCGCGCATGTGCATGCGCTTGTGTGCACCTATGGACAGAAACGAGACCCCCTTAGAAGGGGTCAGGGTAGGAGAAGGAAGCCCTCTAGGGCCCTCCCCCCACTGTAGCGGTGGGGGGGGAGGGGGGGTCCCCATGCCCGGGCTTCGTCGGGGCCACCTTCCAGCCACGGGACGGGGCTCTGGGAGGGCAGCTCCCACGTCTTCCTGTGCACCCCGGGTCCATTAGGCGAGCTGACGACAGACGCCTCGGCATCCCCGCCTGCACGCCCAGCCGGGGCCGTGGCTGTTCCACGTGAGAGAGCCAGCCCAGTGGAGCCCACAGATTAGAAGTGCAGGAAACCTCAAATGATGTGCAAAAAAAATTGTCAAGGTTAAAAGAATTTTTCCATCCCTTTGCTTCATAACTCAGCATTTCTGATGCTGGTGATTTATGATCTGGGGGGCTGGCAGGGGGGACGGGGGGGACCTGTGAGGCCGAGTGGGGGGAACAGGCAGGAGAGCGGCCTCCTGTGGAGGCTCTGGGGCCCCCGAAGCTCGGCCCCAAATAACCCGGAGCGAGGCTTTGGAGCAGGATCAGACAGGCCAGCCGGATTTCAAATCTGGAGACGCGGCCCCAAGGCCCCCCAGGCCACTGCCTACAAAGGGTGCCTGGGCCCGAGGAGAGAGGCTGAGGGGCTGAGCCACCCCCCTCCTTCCCTCCTGGGGCATCGCGCACAATCGGGGGTCAGCCGCTTACCGACACCCACCCTCTGCTGTGCACTTGTCAGTGACCCAGCCTCCTGGGGCCAAAGCAGCCCTCCGCCCTGCCGCCGAGCCAGTGAGGGCTGGCCTTGACCTGTCCTCTGGGCGCTGGAAGGTCTCACTGTAGAAGAGGCAAGGACGGGGACCTGCGGCCGCCCAGGCCTGCTCTCTGGACTCCAGAACCTGGTGGGTCTTTGAGCAGGCGCAGAGACCTCACCTCTCGTCCCTGACGTGGCTCCAGACCCCTGCCTCTGGGCTGCATCTGCCCTTGTGCAGAACAGGACAAGGGGACAATGCCGGCACGTGGGGTGACCAGGAAGGGGCTGCGCGAACACAGAGAGAGACCTGAGCCCACACGGGCTCTCGATGTGAGCTTCCCAGAGGCCCAGCTCTGCCACGGCCCCGGGGGAGGACGGAGAGAGGAAAGGAAGGGAAGCGAGAAGTGTCTGCACCCCGTTTCTCCCTTCCTGGGGTCCCAGAGGCCACGGGCCCGTCCACACCCCAGACCAGAGCCAGGCCTACAGTGTCCTGCCCATGAGGCTCAGGTGACGCAGAGGCAGGCCTGGGTCCTCTCCCCACACGTGCACTGCACTTTCTGGGCCCCCAGACCAGGACTCGGACCTTCTCTGCAGGTCGACGGCTCACTCGATGCTGCTCAGAGGTAGAGTTTCAGGGAGAAGGAGTCCCCTCGGGACCCACCGGGAGGTAACCCCCACCTGTGACCATCCAAATGGTCCGGGGCAGGGGCAGGTCTTCTGGGCTGAAGGGAAGGGGCCTTTCCCAGGAGGCACTAGGAAGGAGGGCTGCTGGCTCTCCAGCGTGGAAGCTGCCCGACAGGGATGGGGACGCATGGGCGTCCCATGTGGGTGGACATGCTTGAGAGGACCGGAGAGGGCTGCCGGGCCCGGGGAAGGCTCAGGAGAACACGGGCCTCGGGCCAGCACCTGCCTGGCTGCCCTAAGGGAGAGAGAGGTTGGCCCGAGGAGGACCCAGAAAGCTCACGGAAGGCCAGGTTGTCCGTGCCGAAGGTTCCCCGAGGCCCAGTGGGACCGGGGGACGACCAGGCTACTGCGGTGCGGCCAGCTCCCAGGTGCGCCCAGCGGGCCGGTGGGGCTCAGGTGTGCGCAGCGGGCAGGTGGGGCTCAGGGTCAGGCTCCCGGGTGTGCGCAGCGGGCAGGGGAGGCTCAGGGTCAGGCTCCCGGGTGTGCGCAGTGGGCAGGTGGGGCTCAGGTGTGCGCAGCGGGCAGGTGGGGCTCAGGGTCAGGCTCCCGGGTGTGCGCAGCGGGCAGGTGGGGCTCAGGGTCAGGCTCCCGGGTGCGCGCAGCGGGCAGGTGGGGCTCAGTGCCAGGCTCCCGGGTGCGCGCAGCGGGCAGGTGGGGCTCAGGTGTGCGCAGCGGGCAGGTGGGGCTCAGGGTCAGGCTCCCGGGTGCGCGCAGCAGGCAGGAGGGGCTTGGGCAGGCTCCCGGGTGCGCGCAGTGGGCAGGTGGGGCTCAGGTGTGCGCAGCGGGCAGGTGGGGCTCAGGTGTGTGCAGCGGGCAGGTGGGGCTCAGGGTCAGGCTCCCGGGTGTGCGCAGTGGGCAGGTGGGGCTCAGGGGCACGCAGTGGGCAGGTGGGGCTCAGGGTCAGGCTCCCGGGTGCGCACAGTGGGCAGGTGGGGCTCAGGGTCAGGCTCCCGGGTGCGCGCAGCGGGCAGGAGGGGCTTGGGCGGGCTCCCGGGTGTGCCAGCGGGCGGGTGGGGTACGGGCACTGGCTTGGGTGGTGACACAGGACCTGCAGGCACCAGAGGGCAACGGGCAGTCACTGGGTTTTGGGCGCCCCGTGCTTTCCCTCACCTGCCCCAGGACAAGCCCTGTGAGCACAGGGAGGGCCAGGCTCCCTCACTGGGGCAGGGAGGAGCCACCCCCCCGAGACACAGAGCTCCCCTCACGGCAGAAGGTCAAGAGCCCCAGGAAGTGAGGCTGCGAGGCGGGTGCAGCGTCCCCGCCCCCCGGGCAACGTGTTCTGGGGGCTTGGCCTGGGGCCGCCATGTCTCCCTCCGAGACCCACAACCCAGGACGTTCCCAGCCGGGGAGGTGGGAGGCGCAGAGACGGGAGGGTGCGGCTGTGGGAGACGGTGGCAGAAAAGGACTCACATGAGCAAGGTGCCCAGGAGGGGCCGGGGGGGGCGTGGGGGCCTCCTGTGCATCAGTCCTGCGGCCACTGCCTCACCAGCGCCGCTTACTCTTTTCCCAAAGCACACTGACTGCTCCCAGCAACCGCCTGAGTGGCACTTCACACGCGCACACACACACACGTTCACACATATGCACACATGCACTTCCACACGTAAACATATGCACACACATGCAATCACCCACACACGCGCACTTGCAATGCAGACTTGCATGCACAGACACACGTGCACACACATGCATGCACGCACATATGAGCAAACTGGATGAAGAGGGCTTCTAAGCACTTAGAACAGTGGTCAGTTGGTCAGACGGACGGATTAGTGCTCCTCTGGCCACTACTTGGGGAGACAGACCCAGGCCTGTCAAGGGGAAGCGACAGTCAGCCCAGAGGAGCCGTGGGGGCGGCGGGGGCGGAGCCCGTGGGGGCTGTGATGTCCCGGCAGCCTGTGCCCTCTGCACCATCGCCAGCCTGAGCCACAGGTGAGGGTGGGGTGGGGGTGGACAGAGGCGGTGATGGGGGCAGCACAGGGAGCCTGGGCCCCAGCGGGGGTGGGGTGGGGTCCACGGGTCTTGGCCGCCAGGCCCCTCTTCCTCCCGTGGCAGAGGAAGGTGGCAGGGCTGCCCCTTCGGTTGACGTGCCGCGAACCACAGGTTTTGCTTTGTGGGTCTTTTCTGTGGGTTTCCTGCAGTTGGGGGAGGAGGCGCAAGGGGGGCCCCTGAGAGGCGTTGGTGCCCGGAGGGGGGGGCCTCTCCCACGTGGGCCTGTGCTCCCGTCCTTGCCGGCCCGGAGCACGCCGCCCCCCACGCCCCCTGGCACCCCGAGGGCTTCTCTGTGCCACACGGCCCTCCAGTCCCACCCTAGCCCCCTGCCCAGGCCCCCTGGCCTCTCTCCCCTCTCAG
>NW_027530007.1:7348485-7356334 GCF_008692635.1 Crocuta crocuta | reverse complement strand
AAGCCCCCCACCCCCAAAAGGAGAATCACAGAACCGTGGTCCCTGGGTTCAGGTTCAGAGCCCCCCAGACCAGCCTCCTGTCGGCAAAGAGGGGCCCGGGCCTGTCTGCTCCCAGACCTGTCGTCTACGGGGGCACTGCCCGTGGCTCCAGGAGGGGCTTCAGGGGCCCTGCGGGCAGAGGCCCAGACGGGATAGAGGTGGGTTGGTGCATCCCACGGCAATGCACCCGCCTCCCGAGACCTCCGTTCCCTCACAGATCGGGGCCGCGGGGCCCCTGGCGATGCAGAAAGTGTCTGTGTGCACAGGGGGGCCTGAGCCGTTACGGAGCACCCCGAGTTGCTGGTCAGCGGCGGCCTCTCTGGGCTACGCGGGGCTGCCCTGCCCTTCCCGTCTTTACCGTCCAGAATGTGTGCTCAGGACGCGCTCACGGAGAGAGGTCATGATGCTTGGAATCAGCCTCCTCTCTTCGCTGGGACAGGCTACTACCCCCTGCCCTCACTCCACTGGGTCCTTCTGACACCCTGTTCTCATCTCCCCTCCCCACCTGGACACCCCTGCCGGCCAGGGCGCCCCTTCCTACTTTGAGGCTTCGCCCCTCCCTCCTGCCCTGTAAGAGCCGGGGCTGCCCTGCCCGGGAAGTCGGCCCAAGATGCTGTGGCAGGCCCCGAACAGAGCAGGGGTGCGGATGGGAGGGACCCTGCTGCAGCTTCACCTCCGAGCCCGCAGGTCCAGGGGCACCCCTCTCTCAGCGGGGGACAGCTCTCCACTCTTCTGGTAAATGAGCCGCCCGGAGACCCGCACCTGGACGAGCCCCGAGCTCTGCCCGTCGGAAGCATGTTCAGAGAGACCTGCGGCTGGGACTGGGTCCCTACGCCCGTCGCGGGCGCGCCAGCCGCTGGCTGTGCCAAGGGAGGCCGGGCCTCCACGGGCGCTGGGTGTCGAACGGAAACTTTTCACCTTTAAGAAAACTGAACGCCTTTCTTACTTTGTTGCCGTCGGGGTGATGTGCACGCCGGTGTGGGCACACGCACACACGCCTGCACAGGCACGCTCACACCCCAACAACACCTTTACCTTCAAGAACGTTTTCTGCAGCCCAACGCCCCAGCTGCCCTTAGCAGACGGCTCTGTTCTTAGACACAGTGGCCTCNGTCCTCCTGGCCCCCGCCCCCCGCCCCCCGCCGCCGGGCTCTCGGAGGCTCCCGGGAGGGGCAGCTGGGTGGGACAGGGACCTGCTGATGTCCCGACGCCCGACTGCCTTCCTGCTGGGCCCAGACAGCCGGCCCCTCATTGGGCAGATACAGGGTGTGTAGACTCAGCGCACAGGGCGCCTCTGACCCCCCTCGGCCCTCCCTCTCCCCGACAGATCTCCGAAGACCTGAGCACTGAGAAGCTCTGCATGGACGCTGCTCCCGCGGGGTCCGGCAGCTGGCTCAAGTACATCCGGGTGGCCTGCTCCTGTGATGACCAGAACCTCACCATGTGCCAGATCAATGAGCAGGTGGGTCCGGGGCTTGCGCGCAGGCCCTTGGAGCGGTTCTTGGGGCTGAGGCGCCGGAAAGGTGGGGGGGGGTGCCGGGGTGAGGGGNCGGGGTGAAGGGGCAGCTGCGCCCTGCCAAGCCCTGTCCGGCCTCGGGACAGGGAGCTCAGGGACCCCCTGTGGTCGCTCCATCGGAGCTTTCTGTTGGCAATCTGCTGGCGCACGGCTGTCTACACGGCTCCGCTCGGACTTGCTCCCTGAGGGGTCGGCGCCACCCTCCGGGAGTGCCCTGCGAATCCCCACGGTGTCCCGGCCAGCCTGCGGAGGTCACTGGCCCCCTCCCCGGCCCACAACTGATCTTTCTCCTGAGCCGCGTGGCCCTGACATCGGCCCCTGGCCCCACGGCCTGGACACCTCACGTCTGCCAGCCCCGCCGGAGGCCAGGGACCCCACTCGGCACACTGGATCCCCCACGCTTCCTCCCCGGAATACTGCCCCTTGCCCGTGGAGGCCGTCCGGGATAGAGGACGCCATGCTGCCCCCACGTGTCCCCGGTGCTGGAGCTCTAACTCTGTGTCTTTAATTACAAGTTTGCAAGTGGTCCCTGAAGACTCCCCACTCCGGAGCCAGGCCCCTCGGGCACATTTCCACGGCGCTCCAGGAGCGCGGGGCTGCTCGGGACGCCTGGGGGCCCGGCCCGGCCGATCAGAGCAGTGTGCTTCGGCCCAGAAGATCTTGGGGTTACACATGAGATTTCATCTGCAAAAGGGATTCCACTGCTTTCAAAAATGTTTTCAGAGACCACATAACAAAGAGTGCATTCTCCTGCCGCCTGTGCAAACCATTAAAAGTGGTTCGAGGCTCTTGACTTCAGAGAAACGATTTTGCATTAGGAAGCAGAGAGCACACACACCAGGGAGGTCCCTAGGAACCCGTCGGCCGCCCCCGCCCCGGCTCCTCCTCGGCCCTGGGACTCAGCCTGGGTTGAGGCCTGGACACAAGCCGATACCCGTCACCGTGAAGTTCGAATCCACCTCTGCTCCTGCGACGTCTACAGCTTGCAGTTAGAACCCAGCATTTTGAAACTAGGGCGCTTTTTTTTTCTGATTGCAAACAATATTGCGGAAATGAAAGCCAAAAGGAATAATCCTCAAAAATTAGGAGAGAACTTAAAAAGAGAAACAGACCGCTTTTCCTCCCTCCAGACAGAAGTGAAATCGGAGAGAAGGACAGTCAGATCTCGGCACGTGGAGAGGGTGGGCTCCCCGATGCCCCTCCTCTGCGGGCCGTGCGTCCCGGTCCTGAGTCCGGAAGCTGACTGGCAGCAGAAGGACACCGTGGGGCCGGCCCCGGATGGCACTTGGGTGAGACGGCGGATCCAGACTCTCCATTTAAGAAACACGTTTGCTGGACTGTTTGAACCAAACTCTAGTAGCAAAGTAGGTACCTTTTCGTGAAGCTTCTGGAAGAGCAAACGGATGTGTGATCTTTCCAAAGAGAAGCTCCTCTCAGACGCCTTTATTTTCTTATTACTGTTTCGGGGAAGTGTTTATGTCAGCTCCGCATGAGGGTCCACGTGGGATTGGCTGCTTTGCAGCAAATTCTTTCCATCTCTTTCCACCAGGAGCAGAAATACTTCCTGCTGGGTCTTAAACCCTCACTGCGTCCCGGAGCCCCGCTAGGTGGGTGACCAGTCCTGACGGGGGGAAATGCCAGTTGCTTTGGGACAACAGGCTTGACCTGACGTGAAGCAGGAATAAAACATCCCTGAAATAATAATACAACAAAGATTTTTGAAGACAGGCTTCCCTTGGAGAAGGAAACCCTACACGACAGTAATGGGGCTTCTCGGATTTCCGTAACCCCGGGAGTTTCTACCAGGACTTCCTGGCGCTTACGGACACCCCCTGCTGCCTGCACTTGTGCGCACACACACACGTGCATACACGCACACGCGCACACGCACACCGGGACAGCACGGACGTGGAGGGGGCAGCGTCCACACTGAACATCTCAGAGGCAGGAGGCAGTGTTGGGAAGCTCACGTCACATGACCTTAGCCCCAGTTTTGAGAGGACGAAGGAGACTTGCAGGACGGGGTCTCCGGAGCTCGAAGAGAAAGTCCCGGAAGTCACAGCTCCCAGGACCGAGCTGGCCGAGGAGAGAGGCGCTCCAAACAGGAGACCGTGTCCTTGGGAGGGAGCCATGCATTTCTTCTGTGGACCGTGGCTCCCACGGCCGTGAGCACAGCCCTGCCTCTGGCTCCTCAGGCCACAAGGCCCCCTCTTGGTCCCCTGTGGGGCTGATGGGCCCCAGCCCCGGGGGGTCTCGAGGACAGGTGGCCTGCTGGTCACTCTGCTCTGCTGCTCATGCGGCCACCTCTGTCCCCCGCTGCAGCTCCGGATGGGGGGCCCGGGGCAAGAGAGGCCACCCCGGGCCGTGAATTTCCTCCCGGACTCAGCCCCGTCTGGTGAGGGGCGGCTGGCTGCCCGCGTGGCGCCCTCAGGCGGCCCTGGGCCGACGCAGGCTCTCGGGCGGCCGGGCTGCTGGGAGCCGTGTTCGCCACCCGCGGCCCGGGTCTCCGAGACTTTCTCTGGGAGTCTGGGGGGCGGTCAGATCACAGCCGTAGACTCTGCGGTGCTTTCATTTACCTTTCCCACTTGGCACAGACGGAAGGCAAAGGGAAGCCCACGGGCAGCGGAGCTCCCGCTGGGTGGCACGACCCTCCCCCGGCCCCGGGCGACCTGGGCCCCCTCCCTGCCGCCCGCCAGCCCCTGCTTTTCCTTTTGGAAAATCTGAGGCACTCAGCTCACCCCAGGGGGGTTCTTTCTCCCGCAATTAAGAGCACAGGAGACGGGGCCTGTCCCTGGAATTGTTTTAACGTCAGGAACGAAAACAAGAGCTTCGAAGCAACGCGCCCGCCGGAGGGAGCAGAGAGGCCCGGAGACCTCTCACGGCGCGTTCCCACCCGCCTCGACCGGGCAAGGATGCCGGTGGCCGACGCCAAGTGGTCAGCGGGGCCGGGGAGGGCGTGACCCGGTGCCGGGGTCTCACACAGATGTCGGGGAGCACGACTTGGGGACTGCGGACGCCCCGGCGCGCGAAGGAGAGCCCCAGGCGGCGGGGAAAACCCAGCAACACCAGCACGTTCCCGGGCGTAGCCAGTCGGCCCGGGCACCGGGGCCGGGGCTCCCCAAAGAGGAAGCAGGCGAGCTGGTTAAAGAAAGGCATTTCGTTAGCAGATTAGCCGCCCGATAACCACGCAGCTCCGTGTCGAGAGCCAGTGCTTCGCTTTTAATGAAAACCTGGTGCTGCCGGGCCGGGCGCGCGGGGCCGAGGCAGGTCCTCTTTGCTTTCGCTTCCTCGCCCTCACTCAGCGCAGACCCGGCCGCGGCCGCCGTTCGCCGGGGCTGGAGCCCGCGGGACGGCGTCGGGCAGGGGGCCCTGCTGCCCCTGCTGTCCCCCGCCACGCTCTCAATTAAACATTGTACATGGATTGGCCCGTTTCATTGGGAGCTCTCAAACAATTAGATACAATTTCCCCCTTTGAAATGAGACGCGCAGGCGATTCATTGCAGCGTTTCTTGGCCAGTTTACAAAAGACTTAGCATATATATCAAATTCATTTGAGTCCGAAACTGTGGCAGTCTGCGGTACCCGCCTCAGAGCAAGCCGACCCCGTCGAGTCAAGCTCTCACGCCAACGCGGCTGCCGTCCTTCGTCAGAATGTCCGTCCCTGTCCTTCCTGATCAGACGGGATGCTTGCTCAGGAGAAGCCACTGAAGAATGGTGGGGGCCAGCGACAGATACACGCGCTCTGCATCCCAAACGTACGAGGAAGGAAGAGACAGATGTGCGGGACTTTTCCCATGTTCGTGCCGCCGGAAGGGAACGCAGGCGACTGGAGAGGCTCGGACACAAACGGCTTTAGCCGCGCGCGGGAAGACAGGAGCCTGGCAAACACCAGGCTCGCCAGGCCGTGTCCTCTCTCGGGCAGGGGGAGGAATTGTCTGCCTGTGGAGGGGCTGTCCCCGCGGTCTTGCTCTGCTCTGAAAAGGCACAGACAGGCCCCCCAGGCCCCAGAGGCGCCCAGCGCCCGCGTGGTTTTTTTAAGCTCCAAGTGCTCAAGCCCTCGGGCAGCCTCCGGGCTCCGGCGGCCACCACCTTCCCCAGACAGAGACAGCCACTGTTTGGGGACCGGCGAGGAGTGAGGACACACAGAGGTGTTTCCAGAGTCAGCACCAGACCCCCCGCCACTCTTCGGGGGTCCCCGAGAGAGGAGAGTCCCAAGGAGCAGCGTCCCCTCTCGGGCCAGGCCAGAGGCGGACCGGCCACCCCGCTTCCCCTGGCTGCGTGCTCCTCTTCTGTGAAAAGCCCTCGCAGAGGCCCTCACAGATCCGGCATGAAGCCGACACCCAGGACGGAGAGAGCTTTTCTTTTAAAGATGAGCGCCCTGAAAGAGACGTTGCCCAGTTCACCCAAACACTCCTTGAAAGCTTCTCAAACTGCTCCAAGAGGGGAAGGGGCCCATGCACTTGACCACTTTCACGTTTTTGAGCAGCCTGTTTGCTCCGGGCCGGGGAGAGCCGGCTGAGCCTGCTGCCTCCTCGCTCCCCCCCCACCCCACCCCCGTGTAATGCTGGTGGCGTTTCTTGTAATTTAAATTGTAAAACCCCAAGATTAAGTAGGAATGAAAATCGTAGAACTTAAGTCGTCATATTCATAAATAGCATTATCCTCCTGAGTTGATTTGATATTTTAAAAAAGTACTTAAGGAGCTCAAGAAAGTGTCTAAAATGGACTATTTTAAATTTGAAATATTTCTTTGTCTTAAAGAATGTTGGGGGGAAGTCACGTCTGTTTTCACGGAAGCATCTGAATGAGCCCGGCCTGTGTGAAATCGACTTTTCTCAGGCACTTTCTCCGCCTTGTGCTGGGAACGTGGGGTTATTTGTCCCCAAGCTCCATCCACCTGCAAGGAGCCCGCTCCTGTGTCCGGAGAGGGATGGCAGAGGAGAGGACCCACACTCAGGGCCACCGCCGGCCCTGTGAACAGGGCGGGGGGGAGGGGGGGCCCATTAAAACAGGGACCGAACCTCAGACCTCTGTCTGGCTTCGGTATTTTGAAAGCCGTTTGCGAACAGACGTTTATTGGCTCCCGTGAACTCAGCTGTCGTGGCTTCCCCAGCTCTCAGATCCTGAAACCGGAGAGAAGATTCCAGCTGGGCCTGACCCCAGCCGCACCCCCAGAGCGCCGAGACAGGGCTGCAGGGGCGCAGGGCTGCAGCTGTTGAGAAGGCGTGAGTTTTCCGTGCTGTCACTTACACAAACCTTTTTCCTTTGCCCGCGGCTGACGAGGCATCAGAGGAGAGGGTTCTTTTTCCTGGAGGAGCAGACCCCTCTCCCTCCCGGGAAAACCAGCACGCAGCCCGTCCACACTGCGCACTGCCCCCCCCACCCCGCCCCCTGCCCGGTCTGAAGCCGATCTAGCCTCCGAGGGGCACACGGCGAAAGGGAGCTGGCTGGCCGCTTCAGGAATTTTCAAGGGGCTACAGAATCATGTATTTCAGGCCCCTGCGGAAGGGGAAGGGGCCTGGTCGGCACCGTAAATGCGCAATTTGTAACGCCCCCAGAGGCCAGGAGCCGCCCAGGCCTCAGTCCCACTGAAGCCGGCCTTTGTCCTGGGAAGCCAACCCAGCCTGCGGACCAACCGGGAGCCGGGAACGGCTGCCTGATAAGGCCTTTGTGCCAGTGGGAACAGGTCGTAAAAAACACCAGGCTGTTGTGCCCTGGGGTCCCCCTCACGCCTCCGTGCCCTTGGCAGCGGCACCAGCTGAGGCTGGAAGAGTTTGTGCTGATTTCTGTTCACCTCCTCTCCCCCCTTCCAGGTGGAGGCAGGTTGGGGACACCCCTGTCCCTCCCCACCCCCGCCGCCGCCCTAACCAGGGCCCTGCGATTAGCACTAATAGCAATTAATTCCGTCTTCCGCTCAAAGTCCAGGCGGCCACGGCTGCGGGCCGCTGGCTGCTCTCCCGGCTGCGCTCACACCCCTGCCAGGTGCTGCCCGGGGCTGGGGAGGGGGCGCACGCTGTGCACAAATCTGCTCCCGGGGCCAAGTGCACTAGACCCTCCCTCAGCTCCTCCGGGGCTGTGCTGGGGGGGGAGGAGTCCCTGGGGAGGCAGGGGCCTGGGAGCGCACGTCGGGGCTGGAGAGGGGTCCCCCGGGGTCCCAGGAGGCCGGGCAGCCCTCAGAGCTGGGAGGGGTGTGGGGGCAGGGACCTAGGTGGCCTTGGAGCGAGAGGGTAGGGAACTCCAGGAGGTCCAGTGGCCTCAGGAGCCACCGGGGTGGGGGGTCCCGGGAGAGCCAGG
>NW_027530007.1:7338692-7348441 GCF_008692635.1 Crocuta crocuta | reverse complement strand
AGGCGGAGAGGGGAGGCGGGCCGCGCCCAGCCCCCGCCAGCCTGGCCTGAGCAGGAGCTCGGCAGTCCCTGCCGGAGGCAGGATGTGGCCCCAGGAGCCGTGCACGGCGCTGAGCAGGGACGCCAGGTCAGAGCGGGGCCTCGGGAGGGACTCGGCCGCCGGGGAGGGACGCGGCGGCGGGCGGGCCCACATTGCCCTCTAACGGGGCCTGAGGGAAGCGGGCCACGGACCCCCCTCTGGGCCCGGCCTGTGCGTCTGTAGCTCGCAGCTGGCACTACACGCACTTGCTGGACCGACTCGCTCACAGCCCAGATGCCGGTGTGGGACTCGGCCTGCCGCTCGGGGTCCCCCGGCCGCTCGGGGCCCCCCGGCTTTGTCTTGGGGTCTCATGCACTTTGGGTCCCCTTTAGAAATCCAGTGGCTCGTCTGATTTTTTAAAAACAATGATTATTTGGCCACTGTAATTTTTTAGATAAAACAATACAGAAACGGGATCTTAACAACTGGCTTCGCTACGACACTTACTGGGGCCCAGTTTCTATTCTCCATTTTAAAACCGCGTCATCCCTGCAGTGATGCCTGTGGCAGCCGCTGCCAAGTAAGATGCAGGAGCCCCGGCGGAGGAGCCCTGTGCTGCGCAGGACACGCGCGCGGCGTGCGGCTCTGCCGTGCGGGGCCCCGGGGATAAATCGGGGCGGGCCCTGGGGACACGGGGGGACTTCGGGTGCCACGGGGTTCCCTGCTGTTGCCAGGACTAGTGGCTCCCGAAGAAGGCCACACGGACGTGGCCTGTGGAGGGGGAAAGGGGTCCCATGAGCAGTGGGGACAGCTCAGGCTTCCAGATGTTTCCCAGGGCCTGGGGGTGATGGGTGGGTTGCGGGGCACATGCAGGCCGTGTGCCCAGCTCAGTCCTGGGCACCTGAACCCTGTCTGGCCACTGCTGGGAAGCCTGGCCTGGCTCCTAACGCCCAGGCCCTCCGTGGGGCCGCGCGGGAACACCTCCGGGGTGCGAGTTTCCGGGTGCAGATGGGATTGTCTTGGTCTTTCTCTGGTCTCCCAGCCGGTCGGGCAGCCAGGTCTTTGGGTTTCTGGAAGCACTTTGGTTACTGTTACCTGGATAGAGACCCAAATACCCATGGGCTGGGGTGGCGGGCAGAGGCCTGGCTATCTGACATTTCTGGAATCGAGATGCAAGATCTCTTGGTGTCGGCCCCACTCGTGTGAGAGGCCAGTGCCCCCCCCCCCCCCCACCTCCAGAGGACCCGAGTCACTGCTCTCCAGAGAGGGGAGGGGACTCCCAGGCTCGGAAGACCCCGGTTGTCTCCCACCGTCACCCAGGCCTTTGCAGTTTGCTCCCTGGGTCCCCTCCCAAACAGCCCCTGCCCCGTGGCCCCGCTGGGGTTTTCCAGGTCTGGGCCACACCTCCAGTGCAGCCGGCCCTTGTTCAGGCGACGCATTGGCCCCTGCAGTGCTGTCCAGAGGCTAGAATTCCCAAATTCTCCTCCCCTCGACCTCGGAGCCCACTGCTCCCAGCTTCGGTATCGCCCCCGAGCCCCATGCACCCCTCCCCGGGCTCAGGGGGGCCCCCAGCTGGATCCCCGTGGCTGCCAGGCACCAAGCTTGCTGCAGACACACATGTCTCTCTGCCTTCCCCGCGGACGGTGTCCACGCTCACGCGAGGCTCACAGCCTGCTGCCCCGGCCCACAGAGCCTCNCCCCTCCAGGCCCCGGCACCCCCACCCCCACCGACAACGGGCGACCCGAGTACTCTCTGGGAAAAGGAGCCTGAGACGCAAGCCAGGCCCTGCGTCCAGGGAGGAGCTCCAGCCTCCCGGGTGCTTCCCGCCGGGACACGCTCTGCCCGGGACCTTCCGGGCCGACCCTCACTGATTTCATCCTGCGACCCCTCTACCGACCTCCAGCCACCGGATGAAACAAAGTAAAAGGGACTCTCGTACTTTCGAGCATATTCTGCAAAGTTCCAGAAGGGAGACTCTTAGCGGCAATTAGCAGGCAGGTCAAGTGGCCAGCGGGCCGGCCCTGCAGCCAGCGGCGTGGCCCCCATGTGCACAGCGTGGCTCTCTGAGCGACAAGGACGGGGACACTTACCCTTCTCTCTGCCTTTCCATCTAGATTTATTATAAAGTCATCAAGGACATCGAGCCTGGGGAGGAGCTGCTGGTGCACGTGAAGGAAGGCACCTACTCCCTGGGGACGGTGCCCCCCAGTCTGGATGGTAAGCCCCCCCCCACCCGAGGCCGCCCCTCACTTCTGCCACATGACTGGGCCCGCCGCTCAGACCCCGGGCCGGCGGGACCAGAGCGTCCTCACAGCCTCTCAGCTAAAGCGTCTGGCTCTTCCCCTCGGGGGCAGTCTGAGCCACACACCAAATCCCAGCCAGGGCTCCAGGCCGCATGAGTGAATGGGCGCCGTGTGGCCGTGTAGCTGTCGTGGAAGTGTCCTGAGGGGTTTTCTAAAACCGTGTTACATATTATCAGCAGCAGCGTGGTTTGCTCTCCCCGGTACTTTAAAAAAAAAAAAAAAAAAGTTTTGTGGCTCAGAAGCCTTCACCCTGTGGGGTTCAGCCGCGCGAGACGTTTCAGGCTCGTTTCAGCGAGGGCAGCGACGGCGTGTGGGTCTTTGGAAGCGAAGCCTATCTGCAGTTGACAGCAGAAAGTCCAAGAGAAAAGTTAAGGGAAAAGTGATTTGGCGAGAGGGAACATTTCGGGCTTGGGGGCTCCCCAGGGGGCGTGTGGACGGCAGCTGAGCTCGGAAACAGCCCTCCCGTCCTCTGCCGCCCGACTCGCCGTCCCTCGGTGATCGTCCCGTGGGCACGCTTCCCTTCCTCCTTCATGCGCACTGTGTACATGCAGAGGGTGGTAGAAAATCCCAGCCGCAAACAGGCCGGGGTTTCTGACGTGCAGACTCCTTGGTCCACATTGTCAGCAACGTGACATTCACCTTGGGATTCTGGAACAGGCTTTGAGTCCGTTCGAGGAACGCTGTGTTGGCCGCCGAGCGGTGCCTTAACTCCCCGAGTGCCGCTGCTGAGCTCGCGGCATCTTCCCCTTGAACGAGACCCGCGAGGGAGCGGCAGAGCAGCCTCCCCTTCTCGCCGGGGCTGGTGATTCCGCTCACGCCGGAGCCAGGGGGAGGCTGTTTTTTCCCCTTCCTGTCCCTCCTTCCCTCCCCTCTGAAGGCAGAGAGGCTTAATGATTAACGCTTCTTACCGCAAGTTCCTCTAATAATGTCACGAGAGGGAGTGGCTTGGGCCGGGGCCGGGAGCAAACACAGAGATCTCTGCCTTAATTTACCCTTTGGATCCCCGAGCCTGGCCCGACGGTTAGGGTCCTTCCTCCACGCGGCCCGTGTCCCTGAGCTGCCGCTCCGGAGGCGGTGGCCGCGGAGCCGGATCCTATCTGCACGCACTTCTAAAGTTTGGTTTTAATTAGGCCGTCAAGAAAAGAAAAATAAATAGCTGAGGTCTGGGGTAGTGAGGGGATGGTCTCATTTTCCTTAAAATAATTGTTGAAAAGACCTATGGATCTCAGGTAGCACATGAGAACTCGGAAAGATAAACCCACTTCCCTTAGGAGAGAACCCGGCCAGGGAATTTCATTTGTATAATGAAACTTCTTTCTTCCGAAAGGTTTTAAAAACCTTGATTGCTTTCCCCGCTCCTCCCCGGGCCCCCTGATCTTAAAATAAGCCGAGTCCACATCTCCCTAATAATTCATCAAACATTTGTGGGCTAATTGCTTTCCACACATAATAGTCTAGCACCAAATAATCTGACTTTTCATACTCTCTGCTGTCACGGTCACCCCCTTGCCCCCCAACAGCCACCCCCTCCACAGCTAAACTCGGAATCGCACAGAAAGAAAATGCAAAAACGTTCCTCACTAAGATAATTATCATAAAAAATCTTTTATCCCGACCCCAGCTAAACGCAGAGGCCCCTTATCACGGCAGGAATTTGGAGTGCACTCTCCAGAGCTTTTGAGCCTCCGGTCTGGTACATTAGCATGCAGATGTCACATAATTGTGTCCCCCTCGGCTCTCTGAAGCCATTAGGCACCGATTTATTTTTCTGTTACATTCCTGCCACGCAAAGTTGCTGGTGGAACTTCAGATAGACAGGCAGGGCGCCGATGTGGCACACACGCCCGTGGCTGCTGTGGCCTGGGTCCAGTTTGGTTTGGGCAACACGCGGAGCCCCCGCCAGATTCAGACGAAGGGGGTTCAGCGTTGAGTCACAATTTTTCTGTGCTGCTGTCGCGGGCAGGGGCCTTTGGCGGGGACGACGATTAGGCATCGCGGAGGGAGCGGAGGCCCCGGTTCGCCTCGCCAGCCCGCTGGGGGCAGAGCGCGCCGGTCCGGTGGATCCGAGCCTCGGAAAGCTCTTTGGAAGCCGCGGCTTTGTAAAGAAATGCAATTCCAGTTTCCCTGGGAGGGACTCGGAGCACAGGGAAGCCACTTCCAGATTCATAGTTCCAGCGACTTTTTATTTTGTTTTTACTCTTTCAGTGCGGAGGGAAAAGATTTCTCTTTCAGGAAAGCTTCTTGCTCTTGGGAGAAAATAAAGAAAATCATTTCCATTCCAATATGCTTTTCTTTTGAGAAAGGCTTAAAATTGCTGACATCCCCCTCCTTCAAAAGAAGTCAAGAGGATGCAGTGAATTGTGTGTAAAGCGTATGAGGAATATAATATAATATAACGTAATATAATATAACATAACAAGTGTAGTATGATATAACAGAACATGACATAATACAATATAACACAAACACAATGTAACCAGAATGTAACATATTCCTTAGTGCTTTTTTCATGTGGAATTCCCTGTGCTGGGCCCTGGAAGCCACTAGGGCTGTGTGCGTCCTTCATAGCCCGTCCAGTGTGCCCCAGGAGTGTGCGTTCAGTGCCAGCCTTACCTGCGTGGAAACTGCAGGGATGCCTGTCCACACCACGGCACGGGGTGTGTGTGGGGTGAGGCTTAGCCATGTCCGTCCCCGTCTCTGTCCTTCAACCAGCACAAACTTGGGTCCGTGGAGGGATGAGGGGGCAGGGAAAGAGGGTGACATTTGTCTCCAGTCAGTTCCATGGCCTCCAGGAGGTCCCCAAATGCCGTCAGGGTGAGAATCAGGCAGAATTTTCATTTTAAATCCAACTTCCAGATCAACAGAGAGAGAATAGGGTGGTTGGTGCGACGGGCGGGTGGGGTCGGCATTTCTTCTCGTCTTTGTTTTCAAATTTCAAACTTCTGGGGTCGTTCCTGGTTGGGTCCAGAAAGAGTCAAGTACAAACTGGCATTTCTAACTTGTGGTGCCGGTGGCGGGTGGGAGGGCCCCAGGAAGTCAGAACAAACCCACAGGGGCCGTTTATGTGGGGTCCACGCATCCGGCCCCGTTCTGAAATGGTGCTCTCGGTCCTCAGATGTAGAGGAAATCCACGTGTGTAAGACGAGGAGGGCCTGCGGGCTGTGCCCGGGCGCCCGGCTCGCACGGCACGTTTGGTGCCCTTCCGGGGCCTGCGCGCAGCCACCCTGCTTCCCGGGCCCCGCCCGGGGCCGAGGCTCCGGTTACACTGGTCTGCCACCCCCTCCCCGGGTGCCCTGGGCTGGGCCTTCTGTCTGTCCCGGCCTCTGTTTCCCAGTTATAAAGCGGGGATGAGAATAGTCTCCCCCTGGCAGCGCGTGGACGGACACGAGCCTTAGGTCCGCGAACACCATGCAAACCCTAGGGCAGCGCCTGCTGCGCGGGGGCTCCCAGACCTCCCGGGCCCCCGTCGCCGTCCACAGCGCCTCGCCGGCACACGTGTCCCCTGAACGGCACGCACTCGAGACTGTTCTGGGATGTGCACCCTCCCCGACGCCACCCTGGCACCCGGGGACCCTCCCAGTGCTTGGATGGGTTTCCTTCTAGCATCTTCTCTGAGTTCGTGCTCCAGATGGCCACGGGCCCCTCGGCCTGCCGCTTGCAGGAACTCTGGGTGTGGTGGCCACTGTGTTTGCAGACACGCTCCAGGGGCACTGGTGCGGCCGCCTCCCTGCCCCTCCAGCCCCGGGTCTGTGGTTGATGTGGACCTTCTGGCCTTGCCTGCCCCGCCCCGCCACGTGGGTGCCGCAAGCCCCGGGCGGCCCTTCGGGGAGCTGTTTGGGGCGGAGCCTTCTAAGCCTCAGAGGCCCGCAGGGAGGCCCGCCAGGCTCCCGCCAGAGCAGGGCCGGGTGCTGTAACTCGACTCCCAGACCCTGCGAGAGCCGCTCGTCCCCCCTTGTGTTCAATTGCTCCGAACACACACTTTCTTGACAGCAGGCTCCGGCCGGTGGGCAGGCGGGCATGTCTGGACGGTGCGTCCGACGGGCACCGGAACCTGCCCGGCCCGTCCGCGGGCCCCTCCCGGCAGCCTTCCCGGTCACCCAGATGTCCACCTCCACGCAAAGACGTTAACAGAAGTCACATTGGTGCATCTGAGCGGTCGTCCAAGGCCCGGGGGCCTCAGCCGGGGCACCTCAGAGCCAGCTCCCACGGAGCCTGCCCTCGGACGTCGGGGACGGGGGGCCTCCTGGTGCCACCGGGGGGATGCCAGGTGTGACCACACACCCGGAGCGGTGCCTCCACGGTTAGGCTCAGGGAAGTTTCCGGTTGTGAGCAGGTGGGGCTCCCTCTCCCCAGCCCTCTCCCCTGACGCCCTGCCCAGGCTGCAGAGCCCCCCACCCTGTCCTTAGCTCCTGGAGACGTTTCCGTGGTCTCTCTGACGTGGGAGGGGGAGAAGGCAAGCCCTGTGCGCGTGCCCCATCTCCCTGCCTCCCTGGCTTCCACACCCCTCGGGGGCAACCACTTGGGTCTCTATTCCACTCAGGTTTCTCAGGCTGAGCTCTGCACACGTGCACATGCTTGCACACACATGCACAGGGATGCACAGGCACACGTGTCCACACAAACACACAGTCACAGGCACACACAGAGACACACACGTTCACTCTCGCACACATATACATGTTTACCCATACACGTTCATACAAACACACACGAAAAAATGCACAGAAATACAGCCATGTAACACATCCACACTCACACATGAATACATGCACGTGTGTTCACACACGTACAACTGCACACACATTTACAC
Source organism: Crocuta crocuta (assembly GCF_008692635.1). Taxonomy (NCBI): domain Eukaryota; kingdom Metazoa; phylum Chordata; class Mammalia; order Carnivora; family Hyaenidae; genus Crocuta; species Crocuta crocuta. The sequence goes on along the minus strand of NW_027530007.1, from coordinate 7,341,309 downwards.
AGTGCACACACACCTGAATATTCACACACATGTATGCATTCACATATACACACATGCACAAGCAGTCACACTTAGCATGCATAACACATACCAACCGTGTACACAAATGTGTGCAAGAACCAGACATTCACACGTGCAGAGCAAGCATGCACATTAACACACCACACACACGTGCACAGGTGCCCTAATGCCCAGGCACACTCGTGTGTGAGCACACTCAAGCACACACATTTCAATGTGTAGCCACACACAGGAGCCCATGTGCACTCACACACCAACACAAACAAGTGTGGATGCATGATTATCCCTACACGTTCACACAAAGGTGCACAGATGTGGAATGTTCAGATACACACGTTCAGGCGCACGAACGCCCACAGCTGCACATCTGTGCACACCCCCCACAGGCTCACACGTACACAGCTGCACGCCTGCGCACAAGCACATGAGCATTCGCACGTTCCTGCATGCACACACATGCACACTTTCCGATTTGTGCAACAGCTTTCAGTGCAAGCGTCCTGTTGAGGAGGGGACACCATCTGGGGAGAAGCTACTGTCAAGCAGTGGCCCTGGGGGGGGGGGGCGCCTGGGGACGAGCCCAGAGGACGTCTCCTCCGGGAAATTTACAGCTTTGAGCGCACTGTTTGGCTTGGCACGGTGGTCAGGATGCCGCCTCGTAAACTTAATAATAGCTGCCCCCCTTTTAATTTGTTTGACCTTGACGACAGTAATTTATGATATGCATTAGAGCTCTGTCTTCTTTTTCCCCCTAATTCATAAACAAAGCACTTGGCCGGCTTCCCCCCTGCTCCCAAGTGCAGGGCCTTGTCGAGCCCGCCGTGGCCTCCTGCCACGCCGGGTGGGGCCCGGTGTTTCTCAGCATTTCTGATGATGCGGACGCGGGGTCCCCACGGTCCCCAGGTCCCCGGGGCGGCCACACCCGGTCCGGGATGAGGGCAGAAAGGAAGCAGGAGCGGGAGCGGCCGGTGTGGGAGGCAGGGCCCGCGGGCCCCCCACACCCCCCTCGGGTCTGGGGCCTGGGCCCCGGCTGGCACTCCCCCTCCTCTGTCCCCAGCAGGGGAGCCCACGTTCCGCTGTGACGCCTGTGACGAGCTCTTCCAGTCCAAGCTGGACCTGCGGCGCCACAAGAAGTACGCGTGCGGCTCCGTGGGGGCCACGCTCTACGAGGGCCTGGGCGAGGAGCTCAAGCCAGAGGGGCTCGGCGGCGGAGGCGGCGAGCAGGCCCACGAGTGCAAGGACTGTGAGCAGATGTTCCCCAACAAGTACAGGTGCGGCTGCCCCTCCCCAGCCCCTGCCCTCCCCCCCGCACCCCCTCACGGCCCCCCACTCCTCCCCAGCCGGCCGAAGCATCTGGAAGAGGGAGACCTCAGCCTCAACCCGTCCACACTGACAAGCCCAGGGCTCCAGGGACGCAGGGAGTCCAGGGTCCCCTCCCTGTGGCTCACCTCGGGGACAGGTGCCCCTGCCCCCTCATCCGGCCTTACGCAGAGTGGGCCCATGAGCTGGTGGGTGCAGGCCACCGGTGCCCCTGGCTCTGACCCCTGGCCAGAGCCCTCCACCCCTAGAAGGTCCACATGGCCAGGAGGGGTGCCGCTGGCGCTGCCATTGTGCAGGCAGGGCTGAGCCGTGGGGACAGGCCGCCAGGAGAGCCAGAGACGCAGGCAGACCCGCCAAGCCCTGAAGCCACTTCTGTAGGAAGGCCCAAGCCCAGGATAGCGGGATGGCACCCCCTTGCCCAGGGATCCGCGGAGTGACCCCGACCCTCTGCACACACGCTGCTCCTTCTCACACGGTGGGCGGGACCTGGAAGGGGCCACACAGGGGTCCCCTATCCCCCCACCCGGGCTGGGGCTCTGCTCCAGGGACGGAACCCACCTGTCCTGGGAGGCTTCACAGACGTGGGCACGGTGCGCCAGGCCAGCTCTGTGACAGCCGGATGTGGTCAGACTAGAGTAGGCACGAGCTGGCCCTGCCCCTGGGAAGCGGGGGCCCTGAGGACCCCTGGGAACCTCCTGGGAAAGACGAGCTTCTGGGCTTCATGAGGACGGAGGCGGGGGTGCCGTCCCAGCGCTCCGGGAAGCGTGAAGACCTGTCCGGGGTGGGCCCCTCCTCCGCCCTTTGAGACTCCGGCCAGGACAGCCTCGCAAAGGCAGAAGAAAGCCCCATGGGCCACTCACTGGCTGTGGTACCGCCGGGAACCAAACGCCAGTCCCATCGTGGCCTCCCCGGGGGTGGGAAACCCTCCACCCTGAACAGATGACTAAGAAAATGAGCGTTTGGGCAAATCCCAACTGAGACCCTGGGCGGTAAGCGCAGCTCAAGAGGGTCCGTGTTTTCTTTACATAAACACATAAATCACAATTAACAACAGGGAAAAAGATACAATCTGCCAGTGCTCGGGAACCAAGCGTTTCTGATGTAAATGGATGGCTGGGCCCCGTAATTAACGGGCGTGATGTATTGCTGCCCGGCTCGTGGAGATTAACAGGCACACCTGGGACAGGACAGCCCGGACGTCCCCCCGAGAGGGGGGCCCGGAGCCGCTCCTGCATCCGAGCGCAGCCGCCCCAGCCCGGCAGCTGCCCCTTCCCCA
>NW_027530007.1:7338014-7338646 GCF_008692635.1 Crocuta crocuta | reverse complement strand
GACCAAGGTCAGCCTCAAGGTTAAGATCATGTTGAAGAGCAGCCAGGGCTGTGAGCTGGGGTCCCGCCCCGCCGCCGGCTGCCTGGAGGAGGGGTCTTGGACGAGGTCTGAGCTCCATCCGGGCCCCGCTTCCTCCCCGTGTGATGTGGGAGGGACGTCTGTGCCCCTCCGTCCTGCTGCCCCGTCCTGCCTTCCCGGGGCTCACTCTCCTCTCNCCTCCCCCGCTGACCCCGCCCCCCGTCCGCGTGCAGCCTGGAGCAGCACATGGTTGTGCACACCGAGGAGCGGGAGTACAAGTGTGACCAGTGTCCGAAGGCCTTCAACTGGAAGTCCAACCTCATCCGCCACCAGATGTCCCACGACAGCGGCAAGCGCTTCGAATGTGAAAACTGTGTGAAGGTAACGTGCGCCCCGCACGTGCCCCCCACGCTAGTGCAGGCGAGTGTGCAGCGCCGAGGAGTCGCCCGAAGCCCTCTGGGTCTCTCGTTTACCGGGGCGGAGGAAGGGCGGCGGCTCGCGGGCTGGGGAGGGGGCTCCCCACCTGCCAGCGTGTCCTCCTGACCGCAGCCCCCCAGCAATTACTGCGGAAGGAACAGCCTGGCGGACGCTGGGCGGCTCACCCCGGGCCCTCC
>NW_027530007.1:7331503-7337884 GCF_008692635.1 Crocuta crocuta | reverse complement strand
ATGGTGTCCGCCCTCAGGTGTTCACGGACCCCAGCAACCTGCAGCGGCACATCCGCTCCCAGCACGTGGGCGCCCGGGCGCACGCCTGCCCCGACTGCGGCAAGACCTTCGCCACGTCCTCGGGCCTCAAGCAGCACAAGCACATCCACAGCACCGTCAAACCTTTCATATGTAAGTGGCCCCCCAGCCTGGCCTCCCGCCGCGGCCTCGAGGTCAGCCAGGCGCGAGACCCCCGGGCACTCCCACGGGACGGGTGGGCCTGCCTGCTCAGAGCCCCTGCCCATGAAGCCCAGGCCCCAGCCCGGCCCCGCCCCTGCACTGCTCTGCTCGTCGCCCCTGCTCACGCTCTGCTCCGGGGTCTCTCTTGCTGTGGCCCCTTCCCTACAGTGAGAGGTGGGTGGGAGGAGGGGGAGGGAACGTTCCAGCACTCCTGGGCCCTGCAGGGGAGGCCGGAAGTTCAGTGCCCCCCCCCCACACCCCCGACTCTCCCTACTCTCCCCTGCGCTCACACCTTGAGCTCTGAGAGGCCTGAAAATGCCAGGGACGCTCACTGAGTTTTCTCCTCCCCACGGCGGCCTTGAGGGAGCCCAGCCTGCGTGCCCAGCGCTGTCAGGGTGGCGGGTGGCAGTTGTCAATGCACAAACTGTGCAGCCGTCACCTGCAGGAACTGTGCACTCATCACCCATACGTACTACGTGCACTCATCACCCACAGGAACCATGCCCTCATCACCCACATGAGCCGTGCACTCATCACCCATATGTACCGTGCACTTGTCACCCACATGAACTGTGCACTCATCACCCGCACAAACCGTGCACTCATCACCCGCACAAACTGTGCACTCATCACTCACACAAACTGTGCACTCATCACCCACATGAACTATGCACTCATCACCCACACAAACTATGGACTCATCACCCACACAAACTGTGCACTCATCATCCACAGGAACTGCACAGAGTCATTACCCACAGGAACTGTGCACTCATCACCCACACGAACTATGGACTCATCACCCGCACAAACTGTGCAGTCATCACCCACACGAGCTGTGCAGAGTCATCATCACCAGAATTGCATGGACCCCCACCCATGTGGGATTGCCCAGGGTATCATCTCACACACACTATCTCGTAGCACCCTTCAGGGCCACACTATCTCCAACTGGCAGAGAAGGAAACTGAGAGTTACAGACAGTAGGGGAGCAGGTGCTCAAGGCCACACCGCAGGGCCTGGATTCTAGCCCAGGCTTGGCCCTTGACTCTGGGCCAGGGGGCCGGAGCCTCTCAGACCCCACACCACACCACCAGGGTGAGGAAGAGTAACTCCGGGAGCTTGAGGACTTGGGGGTGGGCACCGACGCTGTTCTGGTGCAGGACACCCAGGGCCGCCTGGCTGGTCAGGCCTGTGCTGGGGCTGTGCCCTCCCCCTGCTGCGTCCCCAGCCCCAGTTTCCAGCTGCCCTGCTGGCAATGACCCAGACCCCCACCTTCCTGGGCCCCCCACTCCCCCAGTCACCTGCAGGTGGTGGACGGAGACCTCTGAGCCCCAGGGCACCGGAGGTTCCCTCTGCGAGGGGTCAGGAAGAGTGGGGGCTGGGGGCTGTGACTTGGTGTCTGGAGGTGTGTGTCCTGCTTTCTGTGGACGAGGGTCCCAGGAAGTCCCACTGTGGGGCATCACGTGGCAGCTTGGAGTTTTGACGTGGGCTTAGAGACAGGAAGTTGTGCGTAGGTTCAAAGGCTACTGCCTTTCTGGGCATGGGGATGACTCCGCGGAGTCTCCTTGGAGTGCATTTCATAACAGGAGTCGCGGGCACCTCAGGCCTCCGCCACCTGCACAGACCCCCGTGTGGGCAGGCAGCAGGAGGGCAGGCAGCGTGTGGGAGGGCAGCGCGTGGGCAGCCTGGCCGGCCGAGGGCCTGGAGCCCCCTCGGCCCCTTGTCTGTGCCGCACGCTCATCTCGGTGTCCTGGCCATTGGCTGAAGGGGGCAGCGAAAGAGAAAACTGAATATGGCCAGTTGCCTGCATGCCCGTGTCGTTCAGATAGGGTGGCACGAATTTCAGAAATTGCACGTAAGTGCGGCTTGGCACGTCCTCCGAACCATGGCGGGGCAGCCCTCGGCCCGTGGTCACCACCATGCTGGGCGTGGATGGGCGAACCCACGAACAAATGAGGAGGGTGCGGACGACGTGACTCTGGTCAGGAACGATGGGCTGCCGGAGGGGTGTGGGCTCACGGCAGCGCGGTCACTGGTGTGCACAGACGGCATGCGCCTGCTGGGCACCACCTGGGCGCACACACGGCCCTCGCGGATCTGCACTCGGAAGCCCTTTCCTCACTGACCACGCAGGCTGGGGGGGTGGCTTCCCAGGGGCGCCTCTTGCTCCAGGGGGCTGAGGTGCGTGCTGGGCTGTTTGGGGGGCCGGTGCCGGGCACACAGGTCATCAGTCTCCCTGCGGGCACTTTCTGGAAAAGGCCCTTCCCTAGAGTGTCGTGTGTGAGCCCATCTACGCACACATCCCACAAGCAAAGGACACGGTGGTGGCCAGGGCCCCTCTGCACCCCGGCAGGGCTGGGGGGTCCCCGCTCACATCCACTGCGGGCCACCCCGGCTCCGAGCCAGCTGCCGGAGTGCAGGCCCAGGGCCCCCAGGAGCGTCTCTCGGGAGCTCTGGCTCCACCTTGTGAGCAGAGTGGTGGGAGCCGAGGGGCCCGGACCCCCCACGACCGGGCGTGGTGCTGGCCCAGGAGTCCCTGCTGGGTGCTGCCCCAGTGGGGGGCCTGCACGAGGCCGGTTCCCAAGCCCAGGTTCGCTGCAGCCAGTGACAGGGCCCCGGCGAGCCTGGCCAGGGCTCAGCGACCGGTCACTGGTTCAGCCAGCGAGGCCCCAGCTGAGGAACGGCCTTGCTCCCCCGAGGCCGGGTGGGTGACCTGAGTATATTTATAGGCCGTCTCCGCCGCCCAGCTCCTCTGTATCAACCACCTCCCAAAAAGGGCAGATTTGATCCAACGAGGCCGCGCTCTTCCCCTTCAGCCTTTAAAATGCCCTCCACCCCCCCCACACACACCCCGCCCCCCGCCAACGCCAGCGGCCAGGAAGGCAGGGCCTTTAATATAAATAGGTACTGTGATGAAAGCACGCGACCATCCCGGGCCGGAGCCCCGCGTGCGGGAGCGGGACACCAGGCAGCCAGGGTTCGTGTGAACAAGACACAGGCTGAACTCATTGCTTCCGCTGGCACCGCCTTTAGGAAGCCAATCGTCCTGCAGAGAGACACGTGTGTGTGAGTGTGTGTGTGAGGGTGTGAGGGTGTGTGTGTGCTCCTCCCTTTCTGGTTAGAAAAACAAGAAAAGAAAGGAAAGCTAGTGATTCAGTGACAACACTCAACTCACCAGCCCTCGGAGAAACGGGGAGCCGGGGTCCCCAGGACCTGTGGGTCCGGGTGTTTGACTCTGGCCAGCAGCGCCCCCTCCTGCTGAGAGCGGAGGCCGGTGTCCACCAGCCTGAGCCTGGGGCTTCTGGGGAGGCTTCAGTCTCAAGCACGGAGCCAGCGCCTCTCCACACGCCCCTGCTTGCGCTGCCTTCCCCTGCCCACCTTCACGCCATCCCCAGTCGGTGACCACACGCCACCAGGGGCCGTGCTCCCAGCCCAGACTCCCTGCCTAAGGACCCCCGAGTGGGCCCATCACCCCGAGGCCTCTCCCGCCAGACAGAGAGCAGGAGAGTTAGTCTGGTGATTCCTCTTAGCGGTGGGGCTGGCGTCACTGAGGTGGACGGGGTGCGGGTGGGACCCCCAGAGTCTGGGGGGGCTGAGACAGGTGTGTGTGTGTCGGCACGCCAGGGTTCACCCCCCAGCAGCGATTTCATAAGACTTGGCCCCCACATCACACACACTCACGGGGAGGAAGGCACAAACAGCACATGTACCCCATTTTCTAGCAGGGAAGGTTGAGGCACCTGAGACTCGACCAAGTGGGAAGGCATAGGTGGTTCTTTCTCACCAGTGTGTGCTGGTCACTGCAGGTCACCCCAGGGTAGGGTGCCCGCACACGCCTACACACGTGTGCACACTTGTGTGGGTACACACACAGACATGCATGTGTACACTCTTGTGCACACTCATGTACACGAACGCACAGATACATGCACACGTGCAAACATGCGTGCAGGCACATGCATGTGCACATGCAAGCGCACTCATGCACAGGTCCCGTAGATGCACACACATGTGCAAATGTGTGCAGAATGTGCGTGTGCGCACACTTGTGCACACGTGCAAACATACGTATGTGCACACTCATGCACATGCACTCATGCACACATGTCCACAGATACATGCACACATGCAAGCATGCAGAGACACATGTGTGCACACCCACACATGCATGCACACTCATGCACACGTGCCCACAGACGCACGCACACGTGCAGACACACATGCACACACCCACACATGTGCTCACACTTGCGAGCGCACTAGTATCCACAGATACATGCACACATACACACATGCAGACACGTGTGTGAACGCACACAAGCACAGTCTGCTCGCGATCGCCGGGGCCCTGCCCCCTCCACCACAGGGTTTCCCCGTAATTTCATATTGTTTGTCTTTGCTTTGTGCTGATGTTTTAGGTGAGGTCTGCCACAAATCCTACACACAGTTCTCCAACCTGTGCCGCCACAAGCGCATGCACGCCGACTGCCGCACGCAGATCAAGTGTAAGGACTGCGGGCAAATGTTCAGCACTACCTCCTCCCTCAACAAGCACCGGCGGTTCTGCGAGGGCAAGAACCATTACCCGCCGGGCGGCATCTTCGCCCCGGGCCTGCCCCTCACCCCCAGCCCCATGATGGACAAGGCGAAGCCCCCGCCCAGCCTCAACCACACCGGCCTGGGCTTCAACGAGTACTTCCCGTCCCGGCCGCACCCGGGCGGCCTGCCCTTCTCCGCAGCGCCCCCCGCCTTCCCTGCGCTAGCCCCCGGCTTCCCGGGCATCTTCCCTCCGTCCCTGTACCCCCGGCCACCTCTGCTACCTCCCACGCCACTGCTCAAGAGCCCGCTGAGCCACACCCAGGACGCCAAGCTGCCCAGCCCCCTGGGGAACCCGGCCCTGCCCCTCGTCTCCGCCGTGGGAAACAGCGGCCAGGGCGCCACGGCCGCCGCGGGGCCTGAGGACAAGTTCGAGCGCCGCCTGGAGGACTCGTACGCGGAGAAGCTCAAGACGCGGGGCAGTGACATGTCCGACGGCAGCGACTTCGAGGACGTCAACACCACGACCGGGACGGACCTGGACACGACCACGGGCACGGGCTCAGACCTGGACAGTGATGTGGACAGCGACCGGGACAGGGCCAAGGCCGAGAGCAAGGCGGCAGAGGGCAAGCCCGAGTGCGGGGGCGGCGCGGCCCCCCCGGGCGCCCCGGACCGCGTGGGCGAGGTGCCCGTCTTCTACTCCCAGCACGCCTTCTTCCCGCCGCCCGACGAGCAGCTGCTGGCGGCCTCGGGCGCCGCGGGCGACTCCATCAAGGCCATCGCCTCCATCGCGGAGAAGTACTTCGGGCCCGGCTTCGTGGGCATGCAGGAGAAGAAGCTGGGCTCGCTGCCCTACCACTCCGTCTTCCCCTTCCAGTTCCTGCCCAACTTCCCCCCGGCCCTCTGCCCCTTCGCCGACCGCTCCCTCGCCCACAACTTGCTGGTCAAGGCCGAGCCACGGTCGCCCCGGGACGCCCTCAAGGTGGGCGGCCCCAGCGCCGAGTCCCCCTTCGACCTCACCACCAAACCAAAAGAGGCAAAGCCCGTGCTGCCCGCGCCCAAGGCGCCCCCCGCGCCGGCGTCCGGGGAGGAGNCCGCGCCAGCCAGAACGGAGGGGGCCGCGAGCCCCGCAAGAACCACATCTACGGGGAGCGAAAGCCGGGGGCCGCGGAGGGGCTGCCCAAGGCGTGCCCGGCACAGCTGCCCCAGCAGCCCTCCCTGCACTACGCCAAGCCCTCGCCCTTCTTCATGGACCCCATCTACAGGTATTAACATCCCCGCCTTCGCCTGCTCTCCCAGAGGGGCCGCCGCCACCCGGCTGGGCATCTGGGCGGGGTCTCCCGGACGCACGGGGCTCCCTTTCGCTGACAGCCCCAGGGATCCCCAGCCTCCCCTCAGGCCCCACCCGGGGCCCCCTCTGTCTCCGGCCGTCTTCTCCGGACCAACTGCGCCTCCTGCAAAACTCAGACCCGAGCTCCTTCCTCTGCCCCTCCCTCTGCTCCCGGTCCCGAGGCCGCCCTCATGGCCCCTACCACAGCCCGGAGCCACAGCTGGCGTTCCTGTGGCCCAGGGGAAAGCAGAGAAGGAGTCGCTGGTCTCTGGGGGCAGAAGGAGGGGGCA
>NW_027530007.1:7331030-7331209 GCF_008692635.1 Crocuta crocuta | reverse complement strand
AGGAGGGGGAGGGGGAGAGGAGGAGGGGAGGAGGGGAGGGGGAGCAGGAAGCCCTGGAGGGTTTGCAAAAACTCAGCATCCACCTCTCTGATAGCCCTCCCGGTGAGGGGCCAATGTAACCCCCTCCCCGACTTCTGGGCACGCTTTGATCAGGTGGGTTTATTGGGGGGGGGGGGGGC
>NW_027530007.1:7328958-7330954 GCF_008692635.1 Crocuta crocuta | reverse complement strand
CTTTGGGTGGGTGGTTTTTTGGGGGGGGGGGGGCCCCCCCCCCGCCACACGCTGTCCTGCGGGTGCTGGGCAGGCTGAGCCTTGGGCGAGGGCCGTGTTCGGGGAGCACGGGAGCATGTGGACACCTTGAGGGCGCAGGTGCCTGTGTCCCTGAGGGGCCAGTGCAGCCTGGAGACGGCTGTGCAGGTGAGGAGCCCAAACCTGCCGAAGGTGCATATGGGAGAGAATGACAGCAAGAGCCCTGCCGGCCGAGGGAGGCCGAGCCAGCCCTGGGTCCTGCCCTCTGCACTCTGCACCCAGGGCGCCAGCCGCCTGTGTCTGCAGCCAGGGCCTGACGTCGTGAACACGGGAAACGCGAAAAGTGCCCCTTTAGGGGGTTCGGCAGAACACGCCATCCATTGATGGTTTGAGAAAGTTGACCAGAGGTTTGCAGAGGAGGGCGGCTCTCCACCCGCCGAACGTGGCTCCTTAGCTTCCCGGGGTGAACGTGGCCGTCGAAAGGCCTAGGGAGAGCCTGACAGCTAAGTAAGAGCCCCCAGACCGCAGGCGTGGCCCGAGTGCCCCGCGGGGTGTGCGGCCCCGTGCAGAGGACGGCAGGGAGACTGGAGGCTGAGACGGGACTCCAGTCAGGCCACAGAGCGGGAATCAGCGGGCTCTCGGTTCCCGTCTTCCCCCCTGGGCTCCCCGCCCTCCCTCCAGGCCCCTACTCTGCCCCTCTGCGCCCACCTGGTCTGGGCCATCGACCATTTTCCAGAAGCTGGGTGAGGCCAAGAAGGGGAAGTCTGATCGGGGCTCCTCTGAGATCTCGTGTGTCCCTGGCTCTGGCTGTCAGATCTGGGGGTCCATTGGCTGAGGGGGGCTGCCCGGGCCCCGACTTTGCACACAGACACCAGCAAAGTGCCCGAGGGCACGCTGGCCCCCCATCCCTCCCTGCCACCACCAAACCCATGGAGACAAACGTGTGGTCCTGAAGGTCCCTCCCCAAGCAAGGGTGGGGGCGGCTAACAGGCTGGGCCCTGGGGCCAGAGGCCAGGCCCCCTCCGCTCCAGGGTGACTCCAGCAAAACTCTGCACCGTCCCACAGGCCAGCCCCCGGGGCCTGTTCACCCTGAACACGTAACCCCCAGTCCATCCCCCAGGCCGGCCGTGCCCAGGCCTGCGGCATCGGCTGGGCGCGTGGCACGCACAGGTGTCCCCTGTGGTCGCCGGGGTCGGCCGGCCTTGGCTGCTCGGGACCAACCTGACAGACCGCACGGCCTCCCCCCGGGGCCCCCTTGCCGCAGGCTCACGCCACCAGCCCCACAGCGTCTCGCTGAATGGCCGAGTCCGACTGACTCTGACGAGGGCCTTGGGCCCCACAGAGCCAGACACCCTCCAGGCCACCTTCCCGCACGACCATGCTGCGTGTGCAGGAGGGGACAGTCACACCCCCTCCCAGGCCAAGCTGGCGGCCCACGGGGTTCCCGGCGGCCCCAGGCCCTGCAGGGACACTCCCAGGGTGGCCACGCCGTCCCCCTGCGGCCCGGCCCCCTCCCCTGTGCTACCTTCGCGTCCTGCTCTGGTTGGCGTCTGCTGGCTCCGGGCTGTGCATCAGAGCAAGGCCCTCGCGCGGACAAAACAGCAGTGGCTGGTGTGGGGTTTGCTCAGAGGAGCCGTCTCTGTGCGCAGGGAGGTGGCAGGTCTCCCCAGAGGGCACTTTGTGAGTCCCCCCCCACCCCTGAGGAGAATGAGACTGGGGTCACAGAGCTGCCCCGGCCCCCTCCTCTGCTTGTCCTATGATGGGTTGTCACCAGCATCTGGAGAATATTCTAGAATTGTCCTCTGCGGCAGCCATTGTGAGTTTTTCAGTAGACCCCAGGTGGCAGCGATGGGAGGCCCTGGGCACCCCCCGGGACGGCCGCTGGGTGGTTGGCGGAGGCTGGAGGCCTGCAGGGGTGCAGAGCCTGGTGCGGTGATGGGGAGCGTGAGGAGGGAGGGCAGCAAGTGCTGGGGCGGGG
>NW_027530007.1:7320103-7328860 GCF_008692635.1 Crocuta crocuta | reverse complement strand
CTTCATGCCCCCCCCCCCGGTCAGGCACACACAGTAATCGGGGGCCTGACCCTGGCTGGCGGGACACGGTGGGCACCCTCCCTGCGCAGCACCGGGCGGCTCAGTGGGGTACGTAACCCTCTGTGTTGCCGTCCAGCAGGGTAGAGAAGCGGAAGGTGACAGACCCCGTGGGAGTCCTGAAGGAGAAGTACCTGCGGCCGTCCCCTCTGCTTTTGCACCCCCAGGTAACACCCAGGCGGGGCCGGGCGGGCAGGCGAGCAGGCTTCGGGTCCCCCCCAGTTCTGGGGCCGGGCGGGCGAGTGGGCCCCGGGACCCCCTATCCTGTGGCCCAGCAGCCGGGCTGCCCAGACCGGGAGGGCTCTGCGGGGGGCAGGCTCCCACACACCTGCCCGTCAGGCGCGGGGGGGCTTCTCTGCCTGCAGCCCCCACGGGTCACCGCAAGCCAGCGGGGGATGACTAGGTCCAGGAGGGTGACGAGGAAGGAGGGCGGTGCTCTGCAGGGCAGCCCCGCGGGTCCCCCGGAGGCGGCCAAAGACCCCAGGGCATGGGGGGCGCGCCCACCTGCAGTTCAGGCTCCAGGCGGGGCAGTGAGCCTCAGCAAGGTCATGGGCAGCAGCTTAGATGCAGTGAGTCCAAGATTTTGGAACGTAAGGTGACAGACCCAGGGCGCTTAAGAGAGAAGACCAGGGAGCAGGGCTCTGAGTGTAGCGGGCACAGAGTGGCACAGCGGGTGGCGCGAAGGACGGAGGGTCCCAGGACGTGCCGGGCGGGGCTGGGGGGCTCCCCAGGGCTGCGAGGGTGGCAGGCTGTCTGCCAAGTCCAGGGTCAGGGGTTGGGAAAGCGAACCCCCAAGCCAGGCAGCGGCCGCAGGCGCTTCTGTCCACCCCTCCCCTCCGGCTGTGTCCTCCCAGGGGCTGGGCGCAGAGGTGCGGGGGATGAGCGGCAGAGGGCGCAGCGTGCCCCCTGTCCTCACCCCTGGGGGCCCAGCCCCCCCAGGGCCACGGGCCGCCCCCACCTCACGCCAGGGTCCCGGTAGCTGGACTGTGGGACAGCCTGAACCAGACTCCGGCCCGGCNTCCCCCCTGAGCCCGGCCCCCCACCCCCGCTTGCTGCCTGCCTCTGGGCCAGAGCGCGGGGGGCGGGGGGAGGCGAGGTGAGGAAGACTAGAGAGTCCCCTAAGTAAATGGTCTGAGGTCCGGCGGTCACCCGGGCAGGATAACTGATGGCCTCTGCAAAGGACAGGGTCGCTGTTGAATGAAGACGTCAGCCTGCGGTGGTCAGGTGCAGGACTTTGCCAGGGCCTTGGGTTTCTGAGCCCTGACACACGTGTGTGCAGCCCCTGGGGTGCCTGGCCGTGGCCCCCACCGCCTCTGGAATTCCCAGGGAGTCTGTGTGTGGAGAGTTCTGGAGCCTTTCAAGGCTGCAGCTAAAACTGAGGCTCAAAGCCAGGTGGGCACAGTCCGTGCGCCCGGGATCCCATCGTCCAGGAGGTGGAGGGGCCAGCGAGAAGCCGGGCAGCGGCTGAGGGGACAGGGCAGACCCCCAGCCCCCAGGGACAGGCACAGTCTGGGGCCCCGATCAGAACGCTGCTTGCCAGATGCAGATGGCCAGTGCCACGTCTCTGTCTCCCTTCCCCTCCCATCACAAGCCCTTGGCACCTCCAAGGCCTGGAGAGGTGGCCTGTCCTGTCCAGGCCACCGTGTCAGCGCCGGGTCACACGGGCATCATCCTTTAAAACAGTGCGTCTAGCCTTGGGCGGTTAGAGCCCTTTTAGAATTTTGCCTGCAATCATGGCCTCCTGCCACTAGGCGGTGCTGCCCAGGCCGCTGGTCCCTGTCAACCCGAGATGCAGGTAGATTTCTTGATTTTTCACAAATCAAATAAAAAAGTAAAGGAAAAAGGAAAAAGGAGTGGAGAGGAGAGGAGAGGAAAGAGTAGAAGGGAGGGGAGGAGAAGGGAGGGGAGGAGAGGGAAATCAGACGCTCTGTCTACACCAAGCTAGCCCCCCAGGCGTGCTGGCCAGGGTCAGGCCGGCAGGGTGGTGCTGGGGGTCCCAGGTAAGGGGAGGTGTCATCGCGAGGCAGGAGCCTGCCCCGCCGTGTGCCCCTGCTGGGCAGACAGGCTCCCAGGGCCCGGGGCCCTGGGCTGAGTTGGGGCTCCCAGGGAAGGACGAGCCACGGGGCTGGCCCCGGGGGCCAGGAAGCCCGGAGCCGGCCGGTTCCGCCCACAGCCTGGGGCCCCCGCGAGCCTCTGGTCCTGTCCCAGCTGTGTCACCGGGAGGTGGGTCCACACGGCTCAGGAGAGGTAGCGTCTCAGGGGGTCCCCCGTGTCTCCCGCTCTCCTGCCAACAGATGTCAGCCATCGAGACCATGACAGACAAGCTGGAGAGCTTCGCGGCCATGAAGGCGGAAGCAGGCGGCTCCCTGCAGCCCCTCCCCCACCACCCCTTCAACTTCCGGTCCCCAGCGCCCACGCTCTCGGACCCCATCCTCAGGAAGGGCAAGGAGCGGTATACGTGCAGGTGAGGCTGGGCGCGCCCGGGGGCTGGTGGGCGGCCGTGAGCCGGCACTGCCTGGGGAGACTCGGTCGAAGCCAGAGTGCGGCGCAGAGGCAGTCAATGGTTTGCTGTCCCGTGGGGGTCGCTCCCCACAGATCTGGAGGTGTAGGGGGACGCCCCCCTGCCCCACCGTGAACGTAAGAAAACGCAGCCTCCACCCGGGCGGTCAGCACTCCAAGGGCCCGCAGCCAAGGTGGGCCGGTCAGCATTTCAGCGTGGCTCCGGAGCCAGTGGAAGCCCCCACGCACTGTGTCCGTCCCCAGCTGCAGGAGCCTGGCCACGCCCGCTCGGGCACCCCGGGCTCCACGGCTGAGATACGGCCTGGGGAAGGGGCAGGGTGCCGGCAGCCAGAGAGGGTCAGGCCCACCTGTCCAGCGGCACATGCAGGCCTCTCTGTCGAGTTCAGCTGGGCTCTGGGGCTGAAGGACCGACTGCGATCCGGGTGCCACAGCCAGGCCTCCCGCCCCCCCACCAGCCGCGGGGCTTCAGGCCGTAGACACCGAGCAAGAGGACCCGTGTGACTGCCTAATGGCCCCCCTGCCCCTCCACGCAGGTACTGCGGCAAGATCTTCCCCCGATCAGCAAACCTCACGAGACACCTGAGGACGCACACCGGGGAGCAGCCGTACAGGTAGGAGCCCGCCTCGTTCGGGCCGCGGCGGCGGGAGGTGGGCTTCCGGTGAGACCGCCCCCCACTCCCACTCACAGGAAGGGTGAGGGTGGGGGCCAGCGTGCTCGGCCGGGTCGCTCCCTGGACCCCACGGCTGTCCAGCGTCCTGTGTGCCCGGTGGGCTTCCTGAAGGTTCTTGCCCACCAAGACACCAAGGCACGTGCCTGGAAGCGGCCCCCCGACCACTGCTGACCACCGGGGCGGGGAGTTCAGGTGCCGCCAAAGCCGGGCCCCGGGGGGGCCATTGGAGCGACCCCCACCCCACCCCCTCCCGGCTCAGCTCTTACGATGGGTGGGGGGGCAGGGCCGGCGTCTAAGGCAGGGTGGGCGTGGACAAGGTTCTCCAGGCGAACCCGAGACCCAGCCTGGGCTCCGGGCGTCCTGAGGGACTTGCCGGGCAGCCAGCCCTGGATGGCAGCCATGTGTCCCTGCCGCCCCGTCTCCTCGATGCCGGGCTTCTATGCTCAGACACGCAGCAAGTGGGTGTGGGAGCCGTCACATGTGTTCACAAGGGGGTATCACCCCCGTCTCCAAGATGCGGAGCCAGAGGCTTAGACCCCATGACTTGCCCAGAGCCGGAGCCCCGGCCGCTCTAGCCATTCTGACCGCAGAGAAGCAGCTCCCGTCCTTCCGTCTCTGTGCCCTTTGTCGGGCGGCGGAAGGGATGAGGGGGGCACCTGGCTTTCGAACGGGGGGGTGCTGAGAGTTGGCATTTTATTTATTGTAATTATTTTAAATGTTTATTTTTGAGAGACAAAGAGAGAGACAGGGCGTGAGCAGGGGAGGGGCAGAGAGAGGGACACAGATTCCAATGCAGCCTCCAGGCTCTGAGCTGTCAGCACAGAGCCCGACGCGGGGCTCGAACCCGCAAACCGCGAGATCATGATCTGAGCCGAAGTCAGACACTTAACCGACTGAGCCACCCAGGCGCCCCTGAGAGGTGGCATTTTAAATGAGAGACCCGGGTGGCAACGACAGGAGACAAATCAGGGGGGAAGCTGATGTCGATGCCGAGACTTCGTTCTGGGGTGTGTCTGTGGGGGCAGCCGCTGGGAACGCGGTTTTAAGTCAGCAGCATGAGGTTCCGGTACTCCGGCCACGCAGAGCTCGGAGTCCCCATCCCTGGGAAGGGCAGACACGTGGGGTCCCCCCAGGGGCCTAAGTCCCCGTGTGCCCCCCAAGATTCGACCACCACGGGGCCATGTCCTGTGAGCTGTGACAAGTGACAGCTCAGGACACTCAGCGGCCATCTGCTCAGTGCCCCTGGCCCCCCAACACGCAGACCCCGGCCCTCCCATCCCACAAAGCCTAGCAAAGGCAAGGCTGATGTGTTCCGGCCTCCCCTGAAAACGTGTTTTCCTGTAAGGAAAGCCACCTCTGAACAGTGTTGTGTGTGGGCATCCCCAGAGGGTCAGGCAGTGTTTATAGAAGAATTTAATTGTCATCGATTTCTTTTGCTCTCTCCAGTCTGTGAGTTTCGAGTTGCCTAACAATAATTGCTTTGAAAGTTTGCGTCGCAAATCCTGACTTTATCTGGCTCAGGGCAGCCCTGTGATGGGGAGTTCTGGGGCTGTGGCTTTCCTTTTGACATCACCAGGGGCTTCTGGGATCACCTTGATCGTTGGGAGAATCTGAATTGGAGGAGGAAGTTTCGTCCTTCCGTCCTCAGAAACCTGTTCGGAGTCCGGGGTCCCCCCAAAAGACCAGACTCCAGCCCAGCTCCACCCGGGCAGGGCGGATCCAAATCGCCGGCTGTCTACCTGGTGTGAGCTCCACTTCGGGGCCAGCCTCATGTGTGCACCCCGTGTGTGTGCCCCATGTGTGCACCCCTGTGTGTGAGCCCCATGTGTGCACCCCTGTGTGTGCGCCCCGTGTGTGTGCCCCATGCGTGCGCCTCTGCATTCACCCCTGTGTTGTGCCCCTGCGTGTATGCCCCTGAGTGTGAGCCCCATGTGTGCACCCCGTGTGTGTGCCCCACATTCACCCCTGCATTCACCTCTGCGTGTGTGCCCCACATGTACACCCTGCGTGCGCCCCTGCGTGTGTGCCCCACATGTACACCCTGCGTGCGCCCCTGCGTGTGTGCCCCACATGTACACCCTGCGTGCGCCCCTGCGTGTGTGCCCCACATGTACACCCTGCGTGCGCCCCTGCGTGTGTGCCCCATGTGTACACCCTGCGTGCGCCCCTGCGTGTGTGCCTGAGGCCCCTCGACTGCAGGAGGGGGAGTCTGGGGGCCACAGAGCAGAGGCAGTCGAACACCTCTAGGCAGCTTCCTGTTAAGCCCTTGCCTGAGATTAGCTAGAATCCCGCAGAACGTGCCTCAGAGCCCTGGCTCTCGGGGAAAGAAAGGCCCCTGAGCGTGGCTGACGGTCTGAGTCCTGGAGGAAAGGCCGGCGCTCCGCCGGCCCGGTGTCCTCAGCTAATGGCTTCTCCCGAGGCCTGAAGGCGCAGGAAGACACTCGCTCGCCTCTGAAAGCTCCAGCAGGCCGGGGGGCAGGGGTGCAGTTCGGGCTGCGCTGACGTAAACCTGGGCTTTGGAGTTATGTCCACAAGGGGCGAGGGGGGAGGGGCTGCTCCTTGCACGCGTCCCGGCTGCCTCGCCCGCGGGTCCCTCCAGGACCTTGGGCACAGTCTGGGCGTGGGCGTCCGCAGGGAGCCTGGCTTCAGGGACACGCACCTGTCCGTCCGCACCTCCCTTCTCCGCTGACCCAGGCCCGTCCCCATCCCTCAGGTGGCCCATACCTGTCCCCTTGCCTTTCTAGTTCCGCTGGATTTAGGGCTGGATTTCAAAACTCTCTCTTCCCTCCCCTTCCTCCTGCTTCTACAGTTACCCAGAGCGCTGCCCCCGTGATGCCCGGTCCTGGGGAGGGCCCTGCGCCTGCCCCCCCCCGTGCCACGCCTCCACCTGGCTGGCCTCCCTCGGGTGCGGGTGGGGGGTGGGTCCCCCCGAGGCCTCCAGCTGCGGGCCGGCCGGTCTCTCGTGGTTGTGCTGTGACGTTACACGGCCAGGCCGTGAATTTCACTAGACGCTTGTCAGCTTATTTATGAGGCAAACCCCAGCTGCTGAGGGGACCCTGCCCCCCGAGCCCAGGCCTCACTGCTCCCCTGAACTTCAGATGGGCTCCTCTGGGCCATGCACTTACATTAGAACTGGGAGAGGGCCACACTCGGGGCTGACTGTGACCAAATCGAACGTATGGCTCCCTGCACCGCCTCCCCAGCCGCACAGAGGGTGGAGGGGTCCTCCGCTTCCCGCAGCGGGCGGTCCTGGCCCACCCCGCGTCTGGTCGTGGGCGCACCCCCGTCAGAGGCCGTGCGTCAGGTGGAACCTGCCAAAAGTGCCCTGCATTTCCGAAGAAACGAGGAGGGGATGCCGTGTGCGGGTGCGCGTGAGCGCCCGTGTAGACGGCCCCGGGGGGGCCTGCTGCGTGGCCAGGGGGCAGTGCCCACAGCCCAGCGTGCCGGTGTACTCGGCCCTTCCGGAGCAATCGCTCCGGAGCAGGACGGTCACTGGGGAGCCTGTCACCATCGGGGGCGAGGAGACGCCTGTGACAGGGAGATGGTGCGTCAAAGCCTTCCTCCCTGGGCCACCATGTGGGGGGCGCAGGGCGCCCCAGCACCGCCAACCCAGCCGCGGGAAGGGCATCTCACACAGACAGCGGAGGAGCCCGCATGGGCTTCCGGGACCGTGGTCCCCGTCGGGGCCGGCAGACGTCGTGAGGCGTGGGAGGAGCAGCTGCAACCAAATCACGTGCTCCCAGAGGACAGAGGCGGCTCGACCCGCCCGACAGAGAAGCCGCCAGGCCAGTCCTGGGCCGACGGTCACTCAGGAGGACGCTAGGGATCGCGGCCCCAGCCGGTCACGTAAAGACCATAAATGGCTCCTTGCCCGCCGCCGGCCGTGGAGGACGCCAGTCAGCAGGGCCTCGGCCAAGATGCTCCAGAAACGGAATGAGGGACGCTGCAGAATCGGACCAGGGAGTCCCGGGGTCCCCCCCACTGGGGGCTCCCCGTTTTCTGTGCGCCTGTTCTCAGACCCCCAGGGGCCGTTGGGCAGGACGTGGGCTTCCCTGGGCGGTTTCATCAAGCTGCCCCCGGGTGCGGGGACGCTCTGCTGCGGGGCGCAGTGCAGCGGCCGGCGGGCAGGAGGCCCCAGAGGCCAGTGGGGGGCCAGAGCTTCCTGCCTCGGGCGCCCCCGGGGGCCCTGGGGTGGTCAGACTGCCTGGGCGTGTGTCCAACGTCAGCGCCGGTGCCTCTCCAGCGGGGCAGGGGGGTGCTGTGAGGCCAGGGAGGACAGGGTGTCGACGCCTCCTTGGCACCACTCGGTTCCTGAGGCCCAGTGCACGTGACCGGGATGCCGCCGTGATGGGGGGCCCCCCTGTGGCAGCGCCGCGCTGCACACTCAGGACAGGTCTCTGGCGCCTCCCGGCCGCACCCCTCCGGAAGAACGCGCACCTCCCACTGCGTGCCCTGCGAGGCCTGCTGTGTAGACGGCCCCTGAGAGACTCAGCAGGGCGTTGCCTCCTCTCCCCTGCAGAAGACCGGGAAGTAACCGAGCACGTGGACGATGTCGCAGGTGCTCAGGTGCCTCTGGCATCCCTGGAAGCCTTCTGAGGACCAGGCACACGTGCGCACACTCCTGCACACGCACGCGCTGGTGCACACGCCTGGACATGGGCGCACACACGTGTGCTCCAGAGCGCGGCTGCGTCAGGTCCCCCCTGCCTGGACTCCGCCACCAGGAGGCGCCCGCGCGGCTCTGCAGGCTTTTGGCGGCGGCTCCCGGGCCACCGTCCCTCCAGCTCCAGGACCGGCCACTGTTCGTGGCTTCTGGGAGCGGGTATTTCTCTAAAGTGGGAGAACACCCTCCCCTTCCTGCCCTCGGGGCCTCCGAGCAAAGGCTGCGCGCGCACCCGGCCCCACACCGCGGGGGCACCGCCCGGGTCACGGACGCTCCCGGGGACCCGACTGAAGCGTCCGCAGGAAGGGGCGGATTTTCCCAAGGGCGCGGCCCCAGGGCCCGCATGACTGTCCGCGGAGGAAAAGGGACGCGAGGCGGTCGCTGGGGCCGGGGCGCCCCCTCGGTCCCTATCAGGGAGGCGGGCGGGGGGCGGCCTGACCAGTGGTCTCGCCCTCGGGGAGGTGAATTGGCACGCGAGCCCCCACGAGCCCGGGGACCCACTTAAAAGGCTGCGAGGTCCAGGCCAGCCCTCCCCATGCGGGGGGGGCTCTGTCCGCAGTTCTCTCCCCCCAGAGGAAGGGGGCAGGGAGCGGGGTGCAGGCTCCTCCTTGGGGAGGTGGGGTGCAGGGAAAAACATCCAGAGGCTTCCGCGGTGCTCGGCTGCCCCCTTGAGGCTGCTGGGAGCGAGGCCCTCAGGCAGCGTCTCCTGCGGGGCAGGCGAGGAAGGGCGGGGTGCGCAGGCTCCGAGTCCGACCACCCACCGCCCTCGAGGCCCGGGGTGCGCGCGCCTTCTTCCTGCCGCGCGGGCGTCTCCGCGGGGCGGCGGGGCGGGGCGCGCGGGGCGGG
>NW_027530007.1:7315252-7320049 GCF_008692635.1 Crocuta crocuta | reverse complement strand
TCCAGGTGTAAGTACTGCGACCGCTCCTTCAGCATCTCCTCCAACCTGCAGCGGCACGTCCGGAACATCCACAACAAGGAGAAGCCCTTCAAGTGCCACCTGTGCAACCGCTGCTTTGGGCAGCAGACCAACCTGGACCGGCACCTCAAGAAGCACGAGCACGAGCACGCCCCAGGTGGGCCGCGGGGTCGGTGGGGAGGGGAGGAACGGGAGGGCTCAGTGAGGGCGCCCCTTCCCTGATGCTCGCCTGTCCCCACAGTGAGCCAGCACTCCGGGGTCCTCACAAACCACCTGGGGACCAGTGCCTCCTCCCCCACCTCCGAGTCAGACAACCATGCACTTTTAGACGAGAAAGAAGACTCCTATTTCTCTGAAATCAGAAACTTTATCGCCAATAGTGAGATGAGCCAAGCATCAGCGCGAACAGACAAAAGGTAAGGGATTCATCCCAGACCCCAAAAGGGTCCAGGTCCTAAGCACACCTGTGTGGCCACACCCAGAGCAGGGACACCCCCGCCCCAGCGCCGGCTCTAGATGGGGACCCGGAGCCCACAGCAGAGGGGGAGACCGACAGGCATCGGCTGTGGGCCCAGCCCTGCCACCTGGACCTGGGGGGGGCTGGGCAAGGGGCTCCCCTCCTGCCTGGGTCTCCGGTGATGAGAGTAAGCGCCCGACAGGTGTGCCCCGAGTTACAGGCCAGGCGGGGGCTTCGCCACGAGCTCCACCTGAGCTCCACCGAGAGGCTGAGAGTCTAGAACATTTCTGTTGAATCTGAGGCACTGAAGGTTTCCAAACAGGAGCGTCGCCCTTTAAACACACACACATACACACACATGCATGCACACGAGGTCACAATGCATGCACACAGTGCACACACGTATGCACTCGTGCACACATATTCACACATGCACACCCGTATGCTTGCACACCCGTATGCATACACATGACCTCACACCCGTTCCTACATGAATGCCTGCACCTGAAATCATGCACACACAAATCCATAGACATTTATGCACACGAATGAAATCACACATGTACACACATATGCACACTGACACATGACCGCATGCACATATGTATATATGCACATGAAGTCACACACATACTTACATGTACACACGTGTACACTCACACATACACTGCACGTATGTGCATGCATGTGCACTCATGCACGTGCATATACACACTTGCACTCACAGGCACACACATGTACATGCATATGCACTCAGGCACATGCACACACTCATACATACGTGCACACCACGTATACATGCACGTTCACACACGTACATATACACGCACATGTGCATTCACGCACATGCACACACTCGTACACACATATGCATCTTATATACATATATGTGCATACACATGTGCTCACACACGCATATACATGCATCATGCACTCATGTACATGCACACACACTTGCATGCACACGCACACTTGTACACATGTGCACATGGTGGCAGAAAAATGGCAGACTTCAGAGTCCAGTGTAGAGGGTGATCTGCACAACCCTGGATCCAGGTGTCACAGTGTGGCGCTCACTGCGGGTCCCTTCCAGAAGGACTCTTCAGAGCCCCAGGAGATGTTGGGTAAAAGTGGGGGCCAGACCACCCGGCAGAGCACCAGAGACGCTGTGAACGTCTAGCGGCCTCGAGGAGCAAGCCACGGATTCTGCAGGGGAAAACAGCCCAGTGAGGGGGGGCCTGATGCAGCCCCAAGCCAGGCCCAGAACCTGGGGCCAGAGCCCTGGCCCTTACGCCGGCCACAGGAGGGCCACGGCTCTGTGGCCCCCAGCGCCTGGCACTCTCTTCACCCACCTCCAGCAAGTGAGGAGACTGGGGACCCAGGTTCCCCCAAGGCAGGCTGGGGAACAGGGTGGGGGCATTGGGAAGGCCCGTCGAATTCATGAATGAACGTGACACTTGGACTTCCTCTGAGATGCCACATCCTAAACCGTGCCCCCTGGAGGGCGAGCTCACCTGCCTGCCCAGGGTGGGCTCAGAGGAGGGGATGGCCGGAGAGCCTGGCTGTGGGCTCCGTTTCCCAGAGCCTCACTCCTGCTTGGAAGTGGAGACTCTCACCAGGACGCAGCCCTGCTGAGGGCTGTGTTGCGGACAGAGTGCCCCGTGCGTCCTCGACTCCAGGCGGCACACGACGGTCTCACGGGAGCCTAGAGCCTGCCCCTCGGGGGCACGGAGCCTGCGTTCAGGCAGCTCTGTGGCCCGTTTGACAGCTGTCCGTGGTTTGAGCAGCGTGGTCTCTGCCTTCAGAGAAAGACCGACGTGAGCGCCCAGCACCGGGCTTTATCAGAGCCACGCAGCCGGGCCGTGAGGCACACGGCCCTTTGAGCTGTGACCGCCTGCGCCCAGGACAAAGGCCAACGGAGAGCCTACAAGGACTTGACCATGGCGTCCTCCGTGGGTGGGCGGCCATGCGGGGTGAGCCCAGGAGTGCCAGGAAGACCTTTGCGCCTGGGGCCCGGGTGGCCCAGCTCTTCGCCGTGAGGAGGAGGAGGAGGAGGACTCCATGAAACCCAGCAGGATGGGGGGAGGGGGAGAGGAGACCGCCCCCCCCCTTCACCACAGAACGTGTCAGCCAGGGCTTTCCTCCGGCCCCGGGGGGTGAGGCTCAGACACAGGAGATTGGGCCCCACGTCCCTCAGAAAGCCCGGGGCACAACCAGCCACAAACCCAGGCCCTCGGATGGCCTGTCCCACCGAGGCCCTACCCCAGAGCCCCCAGGGGGTGTCCCACATCATCGCTGGGCTGAGAACCACAATCATAGGTGACATGAATGCACCAATCTGTGCAAAGACCCGAGGCGTCGGTGGTTCTCCGTGGGGCCAGTGCAAACACAGCCCTTCCCGTGACCTTCAGGGAGAGTGTGGGGGCCGCCAGGCTTCCTGGCCCCACAGCCCCTTACAACCTGGGCTGAACTGTGTCCCCCCAAATCCCAGCCCCTAGTACCTCAGAATGTGACCTCATTTGGAAATATGGTCTTTACGGGTGTGACTGGTTAACACCAGGGTGGCCCCCAGTCCCACGTGCTGTCAGGAAAGAAGAGATTAGGACGCAGCCACACGCGCAGGGAGAAGCCGTGTGAAGATGACGCAGAGACGGGAGATGGGGAGAGACATCGACAGCCAACAGGTGCCAGGGACCGCCAACCAACCACCAGCGGCCGCGGGAGGCTGGGACAATTGTCCCTGGACCTCGGAAGGAACCAGGCCCACCCGCGCCTGGGTCTCGGACTCCAGCCTCCAGAACCAGGAGGGATTAGGCTTCTGTTGTTGAAGCCCTGGGCCCGGTGCTGGGTCCTGGTGGCCCCGGTGCTGGGTCCTGGTGGCCCTCGCGCGTCACCTGTCAGCGGCAGCTGTTCGGAAGCCTGCACACTCATGCAGGTGCCCGGTCTGTCTGAAGCAGACGCCAGCCTGCCGGACCCCATCTTCTGTCCCTGCTACCCTCACCGGGTGCCCCTGGCGGATGCAGGCCTCTGGGCCGGGGCCATGGTCCCTGCCCCCAAGCAGAGGCTCATGTCGAGAAACCACAGAGCACACGTAGCTCCGATGACACATGCCCCCGGCACCAGCTGAACACGATCCCAGTCGGCCACCAAGCAGTCACCTGCGCGGTTCATCCCATCGACAGGGAGGGCGTGTTCCCACGCCGCCAAGAGGGGACGGGGCCTGAGGTGGCAAGTTCGCCCACCGGAGAGCCAGGGAGAAGGGCAGGACCCGGATCCCAGCCCGCGTCCCTTGGCTCTGGAGCCCTGCCTCTGGTGGGCGGATGTGCCTGGTCACAGCACAGGGGACCGTCGGGGGTGGGGGGAAGCATCAGGGTTCCGCACGCCCGCGAAGGCAGGTCAGGTGTCAGCATCTTATACTTCCTCCGGGAAAGGCAAGGACGGAAGAAGAGCATGGCCGATAGCCCGCGATCAGGGGCCTCCCCGGCCCAGTCCGTCTGCACCGACCTCTGTGTCTGGAGGCCACCAGTCACTCAGAAGCGACGCCCCCTCCCCTGATGCCCAGAGCAGGACCCCAGTCTCCCCTGACGGATTCCTGTGGGCCATGCGAGGTCCGGGAGGAACAGGGTCTGGGGGCTCTGACCTCGGGCCCAGACGTGGGCTCAGGAGGCGTGTGGCCGCCCTCCCCGACCCCTCCACCTGCATGCTGGACACGTGCCAGGTGGCCTTGGGCTAGTGGCATTTTTGGAAAGAAACGAGAAGGCTCACCCTCTCTCAGCTTGGGTTTTCCCCCTTTTTTAGAAGTTTTTATTTATTTGTTTTGAGAGAGCAAGCAGGGGAGGGGCAGAGAGAGACAGGGAATTCCACACAGCAGACCTGCCGTGGGGCTTGAACCCATGAACTGTGAGATCATGACCTGAGCCGAGATCAAGAGTCCGACGCTTAACTGGCTCAGCCCCCCCAGGAGCCCTGAGTGTTTTCCTCTTAAAAACGAGGATCCAGAGTGGAAAAGCCTTACCCAGCCAGAGTCACCCTGAGGGAAACGTGGGGTCCGCGCTGCAGGAGGGAAGCCATCGGCCTCTGAAACCAGCTCACCCTCGTCTGGGCTGGTTTCCCTGGCTGACGACAGCCCAGCCCTCACTCTGCAGGACTGCGGGCCCCCAGAGCCCCTATCTGCAGAGAAGCCCCTGTCACCCTGGGTGGCCACTGTCCCTGTGTCCTGTAGGTGGCCAAGAGGAGCCAGCAAGGGTCAATCAGCAAACCTCCCCAAGGGTACCCCTTGTGCAGTGCCCAACCCCAGCCCCCGCCCCCAAGCCCTCCTTCCC
>NW_027530007.1:7314399-7315065 GCF_008692635.1 Crocuta crocuta | reverse complement strand
CCCTCAGAACCTCAGCCCTGAGGGTCCCCGTGACCACGGAGGCAGGCTCTTCCCACAGGGGGGCGAGGACGGCCTTGGGGGGGGAGCCGAGCGGAGCCCCAGTCGAAAGCCTTTTGGGGCCCGAGGCTAACTCCCTCCCCTGTCACGTCAGGCCGGAGGCCCCGGACCTGGACGCCAACTCCCAGTGTCCGGGCTTGGCCAGCGCGAAGCCAGAGGACGTGGAGGAGGAGGAGGAGGAGGAGGAGGAGGAAGATGACGACAGTCTGGCGGGCAAGTCCCAGGACGACACCGTGTCCCCCACGCCTGAGCCCCAGGGTGCCTACGAGGACGAGGAAGACGAGGAGCCGCCCGCCTCCCTGGCCGTGGGCTTCGAGCACACCCGAAGGTGGGGGCCGGCCCTCCGGGGGCCACGCCGGGGCAGCCTCTCCTGCGAGGGCCCGGGCCGGGGAGGGGCCTGAAGGTCACGAGGGCCCCCGAGACCCAGCGCCCTCCTGGTTGGGCCCACCCGGGTCCCCAGCAAGGGCCCCACCGCGGGGGGCGGCCACACACACTTCCCGAGCGAGGAGGCAGGGCTGGGAGGGCAGCTGAGAGGGAGCTGCTGTGCCCTGACGGTCCCCGGCACGCGGCCGGGCCAGCGCGCGGGGCTCCGGCAGCCTGAGCGCCGGC
>NW_027530007.1:7310096-7314256 GCF_008692635.1 Crocuta crocuta | reverse complement strand
CCCCCCCCCCCCGCCCCCTGGCCCCTCCAGAGCTGCCCCCTGACCTGTGCTCCCTTCCCAGAGCCCCGGGCGCCCGCCTGCTGCTTGCGGTGTGTGCACGTACTCCCCCCTGCCGTGGCCCGTCCGTCGCTCCCCTGCATCTGTGTGGCTTCTGTCCAGGTGTCGGCGTGTCTGTGTGTCTGTCTCCTTGTGCATGTGGCTCGTTGAGACGCCGTGGCGTGCATGCAGGCGCGAGCCGGCCGCGGGGCATCAGCGAGGTGGCCGGAGGCCGAGCAGCTAACGCAGGCCCCCTCCCCCCGGTCGTGCAGGTGTATTGAGGAGGAGCCAGGCGGTCTGTTAGCTTTGGAGCCGATGCCGACTTTTGGGAAGGGGCTGGATCTGCGCAGAGCAGCTGAGGAAGCGTTTGACGTTAAAGATGTGCTTAATTCCACCTTAGACTCTGAGGCTTTAAAGCAGACCCTGTACAGGCAGGCTAAGAGCCAGGTAGGTACCGAGCAGAGACCCCCAGCACCCCAGGCCGGGTGGCAGGTGGTGCCTCCTTTCGTGGCGGCCACCCCGTGCCGGGGGCACGCCGGGCCCACCGTCCCCGGGCCCACTGCATCGGCTAGAGACAGCCAAGCCACCGCCACTTCCCCGCAAGCAGGGGTGGGGCAGGGAGAGGTCGAGGCAGGTGAAGGGGAGCCGGGCACCCACAGATGCGTGGGTCGCTGCCCTCTCGTCCCCAGTGGCAGGCGCCCCCGGCCAGGGGTCCGGCCTTGAAGCTGGGTCGGCCTCCGCCCTCTCTGATTCGAGCACGAGCAGCGGGTGGCCCAGGACTCTCCCGAAGGGAGGTCATCACACAGTCCCTGGCCCCACGCTGGAGCTTTGGCAGGGTCAGCGAGGGCCCCCCTCTGTAGCGCCGGCGGCCACAGGGCCCCGCCTCCTGCTTCCGTCTGTCGAGAGGAGCGGGCTGTCTGTCAGCCCAGCCCTGAGTCTCGGCCAAATCCGTCTGCGTGTCTGTCTGTGTCTTTTTACTAATCCCGTCCAGAGTGTAAAGCCGGGTGGGAGGAGGGTCGGCCTTCCCCCGGCCCCCTGCGCTCTGGGCGGCCCCCAGGTCCCCTTGCCTCGTGCCCTGTGTCTCGTGGCAGAACCGTCCTGTGGACTAGCCGTGCTCCCGGCCCAGATCGGCGCTCAGCTCGGACCAGCTGTGCGTCTGTGCTGTGCTGTCCCCACAGTTGTCCAGCCGGGCAGCCCCCAGGCCCCCCAGGGCCCCCCAGACAGACACTGCTTCTTGTCGGCCACCAGCAATTCCCAGAGCCCTCAAAAAAGTGGGGCTGGGCGGGGGGGCAAAGAGGAGAGGGGCCCCTGTGCACGGAGCCCAGCACACACCCACCCCGCCACCTCCCGCCACATCCTCCTCTTCCGGGCCCCAGGGGAGTGCCTGGATGTGGGCAAGGCTACGCCGGGCCAGAGGGCAACGGGGGCCCGGAAGGGGCCAGCTGGGGCCTGCGGGACCCCGCTCACACGGCTCACCTGCCTGTCGTGTGTGTGTGGTGTGTGCGTGCGTGTGTCCTTGTTCCCCCGGCCAGGCGTATGCAATGATGCTGTCCCTTTCCGAGGAGGCCCCTCTGCACACCTCCTCCCAGAGCCCTCTGGACGCTTGGCTGAACATCACGGGAGCTGCGCCGGAGTCCGGAGCCTTTAACCCCATCAACCACCTCTGACGGGCCCAGGACGGGCTGGGGTCTGAGTCCAAGCAAGGCAGCCGTGGGGCCCCGACGTCCCAACAGAAATCCCGGCTGCGGAAGATGGAGAAGTGAGCCTCGGGGAGCGGCGTGGCCCGGGCCGGAGAGAACCCCCGTCACCTGCGTTGACCACTCCTCAGCACCCACCCCCCACACACCATGGTTCAGCTCTAACTTTTCCAATGAGAACTCAGAACCCAGGAGTCGCTGAGCGGTCCTGGAGCCCCACCGTCTGAGAACTGGTCTTAAGAACGGCCGGAAGTGGTTCCGGAAATGGTACGGCACACGGCCGGCCACTTGCAGCCTGCGGGAGCTGCTCCCAGAACCGACCCGGTGGGCGAGGACGGGAGTGCGACCCCAGCTGACGCCACAGCCGGGTCACCTCGGGCACCTGCTGGAGTCTCGGAAAGGAACAGGCGGCCGCGGGTGTGCTCTGGAAAGGGCGATCGCCCCGCCGATTTTTATAACGAGAATGACAAGAGTAACCCTTTTGGTAATCTTATTGACGACAGAGTCTATTTAAGCATGTGGTTTTGAAAATAGACAGTATTTTTTACAAAATCAAAAAATGACTTGCAAATTGTTTTTTAAAAAGTAATTTTGCATTGCTTTGAAATCTCAGCTCACTTGCAAACCCAGACTGGGAACTGGTACTGTGTTTGGGCGTGTTCTTTATACCGCAGATAACGGAGAAATTTTCTATCCCTGACCGTGTTTGTAAAGCCGTGATTCTGGGGACACCCCCCACCCCCGCAGCACCAAGGGGCCCGGGGCGCTCTCCTGGGAGCAGTTTCAGACTGGACCTCGGAATCCTTAGACGTGATGTCCTGGGCCGGCCCACAACCGGCAGGCGTGTGTGGCGCGCAGTTCATGCCTGTGGCCCCTCCGATCATATGGGGAAGGTGGGAGGGGCGGCTCTGGTCCCCTGTGCAGGGGTGGGCCTGGCATCCATGGCCCTGCCCACGCGGCCTGCGCGTCGGCCACACCCCCGCCAGCTCCCCCCCACCACTCTGCAGATGGGCGCCCTGCCGGCCACACCCAGGTCTCCGGCCCCCCTCACCCACGCCGTCAGACGGACAAGGGGGGAGGGGGCATCCCCTGTGGCTGCCGTGGGGGGCGCTCTGCGGCTCCCCGGCCCCAGGCCGCCCGCCAGGCTCTGCACCCGCGCCAGCCTGGGGCTCCGGGACACGACTACCAACTGCTCCGGCACGGCTCCCCGGCGGACCAGCCCCGCTCCAGGACGGACAGACGGACAGGCGTCCAGGCGGGACTTGCCGCGGAACAAACACAGCACAGCCCGGTCGGGACGGGTCTGCTTCTCCAGCCGGGTGGGCTTTAAGTTATTCCCGTAGGGGCCAACTTCAAATCATAATTTGTTTCCCTGATGGAATTTACCTTAATCTGTATATAACTTGTAATTTTTTCTAATTCATTTCTTTTCTTATTTTATTTCTTCCTTAACAGTATTTTGGCATTAGACATTCTTATTGTGAAGAAATATTGTTAATATAAGTACTTAGTGAAGGACCAAAACTGTGTATAAGGTCGTGTGTTGTGTGATCGATACCCAGGGAGCAGGGAGGTTTTAAACGTGCCAAATACCCCCGCGCCCCCCGACGGATCCTGCTGCCCCGTTTCCAGACAATCACGTGTTTTTGTTAAATTAGAGTTTCAGTTACCTTTGCATTGAAGACAAGTGTTCTATTTATTTCTTTTATTGTTTGGAAGAAAAAAAAAAGAGAGAACTCGTGTCCCAACAGGAAGAGAAAAAGATCGCCCAAGTTGCCNGCCGGTGGGGGTCGAGTCCCTGGCTCTCGAGTCTCCCTGCGGGCCAGAGCCGCTGCGCCCCCAGGTGCCCCCACTGCTCCAGGCCAGCGACAATCGTCTGTGTCGGCGCCAGAGACCTGCGTGGGGCCCGCGGGCCCTGGAGAAAGGGCTGCACCCGTTCTCGGTCCACAGGAGGTAGCAGGCGGCTCACGNTCACACGCACCCACCTCCCCCGCCGGGCCCGCCGGGCGTGGCGTGGGCTTTCTGATTTCCCCTCCACCCAGATGGGACCGTTTTGCAGAGTCGACCTCAGATATAAACGCCCATTTCTGTAAACCCAAATTATATTTCTTCTGCTAAAGAATAAGGTGTGTGCTTCTTTGCGATATGACTCTCTCTGCCCAAAATAGGAAGTTTGGCCAGCGGAGACCAGAACCTGCTCTCCGTGGTCCCAGGCGAGGGGCGTTCCGTCATTTCCGGCCATTCTGGCCAGCGGCTCTCCCCTCCCCTCCCTCCCAGAGCCCCACCCGCACATCCTCAGTCCTTTCCTCCCCCCCCAGAACAATTAGAGCTATAGCCCCATTTCTCCTAAACATTCAGGCCCTTGGGCCCAAGCACTTGACAGGTTTGGGGGGGTCTGTCCTTGGACCCCACCCCCCCACAGAGTGA
>NW_027530007.1:7297151-7310020 GCF_008692635.1 Crocuta crocuta | reverse complement strand
CTCCCCGCGCCTGGTGCCTCTCTCCGCCGCCTCCGGGCCGCAGCCCCGCACGGCCCGGTCAGGCGCAGCCCGACGGTGGGGGGCCGGGGAGCTGGACAGCCAGAATGCTGAGACCCCAGCCTCAGGGCACGGCTGCCACAGGGGAACGGGCTGGCTGGCCACGGTGTCCGTGGGTGGTGGCCAGCATCGGGCCTGTGCACTCGGGCACCACTCGGCTGGGGTCCCTGACATCCCCTAACGGAAATTCAGACGGAAGGCTCCTCGCCCTCCCCTCCGTCCCTCAGACCGCGGCTCCCGGAGGGCCGACGCCGTCCCACCCCACCCCTGCTGCTGCCGAGCTGTGACCCTTTGGCCAGCCAGGGCCTCCGCGAGTAGGCCCCAGAGACCCCCTGTTCTGAACCTGGGGGCGTGCTTTCCTGCAGCCTGCCCGGGGCCCCGGGTGCACAGGGCGAGCCCGCGGGGGCCTTCCTGTCCGAGGCAGGAGCACCACCGGACTGCCCAGACCCCGACAGGCCCGGCACCTCCACGGCCCGAGGCTGGCCCTGGAGGCTCGCAGGGCCCCGGGCCCTCTCCGTCCTAGCTGCTTCTTCACCCGGCGTCCGCAAAGCACTTGCCCAAATACGTTCTCGCCCGTGGTAGCCTTGAAGCCTCGAAGCACTGGATCGTGGTCCCCCCGCCCCGTCCCCCTGCCCAAGTGACTGAAAGCTACTGAGCTGTATTCACTGTGCTGCCCGGGGGAGCGGCGAGGGGGGCAGCGCGCGCCCCGCCCGGCCAGGGTGGCGAGGCCGGGGCCGCCCCCGGTCGGTGGAGGTCAGCCGGGTATCAAAAGCCATGAAACTGTCTGCAGCAGCGAGCAATACTGTGACAAGACGTTCCTGCGTGACCAGGAGCCTTCTTTCCCTCCCTGCCTTCCGGGTCTGTGGTGTTTTCCTTTCCGTCACTGATTCGTCCCCTGGCTTTTGGAAAAGAAAACAAAAGGCAGCTTGAGTTTCCAAACGTGCAATTCACTCGTGAGCTGAGCGCTTCCCAAGGTTTCTGGGCGTGTTTCCCGCTGTCGGTGCTCCCGAGGCGAGGCGAGCCGAGGCCCCGTGTCCGAGCACCTGCTGGCAAGGCCCGCGCCCGCGCGCCCGCACCCCTTCCCGCCGTTGATCCATCGCAGATCCGGTTCAGTTCGTTTTCTGGGTTTTCTTTTGTTTTCGTTTTGTTTCATTTTTCTTTTAGAACTGTGTAGCGTTGGAAAAGAAATCAAGTGTAAACGTCAGGCTTTCATAGAACGTTTTTTAAAAAACATAAAACCATTGAGAAAGAGGCCGGTGTGTGTCCCACGTCCCCGTGATTGTAAATTGCTTCTGTTATAAGTAAACCGTGCATGACTCGTGTTTCGCGGTCATTATTGTGTCTGTTCGTGAAATTTTTATGAAAAGGAGAATTCCGTAGATGCACTTGTTGAATTCTGTGATTAGGGTCTACGTCCTCCGGGCTGGGAGCTCAGAACTGCTCAGGCCAAAGCGCAGTTCTTAATCAACGTGGAAATCGCTGAAGAACACAAAGGCAAAGACACCCAGTGTAGCAAACCATCGAGAGTGATTCTGCCGATTTCATTTTGATGCTTGTGATAAAGACAGATGTGCTTGTGTAGAGAAACGTCTTTAAGATGATGCCTAGGAGCAGCTGATTCGAGGCTAGTGCTGTAGAATAGGACTGTGCGCCAAATGTAACCTTTCCGATGCTACAATGAATTTATACATGAGATTGATATGCAATAAATCTGTGTGCTTTTCTAAGCCCTGGTGCCCGCGAGCTTCACTGAGGGGCAGCGGAGGCCCCCGGGATGGGGAAGGACTCGGGGTCAGAGTGTGGCCAGCGGCACGGCTCACCAGCCTGGGGCGAGGGGCCTCGGGGACAGTCTCTGGGACGTGCAAAGCCATCAGCTCGACACTACCACCTGGGCAGGCACCCTTGCGATCACCTGCCCGAGCTCAGGGAAGTGCCCCGCCCCCGAAGGCTCTGCGGTGACTGTGCTGGTCTCCCGGTGGCCTCTCCCCGAGTGTGTCTCCCCCAAGGCATGTTGGCCTCCGGGCGTGTCTGCCTCCAGTGGTGAAGGAGCGCATCCCGTAAGGCCAAACCTAAACACGCCCCTTCTTAAGGGAGGGCCTGCCCACCAGCCAGCCCTCCACACCGGCCGGCCCTCCTCACTGACCAGCCCCCCACAATGGCTGTGCCTACTGTCCTTGCACTGTCCCCACCCGGGACCTGAGCTTGCCCTCCAGGCAACGGCCGGATGGACTGGGGCTGAACAAAGAGCTGGGGGGGCGCGGGGGGGGGGAGCTCCTCACCCTTCCTTTACACGCCACCCACCTTCGCCCACTCAAGCGCAGCGTCCAGCCCCTAAATTCCGGGGTCTTACACCAGGAAGTCCTCCCTGTGGCCTCTCCCCTTCCACCAGGGTGTGGAGGTGAGGTGGGAGGCGTGCCTCGCACACTCAAAGAGCTGTCTGTCTGACACAACAGCCCCACCCTCACCAAAACGACACACGGCCTTCCCCAGGTGTGTGAGGCGGGAAGAAAACAAGATCAGCGTCAAAAAGAGGAATTGGGTGATTGTACCCTCCTCCTGACAGCTGTAGGGGTGTCTGGCCCAGAGTTTCCCCACAGCCTCTCAGGCCCCCAGGACACCCAGAGGCTCCTGAGCCTGTTCCCTGGTCAGAAATCACCACGTGACTGGATTTGGGGCTGCAAAGATGGAAAATGCTGGGACTTCCCTCTCTATCTCCAAGGCCTAGCCTAAAACACTCTCTTGGTAGAAGATGGGTTGCACAAGTGGATAGACGGTTGGATGGATGGATGGATGGATGGATGGATGGACTGTAGATGGATGGATGGATTGTGGATAGAGGGATGGATAGATGAGTGGATGGATGGATGGGTGGATGTAGTGTAGATAAACAGATGAATGGATGGATTGTGGATAGATAGATGGATTGTCAATGGATGGATGGATGGATGGAAGGGTGGATGGATGGATTGTAGATGGATGGATGGATTGTGGATACAGGGATGACTAGATGAGTGCATAAATGGATGGATGGGTGGATTGTGGATAGATAGATGGATTGTCAATGGATGGATGGATGGATGGAAGGGTGGATGGATGGATTGTAGATGGATGGATGGATTGTGGATACAGGGATGACTAGATGAGTGCATAAATGGATGGATGGGTGGATTGTGGATAGATAGATGGATTGTGGGTGGATGGATGGATGGATGGATGGATGGATTATGGGTGAACGGATGGGTGGATGAATGATTTGCTATAAGGACCCTCACTGCAGGAAAGTTCCCACGTGGATTCTGGGAACTGCAGTGCCTCTGAGGGGCCTGAACGTGCTCTGACAGGAGGAATGGGGAGGGGGCCTGGGGTCCCTGCAACAGCAGCGCTGGTAGCCTGAAAGGGAAGGAGCAGAAGTTGATCCTGAAACAAGATCCCTGGACCCAAATCTGAGGCATTGAGCCTTTTTATTCTCTTAATACCATCAAGTGAAGTGTGTTTCCCCAGTGAGGCATTGGTAGGGGGAAGCGTTTAAAGATTTCAAGGCTGTTTTCCTCCCAGATGTGACTGACGAAGTGTTGGTGAGGTCTTAAGCCCCGGTGGTCAGATGCAGGGCTCACCCCAGAGCTCCAGGCAGAGAGGCGGCCTGAGCGGCTTGTCTCTGGGAAATACATTTCCGTTCTCAGGGGACAGATCATGAGAATCATGGGTCTGACGAATGGCTGCGCTTCCAAATCACTCGCAGCGACGGGGTGACAGTGTCCAGCACCCCCACCGTGGCCCGGGGGCTCCGTCCCTCCCATCCCGTCCAGCCCCGCAACCTTCCTCCTCATTAGCCCTGAGGGGAGAGGAAAATCCAAACCACAAGGGCGCCATCTGATAATAGCCTTATTGTCGGGGGACCCAGAGGAAGAAAGAGCAGAGACACAGTTGCTGACAAGCAGACTTTGTCTTTCTGGAGCCCAGCTCCTCGCACAAAGGACTGAGGAAAAGGCTCCATTTTGGAAATGGGAGGGAGGAGGGGGGTGCAGAAATCAACTGGAGAAAAAGTGTCAATGAGGAATCTGTTTTCTGGGAAAAGAGAGGCTTCTGAATTCGCCCTCAGATTCATGTGGGGCCAGTGGGCCTGTTGGTTATTTGCAGAGAAGCTATTTTGAGAATCGTTAACCTTATTTCTCATGGCAGCAAATGTCCTCCCCAAATCGAGATGCATCCTCATTTAGGGTAAAATGGCCCGACGCCAGGTGGCTTTCATGGGGCCCGAGGAGCCGGACGGGGCTCTGGGGTAGGAGGTGGCTTCCAGCCACCAGCCAGGATCCCAGGGTCTGTGAAGGAAAACGCGCCTGTGTCTACGGCGGCCCCGGCGACGGCTTCCGCACAGCTTACCCCGGGTTCGCTCCAGGGGCCAGGGCAGAAGATGACGGAATTCTAAGGTTGCGAGAAGGGGGAGCGTGGGCACCAGCTGAGACCCCGCAGAGGGGGCTGGGGCCACCCAGAGCCGCCTCTTCTGTCCAGGGACCTGGCCTGTGGCCCTCAGATTCCTGAACCCACCAGGAGGTTCCGGGTAAAGCCGGTGGAGAGCAGGAGCCGGCTTCTAGAACGCAGTGAGCTGAGAACCGGCATCCACACAGAGGCCTGTGTGCCGATGTCCACCGTGGCTTTATCTGCAGTAGCCCCGGCCGGGAAGACACGGCTGTCCGTCCACTGGCGAGGGAACGCACTGCGTGGCCGCGCAGGAAGGCGCCTCGTGGGAGCAGGCGGACAGCGTTTACCCAGAGCTCCGTGCAGCAGGGGTCCGCCGCCAGCACCTGACTTGGGGAGGCTAACAGGCAGGCAGGGGCCTGGGGGAGCCTCCTGATGGAAAGAAGGAAGGTTCTAGGTGAGCCCAGATGGGGCCTGGGGAGCCGGAGGCACTCACCAGAAGCAGGTGCCCCACGTGATTATTTGGGGGCGCTCGTGGCTTCCTCTGGCTGCTCCTGAGTCGGGGGCAGGACGATACTTTGGGAAGCCGCCAGCAACGGTTCAATCCCGGCCCCTTAGGGCTCATTGTTCCAGGGGATGTTGTTTGACTTTCTAGGTTGTTCTCTCAGTCTGTGGGTCAGAGGTCAGAGTCCCGTGTTTGCGGACGATCTGCCTGTTGTCGGTATGTCCGGTCTCTGGGAACACAAGCGTGCATCTGCAGGAAGGAACGCTGCTCATCCGTAAAGAAACAACCACAGACACACAACATTCTAGAAAAGGCAGAGCCGTGGGGACGGGGAAGCTGTGTGGGGTGTGAGTGCGGTTACACACCTACACACTTGTGCAAGACTCAACTAACAGTGTCCTCTGAGGGGCGGTCTTATTACAGGTCCTTGCACCTCAATTAACCTGATTTTTTTCAAACAGCGTGTCCCGCCCACCCCCTCTTTGAGGCATGGATCCATCATGAAGCCCGAGGTCCCTAAACAGGCTTCGAACTTAGGCCCAGGCTGGCGAGGGCGGGTCCCCACCCGACCAGCTGGCCCTGGGAGGAGCCCTTCCCCCACAGNAAGCCCCGCCCGGCCTGGCGCGGACCTCAGAGCCACAGACTCCAGCCGAAACCTTCTGGACGGTTTACAGCAGGTTATGTGAGCAGGAAGCGGATAGAAACATGCATGTGGTGAATAAATACCCAACTCTGAGAAGTTTGGCTTTTAAATGTGTATTTATTGATTTTGGGAGAAAGAGTGTGCACACGCACAGAGCAGGGGAGGGGCGGAGAGGGTCCCAGCAGGCTCTACACTGTCAGTGCAGAGCCTAACGCAGGGCTGGATACCACGAACCTCGAGACCATGACCTGAGCTGAAATCAAGAGTCGATGCTGAACCGCCTGAGCCCCCCGGGCGCCCTGGGAGGGTCTTCGCTGGGAAGCTGGAGAGACAGAGGAGGGAGCCGGGGGAGGGGACAGCGGGGGATGGGTTCTAATCTCTCCAATGACTTGTAGACGCTTTGGGGCCATTTCAACGTAGCGACGAAGAGAGAGAAACAGGTCTACTTCTTCCTTTCCAGCTTGAGCCCTTTCTCTTGCGCCGCCGCACTGGTGAGGACCGCCCTGTCCCGCACCCGAGCTGCGGGAGAGAACACTGTCCGTCCGTCACCACTGGGCATGACGCCGGCTGGACGAGCCTGGACCTGGATGAGGGAGTTCCCTTCGGTCCCTCCATTGCTGAGGGGACTTTCATCACTCTTACGTCCTGGGTTGGGTCAAATACTCTGTCTAAGTTTTTTACCAGTATCAATCTTTAAGTGATTTATACCATTTTACATAAAATATATGAACTTTGCTGAACTATAATCTATTCTTTGCCTCCGTCTTCTGTGCTTTTAGTATATTTTACTTCTACACGCGTTATGAAGTCTGGGATGGGCTGTCGTTACTCTTGCTTTAAATAGTCTACTATCGGGGCGCCCGGGTGGCTCAGTCGATTGAGCGTCCAACTTCGGCTCAGGTCATGATCTCACGGTTCGTGGGTTCGAGCCCCGCGTCGGGCTCTGTGCTGACAGCTCAGAGCCTGGAGCCTGCTTCTGACTCTGTGTCTCCCTCTCTCTCTGCCCCTCCCTCACTTGTGCTCTGTCTCGGTCTCTCAAAAATAAATTTAAAAAATCTGTCAGCACAGAGCCCGACGCGGGGCTCAAACCCATGAACCACGAGATCATGACCTGAGCCGAAGTCAGATGCTTAACTGACTGAGCCACCCAGGTGTCCCATAAAAAAAGTTTTAATGACAATATTTTTAAATTTAAAGAATTTATTTAAATACACCCAGGAAAAAAATCTCATGTGTATTTATGTGTTTACAGTTTCCAATGGGCTTCTATTGCTTGTGCAGACCTGAATTTACCTCCCTTATCCTTCCCTTTTGGCCCAAAAAACTTTCTTTGACATTTCCTGTGGTGCCAATCCGTTGGTGGTGAATTCTCTCATCTTTTGTCTTAAAATGTCCTGATTTCACTTTCGGTTCTGACAGATGTCCTCACCAGAAACGGGTACCTTGGTGGCAGGCAAGCGAGGTGGTCCAGTCCCTCCAGGCTCACGGGGTCCCCAGTGATGGTCATCTGATGATGACTCCGCCATGATTCGTGTCTTGATTCTCTTAAGGCTTCACGGTTTTCTCTCCGTCCTTCCCATTCGACTGTGAAGCGCCAGGTGCCGCGCTGGGGTCCTTGCGCTCCTGAGGCTCTCACATTTGTGGGCTTGCGGATTTTCTCACACTTGGAATATTTTTGGCCACGACTCTGTCAAACAGACATTCTCGCCCCTCACCCCAATTCCACATATTTACGTTACACCAACACCACCCCCAGGTCACCAAGCCTCGGCTTACATTTTGCAGGCTTTGCTCTCTCTGCGCTTCCTTTTGGATAACTCGTATCGGCCTACCTTCAAGTTCATGGACCTTTTCCTCTGCAGCATCTTATCTGCTGCTTCTCCTAGTTTAGGATTGTACTTTCTCTTTTGATTATATTCACCATACATGTCTGTTTTCATTCTGTGCATAGGTTCCTTTAGATCCTCGGACTTGGCTATAACAGTTTGAAGCACCTTATCTGCTAATCCTATCGTTGCGCCTTTCTGGGTCTGTGTCTGTCGGCTGCTTTTTCTCTTGGTTACACGCTCTTGCTTCTTCACACATGCGGTCATGTTTCACCAGGTGCTGGAGGCTTCTAAATGCTAAATTGTTAGGATCCTAGATTTTGTTGGCCTTCTTTTTTGTTGTTGTTTGTTTTATTTATTTCTGAGAGATTGAGAGAGANCATAAGTTTGAGCCCCGCATCGGGCTCTGTGCTGACAGCTCAGAGCCTGGAGCCTGCTTCTGACTCTGTGTCTCCCTGTCTCTCTGCCCCTCCCTCACTTGTGCTCTGTCTCGGTCTCTCAAAAATAAATTTAAAAAATCTGTCAGCACAGAGCCCGACGCGGGGCTCAAACCCATGAACCACGAGATCATGACCTGAGCCGAAGTCAGATGCTTAACTGACTGAGCCACCCAGGTGTCCCATAAAAAAAGTTTTAATGACAATATTTTTAAATTTAAAGAATTTATTTAAATAANGTCTCTCTGCCCCTCCCTCACTTGTGCTCTGTCTCGGTCTCTCAAAAATAAATTTAAAAAATCTGTCAGCACAGAGCCCGACGCGGGGCTCAAACCCATGAACCACGAGATCATGACCTGAGCCGAAGTCAGATGCTTAACTGACTGAGCCACCCAGGTGTCCCATAAAAAAAGTTTTAATGACAATATTTTTAAATTTAAAGAATTTATTTAAATACACCCAGGAAAAAAATCTCATGTGTATTTATGTGTTTACAGTTTCCAATGGGCTTCTATTGCTTGTGCAGACCTGAATTTACCTCCCTTATCCTTCCCTTTTGGCCCAAAAAACTTTCTTTGACATTTCCTGTGGTGCCAATCCGTTGGTGGTGAATTCTCTCATCTTTTGTCTTAAAATGTCCTGATTTCACTTTCGGTTCTGACAGATGTCCTCACCAGAAACGGGTACCTTGGTGGCAGGCAAGCGAGGTGGTCCAGTCCCTCCAGGCTCACGGGGTCCCCAGTGATGGTCATCCGATGATGACTCCGCCATGATTCGTGTCTTGATTCTCTTAAGGCTTCACGGTTTTCTCTCCGTCCTTCCCATTCGACTGTGAAGCGCCAGGTGCCGCGCTGGGGTCCTTGCGCTCCTGAGGCTCTCACATTTGTGGGCTTGCGGATTTTCTCACACTTGGAATATTTTTGGCCACGACTCTGTCAAACAGACATTCTCGCCCCTCACCCCAATTCCACATATTTACGTTACACCAACACCACCCCCAGGTCACCAAGCCTCGGCTTACATTTTGCAGGCTTTGCTCTCTCTGCGCTTCCTTTTGGATAACTCGTATCGGCCTACCTTCAAGTTCATGGACCTTTTCCTCTGCAGCATCTTATCTGCTGCTTCTCCTAGTTTAGGATTGTACTTTCTCTTTTGATTATATTCACCATACATGTCTGTTTTCATTCTGTGCATAGGTTCCTTTAGATCCTCGGACTTGGCTATAACAGTTTGAAGCACCTTATCTGCTAATCCTATCGTTGCGCCTTTCTGGGTCTGTGTCTGTCGGCTGCTTTTTCTCTTGGTTACACGCTCTTGCTTCTTCACACATGCGGTCATGTTTCACCAGGTGCTGGAGGCTTCTAAATGCTAAATTGTTAGGATCCTAGATTTTGTTGGCCTTCTTTTTTGTTGTTGTTTGTTTTATTTATTTCTGAGAGATTGAGAGAGAGAGACAGCGTGAGCAGGGGAGAGTCAGAGAGAGAGGGAGACACAGAATCTGAAACAGGCTCCAGGCTCTAAGCTGTCAGCACAGAGCCCGACGTGGGGCTCAAACCCACAAACCAGACTGTGAGATCATGACGAGAGCTGAAGTCAGACGCTTAACCAACTGAGCCACCCAGGCGCCCCTGTTGACTTCTTTTTAAAAATGTTGAGTTTCATGCCAACAGGGGCTAAGTGACGACAGAGACGGGCCGGGGCTTTGCCAGGCTCATCGCACAGCTCATGGGTTCAAGCACAGAGTAGCCTTCACACCCGAAGGCTAAGCTCACACCTGACACGTGGTCTTTGGTCCCCATCAAATGCCCTGTGGCCACGAGGCCTCTTCATTCTGGGTGACTGGCATTTAAGTGTCCCCAGCCGTGCATGGACCCTGGGAGCTGTTTGCTCTTTTCCTGGCTTCCTGGGACCTTGCTCTGCATGTGCACAGAGTCGCGCTTCCGGAGGGTTTCTGGAGCTCTGTCTGCACCGCTGCCCACGGGTCCCCACCCCCTCCCTCGCCTCCCTGGACCCCAGTCTGTCCCCCCAACTCAGTGAGACCACTGTGTTCTGCCTCGTGGACGAAAGCCATGCATCTGGGGGGGTGGGGGAGGGGCTCTCCTGATTTGCTGCTTTTCTCCGAGGAACCATCTTCCTCTCCTACCTGCTGACCAACATCTGCTTCCTGTGGTTTCGGTTCAGTTTTCTAGCTGATGATTGTGGGACCTGCTTCAACCCAAGTGAAATACTGACAATGTTTGAAATTCTCAACTGGAGGCAGACACACTCATATTTTTAAAAATTCCCTACTTCTTTGGAGACCCGAAATCATCCATGATTGCTACACAGGGGCCTGGGCTCAGCAGTCAGACAGACTCATCCTGACTGGGCCGCTCACCAGCCAGGACAATGGGCAGAGCGCCACCGTGTAACGGGGATGAGGCCGTACACCCCTCAGGGACTTTCTGCAGGAACTGAATCAAAGGATGCAAACAGCACGCACACAGTAGGCGCTTCACAGCAAGTAATGACCATTTGCTGTTTGGGGGACAAGGGCCAGTGACCGTGAACTCCCCAAGCTGAGACTTCTTCCCGGCGGGGCTGCCCTGGAGGGCCACACAGGCAGCCGGGCCCGCTTGGCAACCGGCTCCCGAGCCGCCCCCACACCCATCTGTCGACCCCACCCCGCCTGGGCCTCCACTCACCCAGCACAGAGGAGCCTCTGTCCTCAGGCCCACTCACGGCCACGGCAGCCTCCGAGGTCGGCGGGACCTTTCCCAGCTGCCCGCCGGCTGGATGCGACACCCGTGGGACCCTGCAGCGAGGGATGGGTCAGCCCGGTGCCAGGGCCCAGGGAATAAAGGAGACGGTTGTGCCCCTTCCCTCCGCCCGGCACATTCCCGGGAAGGGAGGGGCAGGCAGCGGGTACTGCGCGCTCGGCCCTGGAAGGGGAGGTGGGGACACGCCCCGAGGCCTTGCTGGTCCTCGGCCCCTGGCACTGGACACTGGGATGGTCAGGCCAAAAGGCCTCCTGGGGGGGGCGCTGGCCCCAGGGCGCGGACTCTCTGGGCAGCCATCAAGCAAGACGTCCAGGGGCACAGGGGGCCCTCAGGCCATGGGAAGGGGGCTCCCGCAGACCTGAGCTGTGACTTCTCTAGAGGAAATCCCGACGGGGTCGGGGGTTCACACCCTCCGCCTGCTGGGTGGCGAAAGCCCCTCATTACGGAGCTCCAGGCAGGCCAGGCACATCACCTTCCAAAGGCACCCAGGGCCCAAGGAGGGGACAGTGGGGTCACCTCCAAGGCTTTCATGGGAAAGGAGGGAAGCAGCGGCCACACAACAGCTGCCTTTCAATTCTCAAGGCTGAAAACCCCCTGGGGTGGGAAGGGAGGCTGGGAAACCCCCTCGGCTGGGAAGGGAGGCTGGGGCGTGTGAGCGAGCTCTGGCTGACTGCCCAGCCCCGTCCAGGCCCGACGCACGGACGCACGGACGCAGCTCCGTGACACCGGGCAGGCCGGCCACCATTCTGCAGATCGGCCCACTCCCACCCCCGCGAGCATCCAGGGCCAAGAGAGAAGGCGGCAAACAGACAGCAGAGGACTCGCCAGAGGGCAGAGGAGGCCTGAGGGGAAATGAGACGGAGAGGCTGCCTGCACCCGCCCCGGGCAGCTCAGAGCCACAGGCGCCGTCCTGTCACGTCTGGAGGCTGGAGGCCTGAACGCCTGCCCTCCACGGCCCCCAGGCTGGGGACAGAGCCAGATTCAGGGTGCTGGTGGGGCCAGATAGGTACTGGGCAGCCAGGGCAGGGGTGGCGACTAACCCCGCGGTGGCCAAGCTGGGCTCTGAAGAGGGGTTTTATAGGAAAGCACTGAGTGGGGGTCAGGTCCCCACGGGCCAAGGCCCAAGGACACCGGCTCTCCCCTGCCACAGGCTGGGCTCGAGGGTGCAGTACCAAAGATGGCCTCTGGAGGGCAGCAGCTCCCCACCGTTCCCCAGGAGCTGCCCGGGACGGTCCCCCCTGGGGGCTGCAGGGCCGGGGCCTCCGCCCACAGGGCTCAGCCATTAGCACCCCCAACCCAAAACACACACAGATGGCACTGACGGCCCCGCTGGGCACCTTCCTGTGGCCCACCTGGGCCCGTTGCGGGGGGCGGGAGCCCCGATGCCGGGCAAGCGTTGGGCGGGGCCACCCTTCAAGCCACGACACCCAAGAAAATGCCAAGCCGGCCCTGTGAGGCTGTGGCACCCCCTAACCTGGCCCCGGGGAGGTAGCTGCCAGGGGAGGGTGGGCCTATGCCCACAGGCCGACTGCCCTGTGGGCTGACACTCCCTGCACCTCGCCCACTACTGCCCAAGGCCTGGGCTCAGCACGGACCGCGGTGGGTGAAAGCTCGCCCAAATGCAAGGCCCAGTGCGTTCAAGTGGGATCGTGCCACACGTCACGTCTGGCAACGGGCCTTTCCTGGAAAGGGAACCTGGAGACGGGTCGGGAGGCTGGCACACCTAGCATCTCTGGGGCTGAGTCCTGGGATCTTAGATGACACTGGTGACTCGCCGGGCACTAGCTGAGCACCTGCTGCGTGTAGGGCCTTGGGCTCTTGCTCTGGGATGGATACATGTAAGGGCTGCAGCAGGAAGAGGCTGTATTAACAGAGGTATGATATCCAGAAGAGAGGAGATCTTTCCCCATTTTCTTATACTGATGTGGTACTGGGTTCTGTTCTGGAGACCACATTTTAAGGATTTTGGCACATTTTGAATTGTCTTGGGAGAACACGCCAGGATGGTGAAAAATCTGGATACCACGTCACGTCGAGAACGTCTAAAGAATGTGATTAAAGCAGACAGCAGAATAATCTGCATTGAGAGGTAGTGAGCTCCCCATCCTGAAAGCATTCAAGCAGAGGCAAGACATTAGCTTCCTTGGTCTGGGTTGGGACACAGGGTGTCTGTTTCAGTCGTGCACCCTGGACCCCTCCCCCGGCCCCCGGCCCCCGGCCCCCTCC
>NW_027530007.1:7286293-7297033 GCF_008692635.1 Crocuta crocuta | reverse complement strand
ATCTGGTGGCTTCGTCCCTTTGCTTGAGCCGAGTGGCTCCTTGCTACCCTGAGGAAAAGGACAGACAGACCCTGCCCCCAGGTGGCAAGGCTGCGCCAGCCCCCCGGTCCTCCCGCACCCCGTCCCGCCCTAACCCCAGCCCCACACCCCCTGACCACAGGCCCTCCCACCTCAGAGCCTCTGCCCGACACCCCGCTGTCCCCTTTCATCCCGCGAACTCCTGCTCACCCGCCAGGTCTCAGGTCTACTGACCCTTCCGGGGGCGGCACGGGGGTGCCGACGCCCCTCCCCGCTGCACACGCTGCAGTCAGCGGCTCCAGGACAGAGACCACACCCGACTGGCTCGGAGCTGTACCCCGATGCCGAGCACCATGGTCAGCACACAGTAGGTGCTCAGTAAATACCTCCAAGTGAAAGGAGACAGAAAGCAGGAAGGAAGATGAACCCTGGGCTGGCCCCGGACGAAGGGCTGTGACATCAGGAAGAAGAGGGGCGACCGTAGTCGGCTTTCGCCTGGACGAGCTGCCCTAACAGACACGCCCCGGGCGGGGGGGCTGGCGGCGGCGGCTGAGGGGGGGTGGAGCAGGGACCAGAGGCACGGACCCCGTGACCCGGCACAAACCCATGAGGGCTCCTGGACTTTCAGCAGGCAGCCTGGCTCAGTGCCCCCCACGGACGGGCCACGGGGCTCCTGAGTGGGGCTGGGTCTCCGCAGAGACGA
The DNA here is from genome assembly GCF_008692635.1 of Crocuta crocuta. Taxonomy (NCBI): domain Eukaryota; kingdom Metazoa; phylum Chordata; class Mammalia; order Carnivora; family Hyaenidae; genus Crocuta; species Crocuta crocuta. The sequence continues at coordinate 7,296,312 of NW_027530007.1, read as the reverse complement.
GAGCCGGGGAAATAATCACTGTGCTTTCCCCCGGGGAGGGGGGCGGGGAGGCTGCACAGGCAGGGTGTGAGCAAGACGGGCGGGCTTCATGGGGAAGGCGGTTCCCGACAGGGGTGTGCCGGGCGGGGAGCCCGCTCGACAGTTGCCACTCTGGGCTGGGGTGGGGCTGGGGGCTGGGGAGGCTGGTGACAGAGGACGGAGGACGACGAGGAGGGCCTCTGCCTGGCGGGTCACCTCTCCCAGCCCCTGGCGCCTCCGGCGGCACCAAGGACCCTGATTCCTGAAATGGGTCTGTCTCCGCCCAGGGGACCCACTGCAGACCAGACCTGGAAAGGCCAGCCTTGCATCTGAGCTTGACTCTGTGCAGGCCAGCAAGCACCTTCCTTCCCAGCCTCTGTAGCCTTATCTGTAAAATGGGGTGATTGAAGCCACGGATGTGGAAGACAAAGTGCAAAGAGATAGAAAAGGTCCCACTTCCTTTGCGGCCCATTGACAAGTGCTTGAGACAGAGTCACCTCCTCCAGGAGCTCAGCTGCCTCCGTGTGTTCGTTTGCTAAAGGCAAAAGGCAGCCTCAGCTTGGCAGCAGCCTGGCCTCCAGGGTCCTGTAAAAATCCCTTCCTTTACCCCTGTCCCCCCAGGACACACGGCAGCCCATCCTCCAAGCACCCGGCCACTGACACACATCGAGAGGTCTCCCGTCTCAGGTTTGGCCGGACAGGAGCAGGTGACCCGGTTCCAACAGCAGCGAGCCCCTCAGGGTTCCGGAAACCTGGCCTCCAGACTCCGTAGAGGCCGTCCCGGTCCCTGCGCCCGGCCAGCCTGCCCGCGCTCCTGTCCCTGTGTTTTATTATTTATTTTATTTGTTTAATGTTTACTTATTTTTTGACACAGAGAGAGAGCGAGAGACCGCGTGAGCAGGGGCGGGGCAGGGAGAGGGGGACACAGAATCCTTAACAGGCTCCCGGCTCCCAGCCGTCCCCACAGAGCCGACGCGGGGCCCGAACCCACGGACCGTGAGATCGTGCCCTGAGCCGAAGTCGGACGCTCAACCGACTGAGCCCCAGGCGCCCCTCCAGTGTTTTCTTGAGCGTTGGCTCCTGGACCCCAACACTTCACATCAACAAGCACCCCGTGAAGGCAGCCAGTGTTTTGCGCGATGCTGGGCCGCCCGCTGGCCGCGCTTTTGAAAGAATCCAGAAGGCGGGCCCTTTTCTCCCTTGAGAAGATCAGATTCGGCTGTGCGCTGGTCGGCTTCCAGGAGGGCTTTCCGGAGGAGGAGGCAGGCTAGCCAGACCGGGAAGGAGAGCGGGAGCCGGCTCCGGGTCACAGCCCGGCCGCCCACGCCCCAAGCCCGCAGGCGAGGCCGGGGGNCCTGCTGCCCGCCCCCGCCTCTCTTTTGCCCCCACCCCCGCGGGGGGGACGCTTCTGTCGCGGGGTCTCCGTTTAGACATCTGACCCGGAGACGCTTAGGAGGCCCCGGGACCTTTGGAAATGGAGGTCAGGAGGGGGAACAAAACCGCCCCCCAAACTCTGGAGAAAGTGATGGCCAGACCCCCTTTGGCCTCAGGAGGTAGCAGCCGCCAGCTCCCCTCCCACCGGGAACCTGAGGTCTGCCGCCCCCACCGGGTGGATGTGGTGGGCAGGGGCCGAGGGGTCCCGCTCCCTCAGCGCTGCGGGGGGGGGGTGGAGGGGGGCCCCGCCCGGGAGCGCTGAGGGCCCCGTTCACGCTCACACCAGCCTCGGTGTCTGCGTCCCTCCGCGAGGCAAGAATCCGTGTTGAGAGTCGGGTGGACTCAGCCCAGCGCCCGGCGAGGGGGGGTGTGGCTCTTCATCTGACCCATAGCCCCCGAGGGCCTGATTCTTCGTCTGTCCTTGAGGTCCGAACCCTCTGCCCCTCCTGCGTGGAGGCTGGGGGTGGGGGGGTTGTCTGCCCTGACACCCTGTGGCCCTGGGTTCAAATCCCAGTTCTGTGTGAACTAAAGCAAGTTCCATGAGGCCCCTGGGCCTCAGTTTCCTCATCTGTAAAAGGGGAGCAGTCAGTGTGCCCACAGAGAGGACGCTGACTCAGTTGCCGCTGAGCTGTTCTGGGGCTCCCCACGGGCCACACGAACAGGACAGCCCTGCCCGGGGAGATCGCAGGTGCTGCTCCTGGTGGGAGAGAGGGGCGGGACGGGCGAGCTTGGGGATTTCCCGGAAGACGTAAGGTCTTCAGTCCCTTGGACAGAAGTCACCTGGACAGTGAGAGGGAGTGAGCCTCCCGTGGGCCTCCTGGGGGGAGAAGCCTGTGGGGGGCTGGNTTGAAGCAGTGGGCGGCGGAGACCACCCAGCGGGCGCGGAGCAGGAAGCCTCCACAGTGGTGCTGGCCCGCGAAGGTCACAGACACCATGTAGGGCCGGGAGTGGGGCTTCACCTCGTGGCCCCCAATGATCCGGGCTCCTCTCGAGCCTGCAGGCAGGGCGGGGCGTGTCAGGGAGGGACAGAGAAGGGGACTGGAGGGCTCGCGCACCGGCTGGGGGGGGGGCGGGGGGGGGGCTCTGGTCCCGGGGTCGGCTCTGCCCCAGCTGGAGGTTGTGAGGCCCGCGGGTGAGGCTCACAGGCCGGTCTGTGTGCGTGATCTGATGGGCACAGCACTCACCCTGCGTCTGTCTGGGGCCCAGAATTTTAGTTTCGGTTTCCAGACCGATCTCGGCGCCTGGTCATTTTTGCCCGTGGCAGTTACTGTGCTCGTGCGGCCCACCGTCCGTCCGTCCGTCCGTGCGTCTTTATTCCTGGTGAGAAGCCCTGCCTGTCTGCGGGCCTGAGGGACAGTGATCTAGGTCAGCGCCGGCCTGGCTCCTCGCCCGCGCTCCGGTGACAGGCAGCCTGACCCCCCGCCCGGGTTTCCTCCCCTGCCAGTGAGGGAACACGCCCCCCTCCCGGAAGATGGGTGAGGGGCTGCGGACTCAGGGGGAGAAGGCCCTGGGAAGGCACCTGTGGTCACCTGTCCAAGCTCTGCTGTCCCGTTCAGGGGCTTCTCTGGGGAAACACCATGCATGTCAGCTGAGTCTGGGCCGGGAGCCAGGTTTACGGGACGTCTGGGCTGAGACCGGAGCCACGGAGCAGTGGGCGGGCCTGTGGCGGGGGGCGTGGACACTGCAGACTGGGCCGGGAAGGTGGTCTTCTCTGCGGCCGCTGCCCGAGCCCAGAAGCCTCCTGGCGCAGGCAACAGGAAGCGTCTGCCGGAGGGGGGGAAGGCCAGCTCGGCCCCTCCCTGCCGCCAGGCTGTGTGCGAGGCTGGGCGTGGTCAGTGGGTCTCCCTGCCCCCCCGCCCGTGAAGGGGACTCCATCTCGGCACCCCGGACATTTGCTCCGGGGTCCTTGGCGTGGGGCCGTCCCGTGCACTGCAGGGTGTGGAGCTGTAGCCGCGGGCTCCACCCACGCAGGCAGGGCCAGCAAGTCAGCCCCAGCCGTGACCTCTAAGACTGGCTCCGGACATGGCCAAGTGTCCCTGAAGGGGGCAGAGCCACCCCAGCTGAGAGTCCCTGAACCACCCCCGGCCACCTGGCAAATGGGACCATGCGACATGTGCTCTGTGACTTATAAAGCCAAACCCTGCCCCCCAGTTCCGAGTGGCTCTGAGGTTTGAGCTTGGCCGGGCAGAATGACCCGGGCTCAAGGCTATCCCTGCAGCTCGTTAGCCGGAGCGAAGCCCAGGGTCTGGAGCAGGAGAGGCCGAGCCCCCCTGGGCAGGGTCGGGTCAGCCGGCCCGGGAGCCAGGGCAGAAGGGACAGACAGGCCTCACCGATGGACTGGGTCCTGGTGGCTGTGGAGCAGCTGTGGGCAGAGCCACGGGCCCAGGCGGACTGATCTCGCCTGCCAGGCAGCGGGAGGGCCGGCCCTGAGCCCGCGGGGTCCCCGGGAGCCCAGCTGCGGAGAATGCAGAGCGGGGGCGCCGGGCTTCGAGGACCCGTGGTGCCGCGGGGCCCGGCTGACCGGCCACCTGCTCCGTCCCCACCTGCTGCCGCTCCCCGCTCCCCACTTACCTGCCCCTGCATGTGTGCTGCCCACCTCGGGGCTGCTGCTGAGTGGAAAGGACAGTTAAATGCCACGGATTTAAAGGACTCAACAGTTGACCACCCTCTCCCGCCCACCCGGAGCGGACGCAGCAGGAAGTCACCTGAAAGTCACCCGAAAGGTGGCATGGACGGCTCTGGAAGCCCCTGGTGGTTTCTGCTCAAAGCTAAGCGCTCGCGTGGGTGGGTTCTGGGAACAGAGCCCAGGACCCCCTGGGAGGATGCGCAAGCGGGGAGAGGGGAGCAGGGCAGGGCACTCACCGTGATGGCCCAGCCGCGTGCGGGCGTGTGAACAGCAGGTGGGCCCTGCTCCTGAAGAAGCCCCGGACTCATCGGGGAGACGGGCACACGGCCCTCACGGCCCCGGGCATCTCTGGAGGAGCCGCACTGGGGAGCAGACCCGCCCCCCTGACCCCATGGTCGCTGCGGGGCAGCTGGCCTCCCTTTTGGCAACACCATTGCCGGGACAGCGTGGCTGGCGTTTGCCAGGGTCCGTGCCCTCGGCCCTCCCTTGCACTGGCCCCAGGACACCAGGCCGAAGCAGCAGCAGTGAGGACCCAGGAAGAGCCACTGCAGAGCAGACCAGCTGGCGGAATGGCAGCGGGTGTGGACGCCAGGGGGAGGGGGGCCCAAGGAGCGCGTGGGGCAACAGCCTGTGCTCACGTGTGCATGCACACCCCTGCACGATGCCCATCTTCTCTGCTGAGTCAAAGCAGACGGAGGAGGGGACACGGGAACGGCCAGGGAGCGGAAAGGAACCACGAGCTTCTTTTCGGCATCGGCGGGACGGCGCACCGCGGGAGCGGCGCTCTGGAAGGCTCCTTGCAGGATGTGCAAGTGACAATGCTGGTTTGGGTGGAAGGCTTGGGGTCTCCCACCGGGTGTGCAGAGGGCGAATGCTCAGGACGAAGAGGCCGGGGCGTGGAGATAATGCCGGAGGTGTGAGTGCCGCATCCACGCTGTCCCAGAAAGAGGGGCTGGAGAGAACAGGTCGGGGGGAGCATGGGAGACAGATTACCAGGACGCGCCCAGACCTACCCACGAGGCCCGAGGAAGGGGCTGGAAGGAGGCACAGCGGCTTGCCCCCCAAGAACGGGAGCCACACCTCCGCAGGGCCGGGGGCGCCCCAGGCTGCGATCGTCCAGGGAGACAAAGTCGGAGCGTGTCCGGTGTTTCCCCAGGAGAGGAAGCTGGACAACCAGAGAGGAGGCCGCCCGGATTCTGGAAGAAAGTCATCTCCCGTGGGGGGGACTCAGCTCAGCCGGTGACCCGCCCGAGGGACAAAGATCTACCTCCCCTGAGGCTGCCTCAGAGCCTCGGGAAGGTGGGGGGCTCCAGGGAAACTCCAGGATGGGACTTGGGGGCAGGGGGTGCCCGGGGGGAAGGGGCAGGGTCTCAGAGAACTCGGGGCTGATGCACTGGTCACGTGGAGCGTGCTGTCCACACGCGCAAGGCAGGGACACCGGCCGCGGGGAGTTAACCGGAGGGAAGTCTCCGTAAACAAGAGGGAATTATTAACGAGGGGAGGCCAGGCAGGGGCGTCCTGCTCGGCCGAGCCGGCTGTGCTAACACAGACAGCCTCGGGCCCTGCGCCCTGGGCTGGAATCCCGTCCACACAGCAGGGAGGGGCTGGCGTCTGCAGTCGGGAGCTCTCGGGGCAGCAGAAATCAGGGAGACGCTGTGGAGCCTGGAGCGGTGGCCTGTGGGGACAGGGCGGGGGAGGAGGGGACGCCCGTCCCTCGTGGTGGGCCTCTGGGTGCCCTATGACTTTTGGACCTGTGCCCGGGGAGCTCTGAGAATCCTGAGGTTAGAGGGAAGAGGAGGCAGTGGTGCCCAGGCCGGCTGCACCCCTGACAGCGGGCGGCCCCGCAGAGCCCCGGGTCCCTGCACCGGTGGCGCTCCCGGCCTGTGGGTGCGGCCGCCCTGCTGAGAACGGAGGTCACACCCAGCAGTGGCTCGCCCGACAGGTTCCTGCCGGAGCGCCTCCTGTCCCCGGGCAGACTTTGCCCAGTGCTGGGAGAGGCCGTGCCACTGGCTGCCAGGGTCTGGGGTCCAGGGTCTGGGGCCTAAGGTGGGGGAGGGGGCAGGTGGAGGGCGTGGTCGCGGTACCGGGGTTTCAGGGCGACAGTGTGAAATGCCCTCACGGTAAGGCACCTCCCAGAACACGAGGACTCGCAGAACCTGGAGTCTTCGGGCTCCCCACTCGGGTGCGTGCAGGTCAGAGTCTACCAGAAACCCCTCTCTCGGCCAGGCCTGGCTAGTGCGGAGTTCACGCGGGGTGGGGGAGCCGGAGTGGCGGGCCGGGCTGCCGCCGCCGCCCAGGGCTCCGAGNGGCTGGGGTGTCGCTACTTAGCAGCCCTGCCCAGAGCACTTTACTCCTATGAGCCCGTGGGTCTTCCTGCACCCTCTGGAGGCGGGATTTATTGCTATTCTGCCCATTTTGTGGATTTTGAATCAGAGGCACAAAAACTAGCAGAGGGAAGTGCTGGCGGCGGTGGTGAGCTGACCCTCAGGGTGGATTGGTCGGTGGCCAGAGGCCGGAGCCCGGGAGGCTCATGTCGGCTCTGCCCCGCCCAGAGGGGAAAGGCAGCGCGGGCCCGTCCACACTGGCAGAGCCACGCGCCCTCGGCCCAGGGTGAGCCAGACCGAACAGCCAGCCCCACANCTATTCTGCCCATTTTGTGGATTTTGAATCAGAGGCACAAAAACTAGCAGAGGGAAGTGCTGGCGGCGGTGGTGAGCTGACCCTCAGGGTGGATTGGTCGGTGGCCAGAGGCCGGAGCCCGGGAGGCTCATGTCGGCTCTGCCCCGCCCCGAGGGGAAAGGCAGCGCGGGGCCCGTCCACACTGGCAGAGCCACGCGCCCTCAGCCCAGGGTGAGCCAGACCGAACAGCCAGCCCCACGCCGGTCGGCAGGCTCTGCACGTCTGGGGAGCTCGGGGGACCGAGGGGGCTGTGGGCTCCGGTCTCGGCAGAGTCTCCGTGCGGCCTGCGTCCACGCAGTGACTGTGCTCCGTNCCCCACGCCGGTCGGCAGGCTCTGCACGTCTGGGGAGCTCGGGGGACCGAGGGGGCACGGGCATCCAAGGGGCGCAGGGGGACCGAGGGGGCTGTGGGCTCCGGTCTCGGCAGAGTCCCCGTGCGGCCTGCGTCCACGCAGTGACTGTGCTCCGCGCGCCTCCTCACACCGGGGTTGTAGGCCGTGTTCAGAGTTCGTAAACACGCGAAGGTCCGAGCGTGAAAGGCTGTGTAGACAGCCGGCCATGGAGGAGCCACCACGTGGGGCGGCGAAGAAGAGGGTCTGGAATCAGAGAGGCCGGGGGTCAGCTCCCAGTCTTCCACGCAGCCTGGCCCACGTCCCCGGGGCTCCTGGGCTCTTCGGGGCCTCATTTCTTTATCTGCAAACCGAGAATACAGACGGCTGGCTGTGTGGGCTGGTACCCCCAACCCCGCCCGGTGGAGCCCGGCCCTGCGTGCTCGGGGACTTGGGGTGCGGCGGGGGCCGGCCCTGCGTGCTCGGGGACTTGGGGTGCGGTGGAGCCCGGCCCTGCGTGCTCCGGGACTTGGGGTGCGGCGGAGCCCAGGGTCCCAGCGGCCCCACAGGCAGCGTTACTCATGGTGCCCACTGCGACCAGGAGGTGGTGGTGCCGATCAGGCTCAGGTCTGCAGGGCCCAGGGCCATGCACCCCTCCCTGCCGCACACCTGCACCCCCGGCTTGGGGATCTGTCCTCGGCCGGGGTTCCCGCCAGAGGAAGCACGAGGGGCGCCTGTCCTCTGCCCTGGTCCCAACAGCTGGTTTCTTGCAGGCCTGAGCCCCCCATTCACCCCTATTCGGCCCCCAGCCTCTGAGCCTGCATCCTGCACGGGGTCTCTGGCCAGGGCGGGTGCTGAGGGGCAGTGGGTGGGGCCGTGCATGTGCGCACCGTCCTCACCTTTGCCCTTTCGCCCCAGGACCCTGTGGCCACTCAGCATGTCCCAGAGACACTCGGACAGCTCCTTGGAAGAGAAGCTACTGGAATACCGCTTCCACTCAGAGCTTCGGCTCGATGCCAAGGGGAACCCGGTGTCCGGGCCCCCGCTGGTCCGGGCCGCCCTGCAGGTCAGGGACAATGAAGGCTTCCGGCTCGATGCGTCGGTGCTCCCACCCGTGCCCCCTGAGGACGCGGAGCCCCGGGCTGTCGTCCTGAGCACGCAGAGCCCCGCGGCCCTCAAGATGGGCACTCAGCAGCTGATCCCCAGGGGCCTGGCCGTGTCGAGCAAGGCCAAGACCCCAGCCCGCCACCAGAGCTTCGGGGCGGCCGTGCTCAGCAAGGAGGCTGCCCGGCGGGACCCCCGGCTCCTGTCCGCCCCCAGCTTCTCCCTGGACGACATGGACGTGGACGCGGGCCCCGGGGGGGCGCTGAGACGGAACCTGCGGAACCGATCCTACCGGGCCGCCATGCAGGGCCTGGAGCCGCCAGGCAGGGAGAAGGGGCCCCCCCAGCTCACCCCCAAGCTCCAGGCTCTGGCCGAGGAGCCCAGCCAGCCTCCCGCTCGGTGCCCGGCCAAGAATAAGGTAGGGGCCTGTTGGCCTGGACATCGGGGAGGCCGTGCCTCCAGGGGCCTCGGGGGCTCGTAGGCAGAGACGGAGCCGCACCGTCAAGGTCACCTTTCTCCTGCGGCTGCCATTTGGTGAGCACCCACACCGTGCGGGCTCCTGACGCATGTCTGGTTAGGTCTGACAGGCAGGCTGGGGGCAGAGTGTGAGCGTGCCGTGCCCACTTTATAGATGAGGCAGCCGAGGCTCTGGAAGGTCGAGAGGTTCCCCAGGAGCCCGGGGTCCTGAGTTCCCTAGGAGTCCTCAGCCGCAGTGGGGCCCCGCCTCTGTCTCTGAGCCCCGAGGGGAGCCGGCCTGTCCGAAGGATATATTTCAGTGCCAGCTTCACAGTAGCACCTGGCTTGGGGCGGGTGGGTCTGCCTGAGGGGTTCCCTGTCGGGGACTCATGAGAAGCATGACGCCCTCTCTACGTGCATGCCCTCCCCTCCGTGCCCGACAGCCACTCTGCCTCGGTTCTGGAGGGAACCAGCCTGGCACATGGCCAGGGGGAAGGGAGCCCTGACCCAGGGTCCCCTGTGCCCAGAGCTGATGTTCCGGGGGCATCACCTGGACTGTGAGCTGTGGCCGTGGCCTGCGGTGAAGCCAAGCCCACCCGTGGGAGCACATGCACAGGGGTGCGCCCTGGCCACTGTCCTCAGATGCCCGTGGCCTTGGAGGTGGGACGCAGACCCTGCCGGGCCTCCCTGAGATGCCCGGGCCCCAGAAGCTGCCTCCGGACCTGGGCCCTGCAGCACCCGGCCCGGCCTGCTGCCACTTCCGTCAGATGTTTCCTGAGTTCCCGCACACCCGGTGCCAGGGTACTGCCTGCAGCCCCGTAGGCAGCCCCCAGCGAGCTCCCAGGGCAACGAGGGGGCAGCCGTGCACCGGGGTGCTCAGGTCTGGGCTGGGGGAATGCGGGGGGCTGGCGGAGCACAGAGGAGGGGCAGGCTCCCCGGCACTCAGGGCGGGGGCAGGGAGGTGGTCCAGAGGCATAAAGNCGCTGGGAGGAGCACCACACCTTCCAGAGCCACAGGGGAGTTTTCCGGCCTCAGCTGGTTGGAGACACCTGCCCTCCCTTCCCTGGAGCCGGCACAGCTTCAAGGTCAGGAAGAACCATGTCCCGGCTAAGAGGGCAGGCTCTGTGCGGGCAGCTGGGGGGCTGGGGGTGCGGGGCCCCCGCTGAAGACCCTGCCCGCCCCCACCTGCCTCTGCAGTCCTGCCGGCCGCTGCTGGGACCCCAAACCTGCACTGGGAGCTGGACGCTAACCTGCCAGCCTCTGCCCTTCCTGCCGCCCCTGTGTGGCCCTGGTGCCCACCCCTGTGCCTTCTGAGGCCCCTCCTACCACCCCCCCCCCCCCCCCCCCCGCGCCCCCCCTCCTCTGGGTCTTCTT
>NW_027530007.1:7281650-7286272 GCF_008692635.1 Crocuta crocuta | reverse complement strand
CCAGTCGGGACACCCTGCTTTCCTGAGCACCACTATTGATTAGTTCAGTCCCACCTGCCTCCACCAGGCAGCCCTCCTGGGTCTGCCTCACTCTCAGTCCCCCTCCCCTGCCTGCTCCAAGCCCCCCGACAGCCCTGCCCTGCCTGCCCTGGCCCCTGCTTGGTGGCCGTGCATTCCTAGTGGAGCTGACGTTTATCGAGCACCTTCCACATGCCAGCAGAGCCCCCCTCATGTTGAGTGTGGCTGCACGTCGGGGGCTGTGAGGCCCCTGGGCCCCCACGGTGGAGGCCTGGCTCTAGACTCACACCCGCCCCTCCTCCCCACTGACTGCCCGTGTTTCTGTGTCTCTCGTTTGCACAGAGGACGCTGGGGCGGAAACGTGCCCACAAGGGCTCCTTCAAGGACGGTGAGTGTGGCCCAGGGAGGTGACCCCAGGAGGCCAGCACGGGCCGGCGCGGCTGAGGCTGGTCTCCCGGGGCTGCTGGGGCTGCGGGGGCCCGTGCGGTGCAGGGGAACATGCCGGATGGGGTCTCTCCAGGGACCAGAGGCCCCGGTGGCTCTTCCGGTCGTGCAGTCCTGACCTGTCTAGGAAGCCCCCTCGGGCTCCCAGGGGACGGCCAGGGCCCCCACACTCCGCCTGGGAGACGTTTGTCGAACACGCATGTGTGTGCCAGGCCTGTGTGCACGGGTGGGACCGAGGCCAGCCACAGGGTGCTGGCCCCGGGGTGTAGACACCCGTGCTGTGTTTGCTGCCCGCGGGGTGCGGGGCTCAGGAGGGCCCAGAGCAGTGCGTCCTGCCTGCTGGGGGTGGTGCCAGCGGGACCCCACGGGGAGGGGGAGGGGGACGGGCCTGCCCAGCCAGGATGCAGCGCTCAGCGGTCGTGAGGGGGCAGGGTTCTTTGGGTGCAGGGAGGCCCCCTGTGTGGACAGCCACAGGCCTGGGGGTGGGGAGCAGGGAGCGGAGCAGCGATGCCCGGATGGGTCGAGGACTGGGGACCAGGCGTCCTGTGTTCTGGGCCTGGCCTGGGAGCCGCCTCCGCCGAGGGCGGCCCCTACGGCTCTCACTGGTCGGCTCAGCCCTGGTCCGAAGGTGCCACATTCTGCACGGGGACGCCACCCCTGCCCTGGGTTCGGCCGGGCACAGCCATGGAGGGGAGCCTGCCCTGGGGGTCCCTGCGCCGCCTGACGCTCTCAGGGCCTCCTGGGGGGGAGGACTCAGCCCACAGCTTCCCAGGGGGAACCCACTTGGAGCCCCCAGGCCCGCAGGTGACACACCGCCTCTCCCCAGACCCCAGCTTCTATCAGGAGGTCCGCGAGCGGGGCCTCAACACCAGCCACGAGTCTGACGATGATCTGCTTGATGAGCCGTCCAGCCCCGACGGGACCGGGAAGGTGGACGCCCCCATCGTGGTCAAGAGCTACCGGCCGGCACAGACCACCTGGAGCCAGCTCCCGGAGGCAGGGCCCGGCTGGGGGGCGGCGCTCTGAGTCCACGCCCTCGGGTGGTCCGTGCCCCACAGCCAGTCAGGGTCCTCCTGTGAGGGGAGGAGGCTTCCAGAAGTACCCTCCTGTGCCCAGCTTGCGGGGGGGCCCCCTTCCTGTGCCCTCAGAGCTGCTCTGCTCCGAGGGCACTTTGGGGTCGGTCCCCAGGGAGGAGGCGCAGCTAGGGGCATGTGCCATCAACGGACATGAGATGAGCCTCCCGCGGGTGAGCCCGTCCCTCGCCCTCGCCCTCCTGGGACTGACCTGTGGAGCTGTGGGCATAGGGACCCGCTTCCTAGGCCCCAGGAAAGTGGCAGGAGGGTCCGAGAGGGGAGACAGCAGGGGAGGGCGAGGGCCCGGCCTTGGCTTCAGCTCAGGGGTCTGCTAACCTCCCCTCCCCCGTGTGCAGCGGGGCTGGTCCCTGCCGGGGCCGTGCGGCAGCCTGTCCTGTCCTGGCGCCTCTGCGGGGCCACCACCGGCGTGCTGTGGCCGAACGGGCAACACTCGAGCCAGGGCAGCGGGGTCTGCGGGTCTGAGCGGGTGGAGAGCTGGAGCATCTCCCCCACCCCCACCTGGGCCACGTGCGTCTGAGTCGTGGGCCTGGCCCAGCTTTCCTGGGTGGCTCTGTGCCTCTCCGCCCCCAGGACAGCTCGCTCCCCACCCTCGGGCGTCTGCCGGCCGTCCCCTCTGGGGGCCCATCTGGAGCTGCCCCAGGGCTCTCCGGAGGGGAGGCCCGTGACCTCCAGGCCCGTCCCCCTCAGGTGCTGGAGTCCGGCATCCTGGACACACTGCCAGCCGAGGAACGCAAGAGGCAGGAGGTACGGGGCTGGCCGGGGGCCACACAGCACACGGGGACAGCGATCGTGGGGACGCCTCCTGGGCCAGGCCCCGGGATGACGGCCGATGCCCTTGGCGGGGTGGCGTCGCCCCTTCCTGGATGCGGGAGGGGGTCCTTGCCAGGCTCACTGCTCGCGGCTGCCGGGCCCTTGTCCCCACGGCCACGCTCACAGCCTCGGCCCGGGTCCGGCCCGCCCTGCACCCTGACCGCACCCCCGAGGCGCAGGGTGGCCCCGGCAGCCGCTGTCCCCTCCCGCCAGGCCATCTTTGAGATCCTCACGTCGGAGTTCTCGTACCAGCACAGCCTGGGCGTCCTGGTGGCCGAGTTCCTGCGGTCTAGGGAGCTGCAGGCGACCATGACGCAGACGGAGAGCCACCACCTCTTCTCCAACATCCTGGACGTCCTGAGCGCCAGCCAGAGGTGCGGCGGCGGGGCCTCGGGCAGGCGGGTGGGGCTCCTGGACGCTCCCGGTCCGTGACCGCGGGTGGAAGGATCGGGGCAGGGAACACGAGAACCTCCTCGGGCCCCGAGGCTACCGACAGCTGCGCCCGGTGACAGGCTGAGCACCAGGCCTGCGGGCACCCCAGCACCCCAGCCACGGGGCACTGCCTTGCAGATGACAGGCACACTCCCACCAGGACGTTGGGTGCAGGCAGCCGAATGACAACGGGGGGGCACAGGGCGCCTGGGGTGGCAGCGCAGGCCTTCACTTGCAGCCTCGGGTCATGTTCTGCCCGGTGGTGTCGGGTGCCGGGCCCAGGGCTCTGGTTGCAAGGCCCAGGGGGGAGGAGGGGCCCAGCATGCAGCCGCAGGCCTGCACGGGCTTGTGCGTAGCTGTGTGTGGGCATCTGTGTGCCCCAGGGCATGTGTGTACGTGCTTGAACAGGTTTGTGCATCTGTGAGCCCGTGCATGTGCTCGCACAGCTGTGTGCGTGTGTGTGGACCCATCGCTGTCTGGGGGTAGGACGTCCAGCCTCCTCCCCCGCGGGGTCCTGGCAGCCCCCAGCCCTTCACAGTGGCCTCCCTTGGGACCTGGTATCTTGGGTCAGCGGCTGACGGCCGCCTTTCCCAGAATTTTCTTAGAAAGCCTTGCAGTTGCTTATCGGAGGTGCTGACCAGTGTGGCCCCCACACAAGCGCTCACCCTCCCTGACACCCGTCCCTGTCTGCCCAGGAGCTGTGGCTCCCAGGACGTGCAGTCCCCCGAGGGCAGGGGGTCGGGCTGGGGCCCAGAGAGCGGGGTCCTGAGAGATCCCTACCCTCAAAGCAGGGGCCACATCCCCCTCCCTGAGACCCACAGTTGCCTGGCCAAGGGACACCAGAGCGAAGCCCCCATCTTCCGGGGGAGGGGATGGGGCCTGCAGGCTGGGGGAGCTGCCCGCCCCCCCAGGTGGTGCCCCCGCCACAGGCCCAGTGATGGCAGCCCCGTGGCGCCCTCACCGCTGAGGACCTGGGGCCTCCCTCCCAACCCAGCCTTGTCCCCAATGCTGTCTCACTGTCACAGTGCTGCACCCCCCCCAGGTGGAGCAAATGGTCAGCCTGGTCAGTCCCCGGTGAGGGGTGTGGGCCACCGGGGGGGGGCGGGTCTGTGCTTGGGGACTCTGCTCCCTGCCCCCCACAAGTCAGCGAACTCTCTTCTCTCCCTTCTCTCCCGGATGGGGCGGCCTGGACTCTGGGGTTCAGAGTTGGATCTGGGAGACACGCTGACATTGGAGTAGCCGTGAGCCCGGGATCGGCCGACGAGCCTCGGGGATGGGGCTTCTCAGGAACACAGCTCTTGGGGTGGCTGCCCTGGGGAGGGCCACACGGGATGTGCTGGAGGCTCCGGCCGGCGGCCTCGCACACCAGACACCAGTGCTGATGCAGGTCCAGCTGGGCTCCGGCGGAGGCAGCAGCGGCCTCCCGTCCCTGGAGCTGATCTCAGGAGGGAGCCCCAGGAGGAAGCAGGGCCTGGGGGTCAACGCTGGGGAGTCCGCCCAGAGCCCCACCCCACCCTGAGCTGCACAGCTGGGCCACCACGCGCCTGCTGCGCCTGCTTCTGGGAGCTCGGCTGGGTTCCTGCCGTGTGTGCGTGTGTTTGCACACGTGCACGTGCTGTGCCGGCGGCCGGGCCTCATCCGCCTCCGCCCTTCAGGTTCTTCGAGGACCTGGAGCAGCGGCACAAGGCGCAGGTGTGCGTGGAGGACATTAGTGACATCCTGGAGGAGCACGCGGAGAAGCACTTCCACCCCTACGTCGTCTACTGCTCCAACGAGGTCTACCAGCAGCGCGCCCTGCAGAGGCTGACGTGAGCGGGGCCTCGG
>NW_027530007.1:7279617-7281584 GCF_008692635.1 Crocuta crocuta | reverse complement strand
GGGGAACCCCGTTCTCTGTTGCAGGAGCAGCAACGCCGCCTTCCACGAGGCCCTGAGGGAGATCGAGAAGCGCCCCGCGTGCGGGGGTCTCCCCATGATCTCCTTCCTCATCCTCCCCATGCAGAGGGTGACCCGGCTGCCCCTCCTGACGGACGNTCTGACCGCCCCCCCGCCCCCCCGCCCCCCTGGTCCGCCGGGAGCGGCCCGGCACGCGGCAGCTGTTCGTCCGAGTGCTAGAAGGTTCACCAGGTCCGTTCAGGTGGAGGAGCGAGAACCAGTGTCGCCCGGGCCGCTGCCTCCTTTCCAGGATCCTCAGCCGGTGTCCCGGCCGCGGCCCCAGGGCAGCCCGGGTGCCTGTTACCGTCCCTTCCGCGAGCGGAGCTCTGAGGAGCTCACTAGAGTGGCTCAGGCCTCCAGGATGCCTGCTCAGGGGGCCGAGGGGCTGAAAGGCATGCATGCGGGCACACACGTGCGCACACACTCACACACATGTGCACACACTCATACACGTGCAGGCACACACGTGTGCACACACTCATGCATGTGCAGGAGCACGTGTGCTCGTGCTTCTACGCTTACTGGCATGTATGTGTGCACACACTCGTGCACATGTGGGCAGGTGCACACGCACATATCCGTACACATGCAGCCGTGCACACAGCACACAGAGGCAGCGTGTGGCTCATGCTCAGAGTGTCATCTTTCCAAGCAGACGGGACATCAGACCTTCCGGGTCCTCCAGGCCGTGAGGGCCTCCGGACCACGACCGCTGAGGACGGGGCGGGGGGGGGGCTCCTGGGAGCCTGCTCTCTCCAGGTCCCACTAACCAGCCTGGCCCGGCAGAGCCGTTTTGGGGGCCCTGGTGTGCCTCGCCCGCTGTGACGCTAGTGGAGGGGTCCCTGCCCACACGGGCCCCCGAGCCTGGAGAGCCGAGGGGTCCTCGGGGCCTCACGTGCGGTGTTCTCTGCAGACCCTCTGCCTCAAGAGTCAGAGCCATCCTGAGAGGTACAAGGCCGCCAGCCGCGCGCTCAAGGCCATCAGCAAGGTGAGGGGGTCCCGGGGGGAGGAGGGGCCACCCAGACCAAGCCCAGGCCTGGATTCTGACCCCCCGACCCCCACCAGTGGGGGAGACCCTGAGGGCAGCCCAGCTTTTCATGGAGGAAGCGGAGCTTAAACACGATCAGTGAGCCCGTGGTGGGGGGCAGGCACGGGGGCGGGTCACGGGTGGGTGCCGGGGCGGCCAGGCCACAGCCGCAGCACAGCCGCTCTCCCGGCGCCCACCTTGCAGCTGGTGAGGCGGTGTAACGAGGGGGCCCACAAGATGGAGCGCACGGAGCAGATGTACACCCTGCACACGCAGCTGGACTTCAGCAAGGTCAAGGTGGGCACTCACGCCGCTCCTCGCCCCAGTCATCTGAGGTCAGGGGTCACGGCATCTTGGTACTGGGGCTGAAGGGAGGCCCCTGGGGATGCCCATGCCCAGGGGCCCGGGGCCTCTGCCTCAGCCTCCCCAGCACCCTTGTAACTCCCACCCAAGGGGGTAGGGGCGAGGCATCCTCAGGGCCGTCCCGAGCAGGCAGGGGCAGTCTCCGTCCCCAGCAGTCCCCCACCGTCCCGCAGTGCAGGGGCTCTCCCTGCGGGCTAGGGCTCAGCGGGACCGGGTGCCGTGGGCAGGGCAGGAGGGCCACGGAGTGACGGAGGCCCGGACGAGGGTGTAAGGGGCTCCCCGGCTCAGGGGGTGTGCAGCAGGTGCTGGGAAAGTTCCAGGTCCTGGCCGGAGGCAGGACACGCCTGTCCTGGGGCACCGAGCGTTATCTGGGCCGGGGACCTGGCACGGCCCAGCTGCCCCATTTGTGCCTGTCGGCCAGCTGAATAGCCCTTTGTTGGAGGCGAGGACACGTCTCACTGTCCCCGATCCCGCCCAGGGAGGCCAGTCACCTAGTCCTTGGAGGCAGGGATCGGTGCCC
>NW_027530007.1:7275070-7279599 GCF_008692635.1 Crocuta crocuta | reverse complement strand
ATGGTACGTCCTCCCCCATCCCTGCCCTGGCCCCGACTCAGGCCCCCGGCCGGCCGGCCCTTCCTTCCAGTCCCTGCCGCTGATCTCTGCCTCACGCTGGCTGCTGAAGCGCGGGGAGCTCTCTGTGCTGGAGGAGGCCGGGCTCTTCCGGAAACTGGCCAGCCGGCCCACCTGCTACCTGTTTCTGTTCAACGACGTCCTGGTGGTCACCAAGAAGAGAAGGTGGGCCGCTGTGGGTGCCGGGGCCACGGGGCCCTGTGGTGGGGACCGGGGGGAGGGGGTGCGGGGCCGCGGGGCCCTGTGGTGGGGACGGAGGGGAGCCAAGTGGGGGGTCACCTGAGCCTACTCCGACCTCAGAGCTGGGGGCACACGGTGGGGGCCCCTCCCCCGCTGGCCTGTCCACTGCAGCGGCCTGGGCCCCCCGACAGGTGAGTGGGGTGGGTGGCCAGGTCTCTCCCTGTGCCTGCAGCCCCGGGTCTGCCCTGCAGGCCACAGGGACGGGAAGACACAGGCTGTGCTCCTGTGGGGGGGGTCAGCTCTCAGGAGCCCCCACCGGGCAGGGGACCCAGGCCGCCCACTGTGTCCCTGCAGCGAGGACAGCTTCCTGGTGCAGGACTACGCCCACGTGGAGCACATCCGGGTCCAGAAGATGGAGCCCTCCGACCCCTCCCTGCTGGGGGGCGGCGGCGGCCGCAGCTCCTGCGTGCCGCACCCCTTCCAGGTGACGCTGCTGCACAACAGCGAGGGCCGCCAGGAGAGGATCGTACTGTCTGCGGACTCCGCGTGAGTGGGGGGGGCTCCCAGGGGAGGGGCTTCATGACTCCACCTGAGTGGGGGGGCCCAGGGGGAGGGGCTTTATGACTCCCTGTGAGTGTATGGAGGGCTCGCAGGGGGAGGCTGGGGATAGCCTTGTCCTCACAGAGCTCACGCTTCTGGGAGGGGACACGTCAGCCACAGAACGAGCAGCTGGACTGCCAGCTGTGTCTGGGGGTCCAACCAAGCAGGAAAACAAGACCGTGAGGGGAGTGCCAGGTGGGGGCTACTGACTGGCAGAGGCACTGCAAGTGCAAAGGCCCTGGGGCAGGAGGCCTCTGCCGAGAAGCAGCCACGAGGCCAGTGGAGCTGGAGTGTGGGTGCCCGTGGTGGGGGCGGTGAGGTCAGAACAGACCGCAGTGGGGGGTGGGGCAGCACACAGGGAGGTGCTGGCAGGGAGGGGGCTCAGCAGATAGGGGAGGGAGGGACGGTGGGCTTGGGGCCCGGCACCGGGGAACAGGGCAGCCTGGGTTTTGGGGGTGCAGCTGCTGCCTGTGACCCTGGACGGGGTCGGCCTGCCCGGGTGAAGCCTGGCTGCCGCCCCTCTTTCCCTGTGGCTTCCCACACCCGCCCCCCAGGGAACTGGTTTGTGGGGGTCACAGAAGGGCGCCAGGGCCGTGTGGACTCCACCACCGCGGGTCACAGCTCGGGGGCTGGGGGCGCCCCAGGGGCCCCGGGGAGGACTGTGACCCCCGTCCCTGCACTGGGCTTGGGCCTTGTGAAGCCAGAGGTCCCCCGGCTGGCGGGTTGGCCTCGGCCTCACCCACGCTCTGTCCCGCCCCAGGAGTGACCGGGCCCGCTGGACCGTGGTGCTCACGCACAGGGAGAGGCAGGGCCCCGCCAACAAGGCAGGTGAGTGCTCTCGCGGCCCCTTCCCCGGCTCGGGCAGGGGGAGTGCATGGAGCGAAGAGGTATCGTCCGGCCTCTGTCTGCGCCCCCGCCTGCCCCCAGGGCCGCCTGCCCGGGTACGTGTGTGTCCGTCTGTGCACGCAGACCCCGCTCTGTCCCAGGGCCTCCTTGTCCGCACTGGGGAGAGGTGACCGGAGCAGACGGAGCCGGCTGGCCCATGGATCCGTCACCCTGGCTCCGGCCCTGCCCCGTAGACGCCACGTGCCCCCTCCGCCAGGCAGGAGCAGCCTGTCCGTGGCCTCCGGAGGGAAGCTGCCACGTGTCCCCAGCCCGTGTCCCCAGCCCAGACCCCGCCGCGACCAGGCCACGGGGGATGTGCTGGGAGGTGGAGCCCACGTCCCCGCCGGAGAGCCCCGCTGACACCCCGCCCGCCCCGCAGACCTGCCCCAGGTGGAGGTCACCAGGGCCTATCTGGCCAGGCAGGCGGACGAGATCAGCCTGCAGCAGGCGGACGTGGTCCTGGTCCTGGAGGAGGAAGACNACTCCGCCAGCCCCGCAGGGGTGCAGAGCGCCCCGGTGCGGGCAGTCCACCCTGAGCCTGGCCCCCTGGACGCAGTGTCTGCAGCTGCTTGTGGGGGCCTGGGGCATCAGGGGTGTCTTCCAGTGTCCCTGAGTCACAGGATCAGAGTCGGGTTTTGTCGCTCTGTCGTAAGTGGGTGGAGGGCGGCTCTGCTTCTCCCGCGCATCCCCCCACACGCCTGCACGGGGCCTGCGCGGCTGTCTGGACGGAGTGCAGCCCCTGTGACCCGGAGCCAGCCCCCCCTCCCCCGGGCAGGAGCGGGCAGTGGTCTGCTGTAAGGGAGGGGCCGAGGCCTGGTGCCTTCTGGAACAGCCGCTCAGGGCACCGCAGCCCTGCCCTGTGCTCGGCCCCTGCCCTCACCCGCCCCACATCTGTGTTCAGGATGGTTGTACGGCGAGAGGCTGAGAGACGGGGAGACGGGCTGGTTCCCCGAGGACTTTGCCCGGTGCATCACCAGCCGCGTGGCCGTGGAGGGCAACGTGCGCAGGATGGAGCGGCTGCGTGTGGAGACCGGCGTGTAGCCCGCTGGCCCGGCCCCCGGAGCCCGACTGTCCGCGGGCCTCCCCGCCGGCTGCAGACGCGCCGGGGGAGGGAGATCACACACGCCGTCCCCTCCCCGCCCGCTCTCAGGGCCTCGCCAGCCTGGCCCCGCGCCCCCCACGCGTCCTGTGCGCCCGCGGCACCGCCCTGCAGGGCGTGTGACTTGACGCAGGGCGTGGGCCCAGCTCCCTCCCTCGCCTCTCCGGCCCCCCACGCGGGACAGAAGGCCGGCGTGTCCAGGGCGGCCCCGCTTTCTGAGAGGGGGTCCCGCCGGAGGGGGCCGGCTCTGTGGTGCCAGAGCAGAAATCCCAACTGAGGTTTTCACAGACATTAAAGTATTTCTTTAACGCTTGCTTTTCCATGGGAGTCTGCGCCTCGGGGGAGGCCAGGGGGGTCCCTGCAACACTCCCAGGGTGCCCCCGGCCAGGACGGGCCCCCCGTGTGTGGTCGGCTGTGTCGGGGCCCAGGGACCTGTTCGGCCCTCATTCCTGGGCGCCCCGTGCTGGTCTGTGGCCTCGGGCTGACTGTCCACCTGGAACGTGGTAAGGAAGGCCAGCAGCTCCCTGCCCCCCACGCTCCCTGGCAGGTCTCAGCCTGACTAGTGGGTCTGGGGGCTCGTCTGGGATGCCCCACCAACCCCCACCTCCCTTATGGCCCATCTGCTCCCCCAGGACCTGGATGTGCAGGTGGGGAAGATGCCTCTGTCCACACCCAGGGGCCCCCTCAGCTTGGGCAGTGCTGTCTTGGGGTGGGGACTCCCCAGATCCCACTGGAGCTCCGGTCTGAAAACCAGGGGTGTGATCCCCACTCCCAGCCAGAAGGGGGTGATCGGGCAGGCCTGCCCTGTGCCTCCCCCAGCCTGAACCCCGCCAGGTGGGGAGGGGAGGCCAGGCCTGAGCCAGCTGGAGGGCCCCGTGGGGCTAAGGGGCTGTCCCAGCTCTGCCCACAGAATGGGGGAGGGGTGTAGCACCAGGAGGGGTGAGCACGCCTCCCCACTGACCTCCAGGGTGACCTCCACGGCCACAGGCAGTCGGAAGGGCCGGGCCTGGGTCAGAGCGCAAGCAGGGGTTTTCCAGGACGGGGCTGGGGTCTGCAGCTGGGTCTGCACAGAGTCAGCCCCCCATACCTCCTCCCACTCCCTGCACGGGTGGTGGTCTGGGACCTCGACTTTCCCACCTGTGAGTTAACTCCCTGCTCTTTTCCTGGAGCTGCCGTGGGGCCAGCTGGTGGCCGAGGCCAGGCGTGTGCACACGCGTGTGCACCCGTGTGCGTGTGCCAGGCAGGGGTGGGGGCGGCATGCTGTGGAAGCCCAGCTCTCCCGAAGGAGGCCCGCCTGCTCCTTCTCCCAGCCGACCCCCGCGCTCCTCGGAGAGGGCAGGCCTGTCCACTGCCCCCCCTCCGCCCAGAACCTTTCCAGTTACTGAAGCAAAGTGGGTTTGGAAAGCCCTGAGATCATACCTCAATTTCCCGACCCGGGCCCAGGACCCCACCTCGGGTCCGCCGCGGTCTGCGCAGTGGCTGGTTGGAGCCTCACCCACCTTGCAAGCAAGGAGTAAGGTGCTCAGCCAGGAGGAGGGACATCCGGGGACCCTGGGGGGGAGCTGGGCCCCCCTCTTCCACCCTGCACAGGGCCAGACCAGACCAGCTCAGGACAGGAACCTCTCAAAGCAGGATCAGGAAGCACAGGACCTCAGCTGCTTGGAGGCCTGGAGGAGACCAGGCAGGTGGGGGGTGGGGGTGGGCATGG
>NW_027530007.1:7257235-7274890 GCF_008692635.1 Crocuta crocuta | reverse complement strand
GGTGGGGGAGAAGAGTGGAAGGCCAGGGCTTCCCCAGGTGCCTGTGCCCACTCGAGACCCTCTGAGGGGCCTCCGCTTAGCTTGAGGTCTCTCCCCAAGGCCAGGGCAGGCCAGCAGGGACCCCGGGCCCCTCCCAGCCCAGACCCTGGCTGCTCCCCATCGGAGGCCGCTCTGATCTGCCTCCAGCCCAGCTGGCCTCTTAAGACCTCCGATGACCTTTCCCCCGTGGCAGTGCCAGCACTGGGCCCCCTGACCCCCAGATGCCACAGGGCTGTGAGCCCGGCCACGCCTGCTCTGCCGGGGAGGGGTCTCCAGCACGCTGGCCCTGCCCCTCCTCCCAGCCGGCAGCACCGCCCCTTTTGCTCTGGGGTCGGTGGGCTTCAGGCAGGGCCATCGAGGCTTCCTAGGACATCAGCCAACCCCGGTGGGCCCAGGGGGAACAGACACCAAGGTGCCCCAGCCCGCCCACTTCCTGTTACAGCCACTCCCAAACATTCCACGGCCTTTCTGCAGGGAGGCCCCACCCCCATCGAGCGCCCCTGGTGGCTGGCGGGGGCACCGCGACTGGGCCTGCAGCCCTGAAGACCTCCAGCGCCCCCGGGTGTCCACGGCGGGACCCCAGCATGCCTGGGGCTCCCCAGTCCCGGGGCCTCAATGGGAGCCCCGGACCCTCGATTCTTGCCCTTCAACGCACAGGTCAGCGTTTCCACCCATACGTCCTTTGGCCCCGGGCGTCCACGAACCCTGCCCACGTTGCCACCCCTGGTTACTGTCACTATGCCCGAGATCAGCCCCTGCCCCCCAGCTGCCCCCTGCCAGCCCATCGTGGGGCTCTCTGGGCAGGGGGCGCGTCAGACCGGGCCCTCCGCCCCCTTGCAAGTCTCCTGATTTGGTTCAGGGCTCCACGCACCCTGTCGCCAGATCGGCCGCCTGGCGTTGGCGGGTTTCCCCGGCGAGGTGAGGGGCATCTGCTTTGTCGTTTCCCAGTTGGTCACGGCCTCCGCTGAGGCACAAGCGATTTCAAAGGTCTTATACGTTTCATATGATGCACGTGCTCTTCATGCCCCACGCCGCGGATCCTTACTCGTCTGTCGGCCCCTCCGGCTCCTCCTCAGCTTTGCCCCCTGGTCCTGCCCCCCGACCACCGCGCCACACTCCGGTGTCTCGCGCTCACCGAGTGCGGCCCGGCGCCTGCCGGGCCTGGGCCAGGAGACACGCTGGCTTTCCGCTCCTTCTGCAGTGTTTCCCGGGCCCTTCGCAGGCCCCGTCTGGGGGTCCGGCACAGAGCAGGCGGCGCCCCATCCCCCCCACCGCGGGTTCTCCTGGGGAAGGCCAGCCAGAGTCGGGGGCTCTCAGGTCAGGGCCAGGGAGATGCGGAGCGCGGGCAGGGGACGGTGGGCCCCCTTGGGTGTGCTGGGCGGGCAGGGCTGGCCCGCATCGCTTCGCTTCGAGACCGGAGCCCTCGGCTTCTCCACCAGGCTTGCGAGAGACCCTCGGCATGTGACCACGGCCGGCAAAGCTCTGTCTGTGCCCACCCAGTCCTCCTAGAACCCCTGTGCTAAAGAGAGGAATCCTGTAGAATGCTCTTTCCGCTTCCGTCAGGCAAGCATCTGATTTCTCATCTCACAAGTACATGGAGGCATTTTGTGACGTCACGCTGTCCAGCCGTCTTATGTGCAACTCCCGCGGGATCAGGTCATTACTTTTTGAAGATCTCTGAGTGGCTCGTGCTTAGGATTAGGACTTCTGCATCCCGTGATGGGTCTGGGGTCTCCTTTCTGTGTACCACCCTCACCTGGTTTCAGAACCAGGTCGATAACTGGCCCCATGAACTGAGGTGAGCTGCTTTTCCATTTTACAGAGTTTCTGGAACAATTCCTATTAGACAACTTCATGGGGTCTTGAAACTCAGGCACCAACCACCTAGACGGGCATAAGCCCAGGCCCTCCCGGGGGCGGTGATGGCTTCCATTACTATTTGTGTTTAAGAAAGTTACACTGGTTTACGCAACTTTGTACTTCCACCATCAATCCTGGCATTTCGTATTTTCCCTCAAAACCTACCCATTTTTTAAAAATTTCGTTACTTATACATAATCATTCTTAAGATCATCTTTATGTCTTTCTCTCTGTTGCGTCTGTAAGTTAATTCTCCCTCCTGTATCTTCTCTTCATGTTTAAAAATAATATAAGCAGTTTAAGTGTTGGCTCAGGTCATGATCTCAGGATTCGTGGGCTCAAGACCTGCATCAGGCTCTGTGCTGACAACTCAGAGCCTGGAGCCTGCTTCGGATTCTGTGTCTCCCTCTCTCTGCCCCTCCCCAATTCGTGCGCTCTCTCAAAAATAAAACATTAAAAGAATGTTTTTAAATTCTCAAGCTTGCTAGTTTTTTTCCTCCTTATTCACCTTCAATGCAATGTTAGGTTTGTGAGGTGCCCCATCATTCGCCACTTGCTGAGTGTAAAGCTTATATAAATAAATTCTGTATATATGAATATATGAGCATAAGCTTACATATATACCACGCATGTTAAAGCTTATTCAAACCTTATCATTGGTTATGTTCCGTTTGCTTAACGTATTGCTTTTTTAAAGAACATGTTAAAATCACCCGCTGTCAGTCTATTTCTACCTGTTATATTGTCACCTTTACGAATTTCCAAGCGTCTGCTGTTATGTGCATTACGTACACGTATTTATATATTCACTTACGATGCTCTTCACCCAAATACGTTAAAACTCCTACCCCAGCTTTCTTTTGATTTACTTCGTAAGCTCAAGTTTCGTCCTTCGAGGCGTGCCTCTAACAGTCAAAATACTGTAGAGTAACGTCGAGTGCAGCCCACAGACCCGGGTTTTGATGTCCCTTGTTACCACTCACGGGGCTTTGCTAATCTTTCTTACTCCCCACCTTCCACCAGAGATGGCATTCCCTCCGGGTGCCTGAAAGGTGGCCCGTTCTCGCAAGAAGGGACCTTGCCCGTTACGTGTCCGCACTCAGGTGTCTGTGGCTGTCACCACGGTCTGTGGCTTCCCGATGTCCCTCACCAGCAGGGAGGGCCCGAGCACACTCTCCCCTCCCCTGCGCCACACGCTCTCGCTTGCGTAACGTGAATCCCTGATTCTGTCACCAGGTTGTGCGGAACTGTGGGGACAACTCACTGCACCTTCCTGGGCTCCTTTCTCTCCTTGCTGGTGAGCATCTTCTGAGCGCATCTTGAGATCAGGCTTTCGAGGGTTAGCCCACTGGGGCCTCCGAGTCCCAAGAAGAACCCTGACTTTGTTTTCCCAGATACTTTAACAGCACGTAAATTTCGAGTGTCAAATATTTTTCTTCCGTGCTTTGAAAACAGAGCATCTCCGCCTCAATTCCAGAGCTTCCATTGCCAAGTCTGATGTGTGGATTTCCCTTCTCTTCCGGAC
The DNA here is from genome assembly GCF_008692635.1 of Crocuta crocuta. Lineage (NCBI taxonomy): Eukaryota > Metazoa > Chordata > Mammalia > Carnivora > Hyaenidae > Crocuta > Crocuta crocuta. The sequence continues at coordinate 7,271,466 of NW_027530007.1, read as the reverse complement.
GTTTTAGAATCTCTCTTTGCTGGTGATTTTCTTAAAATTCTTTGGATCGTACCTTTTTACTTTTATGTGTTGAGTGCTTTCCGCCCGGGATGGTTCCCTTCTGACGCGAGAACTTCTGCTGTTGCTTCATGTCCTGTTTTTCCTTCTTGTTCTAGAGCTTCATTTAGAAGGATGTTAACACCTCCCCTTCTCTATTTCTGCTAACCTTCCTCTCTGGTCCCCTGGCCGCTCCCAGCCAGAGGCCGCTCTGATCTGCCTCCAGCCCAGCTGGTCTCTTAAGACCTCCGATGACCTTTNCTCCCCCCCCCCCCCCCCGCCACGCCGCCCTGTGTCCTCCTGTGACTGCCGCTTCCTGTATGTCACCAATCTGTCCCCTCTTGTCCCTCCTGAGGCATTTATTACATTTGCTTTAAAACCTTAACACAGTGGCCCGTCCATTTGGCTTCCTCTGCCACGGGCCATTCACTAGTCGTCTGTTTAAGGGGACAGGGCGGCTCATCCAGAGATGCTTTGCCCTGAGGGGATCTGTGTTGAAGGGAAGGGCCGAGGGGGTGACAGCCCACACCCCAAGAGTCCGGAGTAACCTTCTGGGTCCTGCCCACTCCACTGAAGTTCTTCACCCTCCACCGTTCCCGCCCTGAGGNCCCGCCAACCCCCCTGCCCCCGGCCTGCCTCCTCTGGGAGGGGCCCACACACAGAGCAGCCCCTGCAGGGCCCCAGGAACCAGGACAAACTCCAACCTTCCTCGAGTGCCACCCACACGCCGGGGGAGGGGCAGCGGCCAGACAGGGCCTCCCGGGGCAGGAGGGGATTCCTGCCGAGCACAGGCATCGGGCGCGGCCGGGAGGCCACCACAGTGAGCCCCAAGCAGTGAACACACAGGCCACGAGGACGCGGCTGCTGCTTTCTTAAATTACTGGGTTTCACATGTACCGGAGCCCCGCTCAGAGGCCCCTCAGAGCCCAAAGTCCCGCGTCAGGGTTTCGTGGGGCAGGAGACGGGCAGGCTTCTGGTGGCCCGGTTGCAGCAGGCGTGTCCGGCTGCCCATAAATACTTTTACATAAATACAGTGGGCTGCGGCTCCAGTGAAGGGGCTGAGCACAGCAGGCCCAGGGCCTAGCACCGGAAGAACCTGCCCGGAGGGCAGGGGCCCCTGCAGCGCCGCACCCGCACCCGCGCCGGCACCTGCCCTCAGTCCTGACCCGGGGAGGCAGGGCTTGCTCGGTCCACTCGCCCGGGCTCCCTGGAGCTGGGCCAGCCGATCCTTGCAGAGGGAGGGGCTGCATGGCTGTGCGCGGCCCTCGGAGACGAGGCTGGGGCCCGAGTCCTGGCCCACGGGGGCCCCTCCTCGTCTTCGTCAGAGCATCTGGGGGACGGGCTTGCTGGAGGGCTGCCTCTGCGCTAGTGTTTCTGTGCCCTGCTGCTGAGCCCAGGCGCTGGTCCGTTAGAGGCTGGTTGTGAGGCCGCTGTAGGGACAGGGGAGGGAGGGTCAGCCCCGGGGCATGTGGAAACTCTTGACCCGGCCAGAGTTCTGGGCTCACGCTTCGGGTGTCCCCTCCTGCCCTTCCAGCTCCAGGCTGATGGAGGGGAGACGCCCGACCCTTCCTCCCAGCTTCCGCACGGCCCTGTGTCTGAGGTCCAGATTCTGGACCGCTCACCACCCTGTGGGGCCTGGATCGTATGTAAGTGCACAATCCTCATCCCTCCTCTGGCCTCAGTCTCCTGGTAACAGACCAGTGACACCGCAAATGCCACTCTGCCACTGAGGCCTGTAGGGCCCTCCCTGGCAAAGCCTCTCCCCCTCCTCAAATGAAAGCCCCCACCACCCCCCTCTCCCTCAGTGGCCAGTAGCATGGAGGGCTGGGAGGTGGGCCTTGAGGCTGGATGGAGAGGGATTTTACTAGAAGCCAGCCGGTCCACTCCAGGGAAGGGAGCAGGGCCCAGAACTGCAAGGCAGCAGGCCTCGCCTCTCCTCCTTCCCACCGGGCTCAGGGGTGACCCAGGTCCCAGACCTGGCTACCTGTCCAGACTGCTAGGACCGCCCTGCGGCCCGCGGTGCAATACCAAAACCGACCACCAGGTGCCGCCGTNCCCAGCCTCCAGGACTCTAACACTGTGGGCCAGGGCTGCCTCAAGAGAGGCTCAAAGCGTCCAGCCCCCATTTGGGGTTCCCAGCCGAGGACCGGTCTGGAATCCCCACTCAGCCTGGCTCCTGGCTTCACCGGTCTGTCCCCACTGGTCCCAGGCACGACCTTCTCCGCACACGTACCCCTTCCCCTCAGCAGGCAGGGTCTGGGCAAGCTGACCTCGGAACCCCAGGGGCACCCCAGGGTTCTGCCTGCAGACGCACGTTGCGGAGGGGGGGCCGAGAGGCCACGGCGCAGTCCCTGCCCCCTCCCCCACCGCCTGGGGGTGCAGGCGGGCACACAATGGCGCACCACCCCGCTCTGGCTCATGCACGCAGGGCAAAGAGGGGAGGGGTTGAGGGCCAGGTCAGCGGTCGCTGCACCAAAGCATCCAGGGGTCGAGGGGTTGAGCCCACCCTTGCCGTGGTCTAGGGCCGCCGTGGGCTGCTGGCACGGCAGAACCTTGCCCCACGGTCCACGCCTCGCCCAGCAGCAGCCGTGGGGACACCAGGGGTACCAGGCTGGGACGGTGATGTCCTCGCCGGGGTGCCCGGCCCAGTCCGCCCTGTGTGTGGGGAGAGGGATGGGGTCCCGGCCAGGGGAGGGGCTGAGAAGCCTGTCGCCCTCCCTCCACCCCGGGGAGCCTGACTCACCTTGCTGGCAGGTGGGCCCTGTGTAGCCGTCCACACAGTGGCACTGCCCACTGACGGGGTCACAACTAGCCCCAGCCCCGCAGCTGCAGCGCAGGGCACAGCCCGGCCCGAAGAAGCCCGGTCTGCAGTCTGCACGCAGGGTGGAGCAGGAGACACAGGCCTGAGTGTCCGTCCGCCGGCCCTGCCCTGCCCTGCCCGGGGGACCCCAGGCCCTCTGTGCAGGAGTGTGAGGGGGCGGAGGCCTCGGGCCTCGCTTCTCCTGCCCCGCGTGAGCTCCCACCCTGGAAAGCAGGTCCCAGGCACCTGGCCAGCATCACCACCCCACTCCCTGCCCGGCCCTAGGGCTGTCAGGGACACTCCTCCCCGGGTCAAGATGGGCGCACAACCGTGAGCTCACGTGTGTGGCGGGCACTGGGCAGCCCCTCCTCCACCCAGGCAGGTCTCCGCCCCACCTAACTGGGCCCCCGTTCCGGCCAGAGAGCAGGGTGCCCCCTCCAGGAACTGCCCCCGCAGAGGGGTGGGGTGGGCACAGGGGGTAGCGTGCCCCGCCAAACCGGACCCCAGACTCACCACGGTCACAGGAAGCCCCCGTGCGCCCCGGGGGGCAGAGGCACTGGCCGGTGACGGGGTGGCAGGGTGCCCCTCCCTCACAGTCGCAGCGCTGGCGGCAGCCCTCTCCAAACGAGCCTGGTTCACACCCTGGCGGGGGCACTGGACTCAGTGTCCCCCCCTGTCCCCACGCCACACTGGGCAGGGCAGGGGAGCACACGGGAGCGCCGAGCACTCACCCCTCTCACAGAGCTGGCCGTAGAGGCCGGCGGGGCAGACACACTGGCCGCTGACGGGGTGGCAGGAGGCTCCGTGCTGACACTCACACGCCGCCCGGCAGCCCGCCCCGTGGAAGCCGGGGGGACATGCTGAAGGGAACCCGCGTTAGAGCCCCTGCCTCAGTTTGCCCGGAGTGAGCAGGGGACCTGGTTCCGAGGCTCGTGACGCCCCTTCCCCCACCCAGGCCTGGCTCCCCGTCCGGGCTGGGAGCCTCCTGGGTGGGAGGGCCGGCTGCTCTCACGTGACCCTGAGCCCCACACCTCTGGCCTGGGGGTCCCGCGGGGAGGAACGGGGACAGCGGCCCTCGCAGTGGAAGCCCAGGGGCGGACGCCAGGCAGCCCCCCCACCCCGGGACTCACGGTGCTGGCAGGCCGGCCCGTAGAAGCCGGGGCCGCAGCGGCAGGCGCCCGTGGCCGGCTCGCAGGTGCCGTTGTTTTGGCAGGAGCACTCCAGGCGGCAGGCGGCACCGTAGCGACCAGGGGGGCAGGCTGCGGAGACAGCAGGCAGGTCAGCCTCCCGCGGGGGAGGAGCGGGGGCGCCAGAGACGCCCCCCCCCACCCCCGCACCAGCCTGACTTGAGCGGCCTCAGGAGCCTTGCCCAGACCCGCAGCGGCAGCTGAGCCCCACGCTCACCCCGGGGCCCCCAGAGCCACCGCCTCCCCAAGGCCCTGACCCTCCGGCCGCCCGCAGGCTCACCCAGCTCACAGCGCGGCCCCGTCCAGCCCAGGCCGCAGGCGCAGCTGCCGTTGGCGGCCTGGCACAGGCCCCCGTTTCTGCAGGAGCACACGTGCTCGCAGCTCGCGCCAAACCGGTCCCGAGGACAGCCTGGAGGCAGAAGTCAGGCACTGCTCCCAGCTCTGGCCCAGGGCTGGGCGCGCTCTGGGGACACGGCCCCACCACGTCAGGCCTTCCATCGACAGGCGCTCCCGGGGCCTGCTGGCACCAGTCTCGGCCCCCGGGCACACGAGTGCCGGGAGTGACACCAGCTGCGTCCCGCTCACGCATCCGCTCCCTCAGTTAGCAAACGCCAGGGCTGGCTGAGGGCCAGGGACAATCAGGATGAAAGGAGCCAGAGGCCTCTGAGGGCTGGGAGTGCCTGCCCAGCTGGCAGGAGGTGGTCAAGGAAGCCTTCCTGGAGGTGGTGGCCCTCTGCACAGGCACATCCTTGGGCTGCCACACACTCCAGTGGCCCCTGATGGTAACACGACTGACCCGTGGCTGCCGTACTTCCCTGAAGGCGGAGAACGTCCGGGCTGCAACCCGGGCCATGAGGCTTACGACTCTTTGCTGCCACTGGCTAAGAATGGGGGCCGGGGGTCTTCACTGACCCCTTGAGGAGGACTAAAGAAGAGCAGAGAGCTCAGACCTACCTGGGTGTGGGGGCCAGGCCCAGGGCTGTAGCTGTGACAGTGGGGACCGGCTGCCATCACGGGCACGAGCCACCCCCGTGCCCCGCGCCCTGTGCTCCAGGCCTCCCGCTACCTGGGGCCCCTGCCTCTTGGCCCAGCTGGACCCTGTTCCCAGGGGACGTGAGCTACGACGCGGCTCTGTCCTCAGACGGAACAGCCGCTTGCCCCGCCTGCTGGGAGGGTCTGGGCTGGAACCGGTTCGGCCCCCATGAGCCCCGTGCGGTTGCCGGAGGCCGTCCGCTGAGCGTACCACCCGGCTCTGGGGCCCGCTTCTCCCCTGGGGGGCCACGGCGTCACCCCCTCGGCCCCACTCCCGGGGGCTGACGCGGACGGCGGCGGGCGGCGTGGGTGCTCACCGTGCTCGCAGTGGAGGCCAGTCCTCCCCGGGGGACAGGTGCAGCCGCCCGTCACGGGGTCGCAGGCCGCTCCCTGCCCGCACCCGCACACACGGGCACACCCGGGGCCGAAGCGGCCCTGTGGACAGGCTGCGGGAGGAGACAGGAGGGTGCCCACCGCTGCTGGCTCCCTTCTCTCCGCCACGTCAGCCCGGGGACAGGACGGGGCGGGGGGGGGGGGCTGTCTGGCCTGGAGAGGCCGGGGCGACTCCTCCCGTGCCCCTACTGCCCTGGCATCTCCCCTCCACCCGCAGGTCTGCTGGGGCCCAGGCCTGCTCTGCGGTGACAGTGACTCACCGCTGCCCCCACCCCACCCCCAGCCCCGCCAGGCTCCCGGACGGGCAAAAAGTCCCCACGTGANCCATCCTCCCCAGGCCCCCCCCCCGCCCCCCGCGGGCCCCGCGGCCACCTGGGCGGGGTCACCTACCCTGCTCGCAGCCAGGCCCCGTGAGGCCCGCAGGACAGCGACACTCCCCGGTGACGTGGTGGCAGGGGGCGCCAGGTGGGCACCGGCAGNGCGCCCCGCCGGCAGGCACAGCGCTCCTCACAGTGAGCCCCAAACGTGCCTTCGGCACAGGCTGCAGCGGGTGAGACCAGGCGGAGGGCTGGGTCGGGCTCTGGGGGTTCAAGCAGGGCCCCCCCACCCCTCCCACAGGGAACCCCTGGGGGCTGAGACAGCAGCGCCGGCCCCACCCGCCAAGTGACCTCTCACTGGGCCCTCCACCCCAAAGTGAGGCTGAGGCCACCCCTGATGGGCCCAGAGGGACCCCCAGAACTCTCCCGCCGTCCCCCAATCTGGCCCACTCACGGCTCTGACACTCGTCCCCTGTCCAGCCAGCCGGGCAGAGGCAGCGGCCTGAGTGCCGGTCACAGAGGCCGCCGTTGAGGCATCTGCAGCTGTGTTTGCAGCCGGCTCCGAAGTGCCCGGGGGGACACTCTGCCGGGTACAGAACTCCGGGAGTGCCCTGTGCCCCCAGCACCCAGGAGACCCCCACCCCGCCCAGGGCCTTGCGCCCCATGCCCTCGAGAGGGAGAGGTGCCCAGGGCTGGCCACACTGCAGATCTGAGGCCACAGCCCCCAGCAGCAGGAAGCCATCTCTGCCCACAGGCGGTGGGGGTATGCCAGGACACTGGGGGCACCCTCCCCAGCCCCCGGGTCCCTCCTCTGCCGCCGCCGCCTGACCAGTGCTCACCCTCCTCACAGGCGGGGCCACCCCAGCCCTCTGGGCACGTGCAGTGGCCTGAAACAGGGTCGCAGGTGCCCCCGTGCTGACACAGGCAGGGATGCTGACAGTTCTCGCCATACAGGCCTGACGGGCAGGCTGGGGGGAAGTGCACCCCACCAGTCAGCCCAGCGGGGCCGGCCCTGGTGGCTCTGCACTTCCCGGCCACCCCAAAACCCAGCACCAGGCTCTGCCAGGAGGACCCCTCCCAGGGCTGCGTGTAAGATGAGCTGCCCCAGGCCGCCCCAGGCTGCCAGCCCACCTCGGGGGGCCCCGTGCCCCGCGGGGGTGTGACAGGCCTGGCCCTCCCTGCCCGTGGCTCCCGGCGAGACCCGGGTCCACCAGCATCCTATGTCCACGTGCCCCGCACTGCTCACTGAGGGGCTGACACAATCTTTGGCGTGTGGACTCCCGGGGCGGGGCTGTTTGCCCCTGAAGGACCCCTCCTCAGGGGGGCTTACCCTCCAGGCAGGTGGGGCCCGTCCAGCCAGGGCCACAGCGGCACTGTCCATGGACAGGGTCACAGGAGGCCCCGTGAGAGCAGGTGCAGGCTTGGCTGCAGTTGTGTCCATAGGAGTGCGCCGGGCAGGCTGCGGGGGGCGGGGGTGAGGAGGGGTGTGGGCTGCGGCAGATCCGGGGCAGCTGGGCAGGCCTCCCTTCTCTGCAGCCTGGACCCCACAGGGGTGGCCACAGAGGCCAACACGCTGCCCTCGTGGGCAAACTGGCATTTGCAAGGTGGCCACCAGCAGGCAGGGGTGCTGGAAGCAAGTCTGGCAAGGCGGGCCTGGCCCCCCTCCCGCAGCCTCCGCGGCGGCCCGGGCCCCCGAGTACCTTGGGCGCAGCGGGGGCCCTGGCGGCCAGCAGGGCAGAGGCAGGAGCCGCTCACAGGGTCACAGGATGCTCCGGCGGCGCAGTCACAGACGCCTTGGCAATCCAGGCCGAAGAAGCCGGCGGGGCAGGCAGCAGGGAGCCGGCGGGGAGGGGGGCGGTGAGGGGGCCGCCGGAACGGAGCGCCGCCAGCCCCGCCCTCGCCCCAGCTCACCGCGTTCACACAAGGTTCCCCTCCAGCCGGCCGGGCAGGTGCAGGCCCCGCTGACGTGGTCACACGCTGCCCCGTGCTCACACTGGCACCGCCGCCCGCAGCCCGGCCCGAAGTAGCCCTGGGGACATCCTGGGACGCGCGGCCCCACCCAGCGTCAGGCGGAGGTGGGGGAGACTGACCGAGACCTGTCCNCCCGCGGGGCGGGGGGGGGGGGGGGGGGCGCGCTACCCAAGGGGCTCTCCCACCTGCCTCCACCCCTCCCTGCCCAGCTAAACACTGAACCCCCGGGAGGTAGGAGCCCCAGGCACGACTTCGGAACCCCTGGACCCAGCTGTAGGGGGCAGACGCGGACGGCCATGGCCCTTGGTCCTCCCCTCCTCCGGGTGCCCCCTACGGTGTGACAGACCCCACCCCTCCCTGCAGGCAGCTCCAGGTGTGCCCGTGTCTCAGGTTCAGGTACATGGGGGGGCGGGGGTGAGGGGGAGCGGGGAGCGGGGAGCGGGGACCCCTGCGTGTCCCGGGACAGAAGGGCTGCACTAGGGCCCCCAGGACGCGTGCGCGCGTGCACGCGTACGGCAGCACGGCTGTGTGCGGGCCGGACTCACGCTGCTCGCACCGCGGGCCTGCGTAGCCAGCCTCACACACACACAGGCCGCTGACTGCGTCGCAGCTCCCGTGGCCTGCGCTGCAGCTGCAGGTGTGGCTGCAGTTGGGTCCCCAGCGCCCAGTGTCACAGGCTGCAACGTGACCCGGGTCAGCCGGCACAGGCCCGGCAGAACCCGCGAGCACCAGGCGTCCCCTCCCCCTCCCCCAGCCCTGGGACCGGGCCACGCACCTCTCTGGCAGCTGAGGCCCGTCCACCCGGGGGCACAGCTGCAGTGTCCGGTCACCGGGTGGCAGTGCCCGTCGTTGGCACACGAACACCTCATCTGGCAGCCGGGCCCAAACCAGCCCGCTGGGCACGCTGCAGGGTGAGCAAGCGTCAGGGGTGGGGCCGCCCTGGGCGCGGGCGCGGGGCTGGGGTGCGCCGGGGGGACTCGGGGCTCACCGTCCTGGCAGCGACTGCCCGTGTAGCCGGGGCGGCACAGGCAGGCTCCGGTCCCGGGCTCGCAGGCGGCACCGTGCTCACACGCAGGGCAGATCTCCTGGCAGCCCAGCCCCCAGCGGCCCTCGGGACAATCTACCCCCCACGGCCAGTCAGTCTCCCCGGGGCCTGGCCTGCCCGGGGGCGCAGCACCCACCCCGTGTCCCAGTCTAGTGGTGGCACCAAGGGAGCCAGGCCAGGGGAGGGAGAGCAGCGGGACATGGGAGCCCCGGCCCCTCCTTGGGCTGCGGGCTGCGGGGACCACCCTCAAAGGGGAGCCCCTGCCCCAGGACAGCTCAACAGGCAAAATGGGAATCACATCAGAGAGGCTGGGGGGCTCCCACGCGGTTAAGCAGGCAGGCTGGAGGGCACCCCACAGCCCGCGGGGAGGGCAGACGGCTCTGCCGGCCCCCGTCACCGTAGCTGACGGGCTCCTGAGGCCGTAGGTCAGCTTGCTCCCCACCCCCACCCGGGCCAAGCAGGGATCAGCGTGGGCCCTCAGCGGCTGGGGACGGGGCTGGGGCCACGGCTCCCACACGCGGTCCGGGCTGGGACCACCCAGACTTGTGCAGCACAGGGAGGGGTCTCCGGACACCGCTGCCACTCACCTGCCCCACAGTCGTCCCCAGTCCTCCCTGGAGGGCACTGGCACTGCCCCGAGACCCGGTCGCAGGGTGCCCCCCCACAGGGGCAGACTCCGGAGCAGTTCACACCGAATGCCCCTGCTGGGCACTCTGCAGGAAGAACAGGAAGGGCCCCCGCCACCCCTCGCAGAGCTGCCCCCCGCCCCATGAGGCCGCTCGGCACATCCGGGGCCCCCTGGGTGACCGTGGTGCTCACAGGAGCAGGCAGGGCGGGAGCACACGGGCAGGGAGGGGCCTGCTTGGGCTGACCGTGCACAGGGGTGGGGGAAGGGGGGAGCAGAAGGGGTGCAGGGCAGACTCTGCGGGCACCCTGCAGCAAGCTGGAGGCAGCTGCGCCCTCCCCTCTTCCCCCCTCCCCACCAGCCAGGAAGCCCAGCACCTGGGGGGACCCTTCAGTCTCAGATCCCTGAAGAGCACGCTGTGGAGTGAGGGGAGGGTCTGCACACACCACTTTAGCCCCCACGTGGCCCTCTCCCAGCAGGACAGGGGCTACCGTGGGACAGACACACAGGAGGGTGGGGGGCCCCCTCCTCCTCCGCCCAGCAGAGGGGCCGCGAGATCTTGGGAAGAGCAGACACCAGGGAGGGAGAGCCTGACGAGGAGCAAGGCAGTGGGTCCTGCGGGTGCGGGAGCCTCGCCCTCCCCGTGAGGACGAGCAGAGCCCTGGGTGCCCGAAGCCCCCCCGCCACCAGCCTGGGCATGGGCTCCCCACCCACCCCAGCAGGGCAGTCATCCTGGGCCCCCTTGCCGCAGGAAGGCTCCGGCAGGCCCAGGGAGGAGGGCGAAGCAGGGCTGGGGGCCGAGCTCCGCGCCCCAGGAACCGAAGCGCCCCTGGGGGAGCAGGGAGCAGGCACCCTGCCCTGGGGCAGAGTGTCAGAGGGGCGGGTGGAGTCCCTGCGAGGGGGCTGGGGGACTGAGGACACAACCTGCTGCCCCCTGTCCTGAGGGCCCGTCTGTGCGGGCACCGCCCGCCTCCCCCCTCCCCCCGGGGCAGCAGCACACGAGCCAGAGCCGGGCTGGAGGCGCAGTGGGGACCAGGGGACGGAGGCCGGTGACAGCACCAACTGAGGCGGGCCTGTCAGGCCTCAGGGGCCTGCAGACGTGCACTTGGGGCGGCAAATCTTTCCAGGTGACAGGAGCGGGGAGCAGTCATTCCCATAAAAGTATGCACGGCATTTCCTGTGCCGCATCTTTAAGGCACAGGAAAACCATCAAAGACAAAAGGAAAACCCAGCAGAGAAGGGTTCCAGGTAAGCGGATGGGAGGGGCGGGTCCCCAGAGGCCTCCTGCCCCTCCTGGGGGGCGGCTGCCCTGGGTGTACTGGTGCGCACGCACTCCTGAGGGTGTCCGCAGAGGTGTGGGGGAGGCAGAGAGAAGGGTCAGGGGTCCCCAAGGCAGGCCTGTGACTGGCTGCGCTCTGCCGGGCTCGTGGGACCGGAGAGCAGATGTGTGCAGCTACTCAAGGCGCCCAAACCACAGAGCCGCTGGGGGTGCACAGGGGGTGGGGGGCCAGGCTGGGGTCCCCGCACCCCCCCACTCCTCCTGGACCCCTGGGGCCCCAGAGCTCTGCGGGATCATCTCTTGGGTCTCTGGGCCCACCCACCCCTCTGGAAGGGCCTGGCCTGGGCGCAGAGGGAGACACAGACTCCTCAGTTCAGGCTGGGTGTGGCCCCCACCCGCCTCGTTCCCCGGAGGGGCCGGGCCAAGGCTAGGGGGAGCTCGAGCCAGCCAGCCCCCCAAGCCTGCTCACACCAGTGACCAAGCGGGCCTGACAGTTCCCATCCACTCGGGGCCAACAGGTGCAGGTAGTGCTCACACCGGGTGCTCCGGAAGGTTCCAGGAATGGGACCGGGGCAGCCCCAGGACCCAGGCGGAGGCCTTCCTTCCTCCTTCCTCCTTCCTTCCACCCGCGACCGAGCCGCCCCAGGTCCCCCCAGGACGGGAGCCCCCAGCACACCGAGCATGTTCTCGCTGACCAGCGGAGGGGTCAGACCGCTTCCCTGCGCCAGGCCCTGGGCACAGACCTACTTCCGCCCCAGCAGCCCTCATGGGTGCACGGGGACCAGCAGACCGGTGCCGAGTCACCCCTGCGTGGCCAGGGCCGGGCTCTGAGGCTGACGTCCGGGGCCCAGAGCCAGCAGGGGCCAAGTGACCCACACCCCACCCGACCCTGGGCGCCCCTCGGGCTGGCCACTGACCTTGGTCACAGTCCTTCCCCCAGTAGCCGGCAGGACACTGCTTCCCACACTGGCCGCTGACGGGGTCACAGGCCACACCCTGAGGGCAGGCGCACGCCTGCAGGCACCCCAGCCCGAAGAAGCCTGGTGCGCACTCTGGGGGGGGAGGGCAAGGAGAGAGGGGCCTGCAGGGTCAGCCAGCCCGGGGCCCTTCCCCCGCACCCCTGCACTCACCGTCCTGACACCGCTCGCCCTGGAAGCCCGCCTTGCAGGAGCAGCTGCCGTCTCTCCGGTCGCACGCCAGCGTGTTCCGCTGCTCACACTGACACTCCTCCGAGCAGCCCGGCCCGAAGGCCCACGGCGGACAGGCTGCGGCCACAGAGCCCACACCGGAGGCTGCCCACCTGCACGCGCCAGCCCACCCCCCGGGGCTCACTGTCCCCGAGACCCGCACAGGCGGTCCTGCCCGCCCCGGCCACTGGTGTCCCCGGGGGTGGGACCAGCGTGCCCGTGTTACAGATGAGAAACGGGGTCTCGGTGGAGTGCAGGCGCGTGCCCCGGGTCCCGCCACTTCCCAGCCAGGAGACCCTCGGGTTCTCGGTTCCTCCCCTTTAAACGACCCTTCTACAGAGTGACGTAAAGCGCTACCAGGTGAGGCCGGCTCGTCGTCACCCACCTTTTCTCCACCCGCCCACCAGGGAGGGGGGACCCCACTCGGGACTCAGGACTCACCCTGGCTGCCAGGGAACTGCAAAAGCCAAGGTGAGCCCGTGCCCCGTTCAGAGGCAGCCCGCCCACTAGCCGGGTTGGGGCCGGGAGGACGGGGAGACACCTCGGAGGCCAGCGCAGTCCCGAGGACAGGCTCTGAGCCCACAGCCCGGGGGCCGACCCCACATCCCAGCCGGGGGCCTCGCGGCAGTGACGTCACACCCAAGCTGGGGTGCAGCCACCCCCTTGGGCAGAGGACTCACCCAGGTGGCAGAAGCGGCCATAGAGCCCGGGGTCACAGAGGCAGGCCCCGTAGAGGCGGTGGCACCGGCCTCGATGGGCACAGTGGCACTTCTTGTGGCACTGCTTGCCGTAGAAGCCCTTGGGGCAGCCTGGGGGAGGCAGGCCCACTGAGTGCCCCCGGACGTGTTCTCGCGCCCGTGGGGGTGCTTCCGGGGCCCCAGCACCCAGCACAGGAGCTGAGGGCAGCCCGGGCCACCGGGGTGGAAGGCTTTGGTGCCACCAGCAGTCGGAGGACTCTGCACCCAGACAGGGAGGGGCCCAGGGGGCAGGCAGGGGACACTGTGAGGGCAGAGCAGACACAGGTGAGCCGTGCACATGGCCGTCCGCCCTGGCGGGCCTGCCTCCCCCGCATCTGTGGCCTGGGGGTTGGCCCGGGGCGTGAAGCCAAGGACCTTCTCAGCACACGCACAGGAGGTGCACAGAGAGCCCCCCATTTCCTGTGTCCCACCAGCATCTACGGCACGCTGACTGCCGTCCCTCGGTGGTCACCTGGCCCAACCTCTGGCCCTCAGGGAAGGAGGGACACACAGCCCCAGCCGGCCAGTGCCCTGGGCCCAAGCTCAGGGGAACCCGGGGCCAGGAAGAGACACCTGGATTTCCTTCCCAAAGTGCTTCCCTCAGGCCCAGTCCTGCCCCGGTCCTGCCTACGGAAGGGCCCCAGCGAGCTAGACAGTGACCCTGAAGCACGTCCGTGTCTCAGTCCCCAAGATCTACAGGTGAGACCCTCCTTGGTTATCCAAGTGGCCTAATCCCATGAGCGTCCTTCAAAGGGAAAGAGAGGAAAGCTGGACACGGGAAGATGGAGGCAGAGGCCGGAGGGACGCAGCCCAGGCCCTGGAGCGCCCGGACTCCAGGAAGCGTGTGCAGAGGCCACGGAGCCCTCCCACCCGAGGACGGGCCTCTCCCAGGACTGAGCCCCTCAGGAACCCCCGCAGGTGCACTCTCCCCACGGGACCCCAGCCGAGGCCCAGGTCCCTGGGGGCCACGCCACGCCACGCCACAAGCAAAAGCGCTACAATGAAGCCCTTCACGTGCCAGGAGCCCCGTGGGTCTGTTCAGGGCCCGCACACACCCCGAAGCCCAGAACAGAGGGTGGGGGGGAAGCCCCGGGGACAGGTTCCAACGACTGAAACGACCCCCCCTTTCTAAGGCAGGAAGCTCTCCATGCACTAACTACACTCTCCAGCAAGAGGCAGAATTTTAAAGGTCTGCAGACTTGTTTACATAAACCCTCGAATTCCTTCACAATTGGAAAGGACGTGAGTGTCATCCCACGCAGCCATGGGCCCAGGCATGTTGCCTCTTGCAAATTCCACTCAGCCCTCGAGAGTTCTACTTGAATGCTTCCAGGAACGGGGAGATCACTATCTTTCAGGGGAACCTAATCTGGAAGTGCTATTTTCCTGCCAAGTCTTCAGCATCTGCTTTAGTTGGGCCCCGGGAAAAGCTTGCATCTGCTCTGTGCCTTCCCCTCCCCCTCCCCCCTCAGGAGGCAGGCAGCTAGGAGAAAGCCAGGAAGCCAGCTGGGAGGCTGCGTCCCATCCCCTCCACCCCAGGAGGGCTGCACCCACCGTCCTCACAGCGAGCTCCAGAGACACCAGGGGGGCAGCGGCAGGCCCCCGTCGCGGGGGGGCAGGGC
>NW_027530007.1:7255140-7257130 GCF_008692635.1 Crocuta crocuta | reverse complement strand
CCCGGCGGGGGGTGGCAGGTCCCGCCATTCTGACAGCTGCAGGAGGAGCTGCAGTTCTTTCCGAAGGTGTCTGGGGGACAGGCTGCGGGCGGGGGCGGCAACGTGCCAGGGTCACCGGCCACAGAAGGACCGCGGCCCCGGAAGCCCATCTGGAGGCACTGAGACGCCCTCCTGGGGTGCAAGCCCCCCAGTCCAGAAGCACCCGCGGCCGTGGCCCTGCCGTGACACGCAGCAGACACCACGGACTGGCCACCACACTCCCCCCCTCTGAACTCCAGGACGTCCACCTCCTCTCCGGTGCTCTCAGCAGGCAGACCCCCAGGGACAGTCCCCACGGCCCTGAGACCGCCCGCCCACGTGTGTCTGGGGGTCCCCAGGTGGGGACAGGGACAGCAGGTCTCAAAGGCACTTCCACTACCAACTTGCTGCGCAGCCTGGGTCGTGGCTGCTCCCGCCCACAGGCTACTCCCCATCAGGCCCCTCCGCTGCCAGAGGTGCCAGCCCGCTGGCCGCTGGACTGTCCGCGAGGGGCAGACGCCGGCCCCGGCCAGTCCCCGGGGTCCCCCAGCACCTAGGACAGCGCCTGGCACTGAGCCGGCGGTCCGTGGACGCTGGACCTGGAGGGAACGCGGCAGGGGGTGGGCCCCCGGGACCCCTGCCCAGGGTGGCTGCCCCAGGACCCCCCCAACCCCCTCCCCCCCACCAGGCCTCACTCTCATTGCAGATGAGCCCGGTCCAGCCCTCGGGGCAGTCACAGCCGTCCAGGCCCGGGAGGCAGGCCCCCCCGTTCCTGCAGTCGTCACAGGTGAGGCTGCAGTCCTGGCCGAAGGAGGCGTCCAGGCACACTGGGGGCACACCGGGAGAGAGGTCAGGGCCCACCTGGTCCGGCCAGGCTCAGCCCCACGCACGCCGTGCAGACAAGACCCCGGGGTAGGCGGCAGCCGGGCCGAGGGGCCGCGGGCGCCATCCCTGAGAGCAGAGTCCCACGGCCGGGCCCGCCCGCACCGAACTTCTCCATCAGCGTGTGCTCGCCCCGGGCCTCCGCCGCCGCCTCCTCCTCCTCCTGGGCCCCCGCGTAGTCGTCTTGGAAGAGGTGAGGCAGTTCGTCCTGGAGCACGGCGACGTGCGGGAGGGGCCGCACAAAGGGCAGCTGGCCGTCCAGGTCCACCTCGGGTACTTCCAGGGCTGGCGGGGGCGCAAAAGCCCCTTAGCCCCGCCACCCACCCGTCCGGACGCCCCTGCCCCTCGGTGCCCAGAGGCAGCTCCCACCCCCGGGGCCCCCACCTACAGCCCCTGTGGCGCCCCTCCTCAGCCTGGTGGCAAGGGGGCATCCCAGCTGCACTCCTGACCCGGCACGGCAGGGGCGGTGGGGGGCAGGGGCGGTCTCTTCCCTTGGACGCCCCTCTCTCACCTGCGCAGGCCAGGAGCTGGACCACCCAGGCCCCCTGGGCAACCCCTGCCTGTCTGACCCCCTCCAACCCCGAGGCCCCCGGCTGGCCCCCCCCGCTGGAGGCAGGACTGAGGTGGGCTCTACCTGGCCAGGGAGGGGGTGTGGGGGCACCAGGGGCAGGTGCCTAGAAGGCAGGGTCCCTGCAGGGACAGGCGGAGACTCACGGACACAGCCGCGACGGTCTTCGTCCAGCCGGAAGCCGGCCTCACAGGAGCACTGGAAGGAGCCGGCCAGGTTGGTGCAGCGGTGCTCACAGCCGCCGCGGCCGGACGCACACTCATCCACGTCTGCAGGCAAACCCGGGGCTGCTGGGCCTGCCCTTCGGGGCCTCAGAGGCCGCCCACCCCGGCTCTGCCACTGGGCGGAGGCCACAGGGCATGTGTGATGGAGAATGCCCACACCATCCCCATCTCCAGCGTCAGGGGGACAGTGGATGCCTGCCCAAGGGGGCGGGGCCACGAGCAGGCAGAGCTGCGGGTCCAGCCCATAAACAGGACACCACTGGGCGGGGGTGGGGGGAGCAGGCAAGGAGGAGGGTCC
>NW_027530007.1:7248791-7255046 GCF_008692635.1 Crocuta crocuta | reverse complement strand
GCTGAGCCGGTAGCCGGCGTAGCAGCCGCACTCGTACCCGCCGGGGCTGTTGCTGCACACCTGCTGGCAGCACGGCGAGTCGGCGCAGTCGTCCACGTCTGCGGGGCACACAGGGCCGCTGGCACCCCTGTGCGCCCCGCCCACACCCAGCAGCGCACGCACCACCCCGGCCCTGTGCACACACACACGGGACACGTGCCCCGGCCCCGGGGCCACCCGCTCCCTGGCTGTGGGGGCCAGCCTGGGGGCTGCAGGGGTGAGGGGTCCACCTTGCGGCAAGGTGCTATTTCCAGCATGCAGGGCACTGACTGACTGAGGAGGCCCAGAGGGGGCCGAGGGGGTGGGGGTGGTGGGTGCTGATCAGGGTCACGGTGCTGCCTCTCCCAGGCCCCACCCCCGGCCACTCTCCCGCCCCCAGCCCAGGGCAGAGCGAGCAGGACAGAGGGGAGCACGGAGAGCTGCTGAGTCGTGGCACCGAGCAGTGCGCAGACCGGGGGCAGGTGCGGGGAGCCCGCGCACCGATGCACGTCTTCTGGTCCGCGTCCAGCTCGTAGCCACGGGGGCAGCTGCACAGGGGCCCTGCGCTGCTGTGGCTGCAGCCGTGGGAGCAGCCCCCGTTGTCGGCCTCACAGCTGTTCACGATCTCCATCTCGATCCCTGCAGTGAGACCCACCACCGGGGACGTGGGACGGGGTCTGGCGACCCTCTCCCACCTGGCGCGATCCTCCCTGAGCCCCGCAGCCGGCCTGTGCGGCCCCCCCCACCCGGCACCTCCACACTCCCGGGGCCACTGCCGCCCGCTGTCCACTCACGGTAGCACTGCCGGCCGTCAGCGNCCCGAGAAGATTCTGGAGAAGACAGCCGGCCAGCTCCTCTGAGCCTCCTCCTAGCGGGAGCCGAGCTGCCCTGCAGCCCCCAGCCCCGTGGCCCCAGGCCCCTGTGCCCCCCTGCTCGGCCCCTCAGACCCACCCTCACTCCTGGACCAGGAAGTCCAGTGGGGGGCTATGCTCCCTCGGTACCTGCCCCGTCCCAGCCCCCCTGGCCCGTTTCCGTATCTCGGGGCCTCCGAGCCGGCCCCACCGCCCCCATCAGGAAGGCTCCTCCTCCTGCGACAGGCAGCCCGGGGACCCCAGGGCCAGATGCCAGGTGGCGCCCAGCCCGCCTCTTCCACCCAAGGGCTGGGGCCTGGGCCCCACGTGACCACACAGAGCCCAGGGCCGGCACACAGATGCCCTTCCCATCGTCCCCCACACGCCCCGTCCTGGCCTTCCTGTGACCCCAGAGCACGGCCTAAGGGCTTCCCTGCCCAGCACCCACCAGGGGCTGGACGGCGCCTTGCCGCCTCCCCTGAAGCCCCCTCCCAGCCCCGGCATCGGCCCCTGCACCCGCCCTGGGCTCAGGCTTCGGGTCCCCGGGGGGGGCTGAGGGTTATGGGAGTCCCANGGCTGGCGGCGCACTCACGGACACAGCGCTTGCCATCCTCCTGGAGCTGGAAGTCGGGGCGGCACTGGCAGCGGTGCTGGGTCACCGTGAGCTGCACGCACTCGTGCTGGCAGCCGCCGTTGCCCCGGGCACAGGAGTTGATGGCTGGGGACACACAGACAGGAGCTCGGTCGGCCCCGGAGGATAACCTGGCCGGGGGGCCCACCCTCATCAGGCACAGAGCAGGGAACAACACGTGACCGCCTCCTCCAGGGAGCCTCCAGGAGCCTCCGGGCCCCTCCTGCCCTCTGTGTCCCAGAAGCAGGGACTTTGAGCAGGGACACGGCTCCTGCAATGCTCACGGGCTCTGCTCCTCGGCCCACACACAGGTACACGGGACCCTGGTCTGTTTGTGGACCCGATCCCAGCCTGTCTGGGGCCTGGGTGCAGACAGGGACTCCAGACCCACCCAGCGCCATCCAGCACGGGGTGCAAGACGCTGGGCCTCACTGAGAGCCTGGGCATTCAGGGCTCAGAGGCCATACAGACTGGGAGGCTCCCTGGAGGAGGTGCCGGGCCAGCCGTGGGTGGTGGAGACCCAGATATTTCCACTGTTCTGTGGGTTGGGGCGGGGGCAGGGTGGCCACCACGGCCCACAGGCCTGGCCCGCAGCCCCTGCCCACCCCAGCCGCTTATCGCTGCTGCCTGCGGGGGTGGGGGCAGCAGGCCTGAGAAGCAGGCATGGCGTCCGCACGGCCCTGGTGCCTGGCCTCCAGGCTCCGAGGACGCCAGGACCACGCTGTCTGCCAGAAGCAGAGGGCGTTAGAAAACTCGAGAACGGCACCCTCGGGAGAGCCTCTGCTCCTCACGGGAGGCATACGGTTGGGGAGCCCCTGCCCAGGGTCCCATCAGGGCCGAACCAGCACTAGGGAGGCAGGGCTAGGGCTGGACACCAGGGTGACAGGGACAGCTCAGTCCCCTGTGGCACCTGCCTGCCACGTGNCCCCTCCCCCACCCAGCCACCTGGACTCTGCCCTCACCCCCCACCCCCGCCCTGCCTGCCTCACCTGGGATGCTATGACTGCATCGCCCAGAGGTTTCCGAGCACAAGCTGAGCCAGCCCCGTTCCTGGCAGAGGGTCTTGGGGTACAGGGTAGGGCGGCCCACAGGACAGGTACCACGGGCACAAGCAGGGCCCAGGGGGCTATGGCAGGGCTGGAAAGGAGACCCCCTGACACGCAGAGCCCCAGGACGAGCCCGGGAGTGAGTCAGGGGACAAATCCCGGGGAGATGAGGCCAGCAGAGGGAGCCGGGGCTCGCCATGCGGCCTCATGGCCTCCGGAGCCCATCTCCTGTCGCTCGGCCACACAAGTGCTAAGGTTCCAGGTGCTCCCAGGCTGCGGGCACGAGGGAGCCAGCCCAGTGCCCTCGGGCACACGCTGTGCCATGGAGTCCGGGAAAGCCGGAGGAGGCAGATGTCTCTCAGCCACTGGGCTGTGCAGCCCCGGGAGGGAGGGGGGGGCGGCTTTGGCACAGCAGGTGCCCGGGGTGGGTGGTGAAGGTCGCACTGAGACCCGAGGAACCCATGCCCCAGCCTGCGCAGTCCCGCAGATCAGGACCCGAAGCAAACCCGAGGACCGGTCAGAAAATGGGTGGTGAGGCGGCTCTGCAGCCCTTCTCGGGATTAATGTTCACATCCCTCTAAACTGACATGCCTGTCCCTAAAATTTAACCCCCAGTGTGACTCTATTTGGAGGCAGAGCTTTCATGGAGATAATCACGGTTAAATGAGGCCATAGGGTGCGGCCCCAATCCGACAGAAACCGTGTTCTCGTAAGAAGAGACGTGAGATCTCCCTGTCTCTCTCCCTCCAGCACAGGACACAGCAAGGCCGCCAGGAAGAGAGCAGGACCAGGCTGGCCGGCAACGTGGGCAGGGGCTGCCCGCCTCCAGAACTGTGAGAAAATGCACCGCTGCTCCTGAAGCCACCCGTCGACGTACCTGTTGGGGGGGACCCGCCGCAGGAGCTAAGGGCTGGGCTGCAATGCCGCCTTCTGCCAGCAGGGGCCGCCACCACCCAGGAGCCACAGGGGTGAGGTGTCCACTGAACAAACCGAGGAGAGGGGCCCTACCTGAGCTGAAACCCGGGCCCACAGGGAGGAGGGCCCACTCCCCCGCTCCGGGAGGCACAGGTGGCAGCCCTGATGCCTGGAGCTCCGAGCACCTTGAGGAGGGGGGATGGGCAGAGGGTGCCGGCCGGCCGCAGGGCGGCTCTGCTGGGGAGGCAAGGGGGCTGTGTCCCGAGGGGCGGGCGGGCAGCGGGAGGGCAGGCCCGTCAGCGGCACACGCGGCCTCCAGGCCCAGCCCCGAGGTTCCTGGACCGGCTCAGTGTGGCTGGGGCGCCCGCTGCCTTCCTTCACGGGGTTTGCTAATTACTACCCTCAGGCTGGCTTGGTTTCTAGGGCCCAAGAGCCTCGCACCTCGTGTGGTCAAAGCCACCCACACGATCCTTCCTTCTAGAAAGCCCTCTGCTGGGGACGGAGCCGGGATGGCAGGGCAGGAAGGGGGTGGCCACCTGGCTGGGCCAGACGGGGCAACTCCCTGGGGCTCTGTCCCCTCGTTCCCCCCGCCGGCAGCTCTGGCTTGTGCGGCTGGGCCCCGGCTGCGAGGAGGCGTACGCTTGCCTGCGGCTCTGCAAGTGGCCGCCCCCACCCCCGTGCCAGGGCTGGACCTGCCCGCCCCATCACAGACCGCACACCCCCAGCCAGCTCCGAAGTCCCAGCTGGAGAGAGGCAGCCGCGCGCAGGGCCCCAGGGCCTGCTCGCCCAGCGCCGCCCGCCTTGGGGTAAAGCCCAGGCGTGAAGCCCAGGCTCTGCCCAGCCCTGGGTGTGCGTCCCCTGCTGTTCACACGGCCCACGCCACCCGGCCCCATGCCCGGCTCCACACTCCATTCTTCGAGGCTCACACTCGCCGACCCTCCCCACCGCTCAGCCCGTGTGCCCTTCCTTCCCCGACGGTTTCCCCAGGGTCTGTGGCCGCCCGGCCCCCCCCACCCCCCAGAGGTTCGAGCGTGAACCATCCCTCCTGAGCGCAGGCAGCTGCCCTTCTGGGGTCTTGGGCTCGGCCAACGGCCAAAGCCGGGACTTTCTGGGGGGAGGCTCAGGGCTGGGGAAGCTCTTCCCACTGCCCCTCTCCCCCCGCCCCGGGGCCGGAAAGGCCCTGCTTTCTTGCAGCAGCGGCCTGTTTCGGGTTTCGGAGGGAACTCCACATGCAGCTTTGCAGGGAGGGGTCTGGAAACAAGCCTAGAGGCCTCTACCTCCCCCTGCCTGCGGCTCTGGCACCAGCCCCACATGCCGCCAACAGGGACTCCCTGGGGGGTCCCCTCTGAGCACCCCCTTGCTGCTCCCCTCACTGGGAGACCCAGGTCTGGAGGGGAAAGGACCGCCCTGAGCCCACGTGGCACAGCTGGCAGAGGCCCAAGGAAGGGCAGGGCTGGGGAGACCCTCTCCGACGCCGCGGGCACCACAGGGCCCCTGTGACTCCTGGGGCGGGAACCCGGTAGGGGCGTCGCGCCACCGGCGAAGAGGGTGGGGTGGGGAATGCATGCTGACGGCAGAACCCCCCCCCCCAAGGGCTGGCGTGGGTCGGGGGAAGAGTAGTCCAGAAGGCCAAGGGGCAGAGGCCAAGGGCAGGGGAGGGTGGAGAAAACCCCCTCTTCCTGGTGACGGGCTGGGGCGGGGAGAGGGGCGTCACTCGGACGGACCCTCTACCCGTTGAGCCAGTGATATCGTGGCCCCTCAAACGGACCCTGTGCTGTACCGCTTGCCGAGGGGGCTGGGGGAAGCGTCCACGTCCCAGGGCAGGGTCCAGAGGGGACCACTGGGCAGGAGTTGGCTGGCCCAGCCGCACAGGGGAGGCAGGTTTCCCAGCGCCACGTATGAAGCCACCAGCAGCCGGTCCCCGCGGGCCTGCGGGTCTGCGGGCTGGCGCTCTGCCAGGCGGGGCAGAAAAGCGCACCGGCTTCCCTGAACACACCTGGCCAAGGCGTCCCAGGCCCTGCCGCCCCGAGTCAGACAAGGCAAGAGGCCAGCTCGGTGGCCCGAGGNCCGCTCTTCCCACCCCGACCCTGCCCCCTGCCCCACTCACTCTTCCCACCCCAGAGCCGGGGGAGACACCCAGGAGGGCAGCCTGGAGATGGAGGGCCCAAGACGCCAGGCGACTTCTGCCTCTCCTGGGGCCAGGCTGAGTGGGTGGTACTCAGGGGCCTCAGGCTGCTGGCAAAATCCTTCTGGCAAATTCTCATTTTTAAGAACTGAAACCTTTTTGTGCTTTGTTTCCAAAGCACTTTCTGCCCTCTCCCTGCCTCGGAGGCAAGTTGCTCGGGTGCTTCAAGGCTCCCTCTCCAGTGTGCGTCCCTTGAGGACTTCCCATATCCCTCAGGGCCCCGGGACGTGGAGCACCCCAAGACAGGCCCGCANTCCAGAACTCTGGCTCCCAGCAGCCCTCCCCCAGCAGAGGACCCCAGCAGACCCTGGAGAGGGTCCCCAGCTGTGCAGCCGGCCCCAGAGCTGCACGGGGCGGGGCGGGGGGCGTCCTACTCTGATTCTTCCCATAATCCTGTGCTACAGCCCTAGGGTGCCCTGGGCTCAGAAGGCGCCCTTTAAACCTCAGACAAGGCCCAGCTCCTCTGCATGTCCTGAGAGCCCCAGAGGAGAGGAGGGCAGGGCCCCACAGCTTCTCAGCGGCAGGAAGTCCAGCCCCCCCATCAGAGCCCTCGGAGGGTCCTATGGTGCCCTCCCGCAGACCCCCACCTATAAGCTGCTCACCCACAAT
>NW_027530007.1:7248458-7248657 GCF_008692635.1 Crocuta crocuta | reverse complement strand
TGAGATGCCTGGCCACCCCCCCCCCCAAGGCCACCACTGCACCCGGGCAGGTCCCTCAGCAACCGAAAGGAGCACATCAGCAAGAAGGGAGAGGTGTCCCTAGAACGAACACGTCCCGCTCTGCCTGTGAAGGAGCCCCCTGGAGCCCCCTGTCCTCTCTGGAAGTCTCTCAGCAAAGCCCAGGCCCCTCCAGGAAAGG
>NW_027530007.1:7236591-7248422 GCF_008692635.1 Crocuta crocuta | reverse complement strand
GCGGCACGTGCATTTCCCGCTGGGAACTCCAGTCAAAAGAAAGAGAAAGAGAGGCGTGTACCCGCCAGCACGCAGGAACCACTCCGGCGATGGGCGGGCACCAGCAGGGAGGGCGCTGGACCACGTAGGGCCTGGGGGGCGCGATGGGGCCTGAGCTCCCGGCAGCCTCCTGTNAGATCAACTTGTGGGGCCTGGAGCAGAGGCGTCTCCCAGGAAAGGCTCCTGGAACAGCTCCAGCGCAGCAAGGGGGTGAGCTGGGGGCCGGGGCGAGGCTGGGGGCACCCGCCTGAACTTCACGCAGCCAGCTGCTCGAGGCCAGTCTCAGGGGCCACAGCCTGTCCCTCCACAGCCGTGCGGCCCCTCCCTTTCCAATGCTGCCCACCAGCACCACCACCCAGCACCTCTGTGAAGGCCGCCGTCAGCACAGACCGGGGGACCAGAGAGACTGCGGAGGGGGTCCCAGCCCCAGGCCCCTTGCAGGGGAGCCCGCGGCAGGGAGCGGGCAGTGGGCACCCAGCCAGCCCGGCCCACCCTGGACCAGCCCCCGGGACACCTTNGGGGAAGTGGGGGGGGGGCTGGGGGGCGGCAGGCTCCCAGAAG
Organism: Crocuta crocuta; assembly: GCF_008692635.1. Taxonomy (NCBI): domain Eukaryota; kingdom Metazoa; phylum Chordata; class Mammalia; order Carnivora; family Hyaenidae; genus Crocuta; species Crocuta crocuta. The sequence continues at coordinate 7,247,822 of NW_027530007.1, read as the reverse complement.
ACCCCTCCCCCTCCTAGCACCAGCAAGCAGCAGCTGGGGGCTGCACCCTGGTCAGATTCGTCTGGAAGCATATTACAACACTTCCCACATCTGTTTCCACTTCCTGACCCCGAGAGGCTTCTCGGAGCAGCTGCCTCACTCCCTGAGCGGCGAGCGGCGCCCGGACAAGTGAGTATGTGCCGGGAGGGCCCCCCGGGGCTGGCAGCCCGCCCTGCCACATAGCAGCGAGGCAGGCGGGGAGGGGCCCCCTCTGGCTCTCCAGGCTGAAAGAAGAGGTACCCAGCCCCCCCTGGATCATCACGCGGCCTCCCAGACACAGCAGCCCTGGGCCCTTGGCCCCCGCGTCCAGGGCCAGCCCGGAGAGGGGCAGGGAGGGTGGGGAGTGAGCACTGTCTGCCCAACACCAGACACGCCTCCAGCCCCTCCACGCCCACCTTGGCGGGCGCCTGGCGCTGCCTCCTCTCCCTAGTAGCCCTCCAGGCTCGCAGGGACTGCAGGCCTGTGGCCGGGCACTCCCTCAAGCCTACTTCCCACAGGACAAAGGACCTGCTGAGGAAGTGAGGGTCAGGGCCCTGCTTCTCGGCTACCTCTCCCTGCCCCACCCACCCCGCCCCTCTGCCAGGGCCCAATCCCCTATGCTTTCCAAGGCTGGGGCGGGGGGCCTGGGCCCGCGCACCCCAGCTCCCCCGCCCTCACCAGGCCTCCCCTGACCCCCAGCAAGCACCCAAGTTGCCCCTGAGGTTGGTCCCCACCACTGCAGCCTGTGCAGGTAGGGCCCTCCACAGTACAGGGGCCCAGGGGCTCCTCCCCGAGCGGACAGAGGCACCCCGGGAACATGGCCTCAGTGTCCCAGGGCCACAGAGGACTGGAGTCACAGCGTCCAGCCTCAGCAGGGGGAAGGGTCCTCAGGGAGCCTCCTTTCCCTCGTGCGCGTGGACAGTCCCCAGGAGCTGCCCCCCCAGCAGGACGGAGCCACTGGGCAGACAGGCCCCAGAGAGTCTCTTAGTCCCGAGGTGCAGGGACCCCTGCCCTGTCCCGGTGGGTGCGCCCCGGAGGAGGGTGGCCAGCTGCTCCCGGAGCCGCAGGGCGCTCACCCAGGCAGGTCCTGCCGTCCGCGTGGAGCCGGAACCCGGGCTTGCACTCACAGACGTAGGAGCCTGGCGTGTTCACACAGCTGTGCTGGCAGCCGCCATTGTGCACCTGGCACTCATCCACATCTGCGCGGGGACAGGAGACCAAGGCTCATCGCCAGCACCCACCTGGGGCCAGGGCCCCCCTGGAGGACACGGAGCCCGTCCAGGTGCCAGGGCCCAGACCCCAGACCCCCTCTCAGGAGGCCGTGCCCGCGGCGAGCCCGAGCCCGAGCCTGTGCTCCAGGGAGCAGAGCGGGGAGACGACAGGGCCTGTCCCTCACACCTGGCCGGCCGGCTCGGGAGGAAGAGCCAGAATTAGCGGAGCGCTGGGGGTCAGACAAAACACGGGGAGCAGTGGTCTGGCCCACGCGGTGGCTGCAGAGGGTACTGGATGGGGGCGGGGGGGACCAGCTCCTAATGCCTTTCAGGACTGGACTTGGAGCACACCCATTTCCAAAGTCCAACTCCAGAAATACTCGGGACAGTGCCAGCCAATGCCAGCTGTTCCTCTGGGGCCCATGAGCCCCAAAGGGAAAAACCAGTAACTCATGAGATGCCCTTGCCCAGGTTTTGGGGAGCAAAAAGCCCAAGGGAGGGGAATTGGACAGTGTCCCCCCAAATTCACATCCATCCGAGCCTCCGAATGTGACCCTATCTACAAATAAGACACAGGTGTAATTAGGGATCCAGATAAGACCATATTGGATGAGGGGGGCCCTGAATCCTGCAACCGGGGTCCTCACAAGAGAAGCAGGGCTTGGAGTGATGGGGGCCACAAGCTGGGGACCATCGGGAGCTGTGAGAGGCTGGAGGACACGCCATGGACAGCAAGCTTCAGAGGGAGTGCGGACCTGCCGAGACCTGGATGCTGGACTCCCGCCCCCAGAGCAGGGAGAGAATCAACGTCTACTGTCGTATCTGCTTTGGTCCCAGGAAGCTAAGGCAGGTGGTGTCTGCCTGGGGTCCCCCGGGGGCTCCCCGTGCCAGGGGGACAGGACACCACCAGCAGCATCCTCAGGACAGGACCCAGTGGGGGTCCCGGGCACTCTGCTGCTGCGACACCTCCCATCTGAGACCACCGACCACCAGGGCAGGGACGGAACCTGCCGTCCGGAAGTGGGTGGGGCCTCATTCTGCAGGAATGCAGGGGTGTGGAGAAGGTTGGGGCTGCCCTCCCTTCTCACCCCTCTCTCCAGGCTTCCCTCCACCAAGCTGGGCTTGAGGGGAGGCTGGGCAGCGAAGGAGGGGTCAGAGCAGGCTGCTGAGACACTTGTGTGCGAGGCTAAGGCCGGGAAGGACACAACTGCCCGGGACACACGGAGACCCAGGCGAGAGGCCACTGCAGACATGACGCGTCCCCAGCACGCCTGGCACAGGGACGGGAGCCCACGCCTGGGCCTCGGACCAGGCCACACTTTTCCGACGCAGCCTCACCAGCTAAGCGGCCACAAAAGCAAGGAGACAGACACACGGACACTTTGCTCAAGCATCTACAAGCCACGACACCAACCTCCAGCTCCCGTGAAAATGCCCACCTTCTGTGCTCTGATCCTAAAATGCCAGCCACGTGAGCCCACTGCTGAAGGGTGCCCAAGGCAGCACACGGGGCGAGGCCCCTCCTGGCCCCCCAGAGCCTGCCCACCAGGTTCTGCAAACCCCCACCGGTCTTCGCTCAGAACATGCCAGCACTCCAGAAACGACACAGACGCCAGCCGTGGAGGCCAGGGCCTCTGCCTGGGACTCCCAAGGCCTCCATTCACTCCACACGCACAAGCTGAGACACCCCGGGGCCCTGCCAAGCCCCGAGGCTGCCTGAGAGAAGACAGCAGACCCAAAGAGGCAGAGCGGAGCCAGGGCGAGTGGAGGGAAGCTGGAAGGCAGAGGCCAATGGCTCCCAGCAGAGCCCCCAAAGAGGGTGGGGGACAGAGGCACCCAGGACACCGCTGAGGGAGGGCTGGCTGGGTGGGGAGGAGAGGGCATGGAAGGGCAGGCCCACAGCCATCGGACAGGGCAGGGCGGGCAGCACCCACCCAAGGGGGCTCAGAGAGGAGACACAGGAGACCCCGTCCGCCCCTTCTGAGCGCAGATCCCTGTCTTTGCGAGTCCCTGAAAGGTCAGTGCCTGCAGAGGGCACACAGTGGGCGCTCAGTGAAGCTTTGAGGAAGGTGCACCACGTGTGTGCCATCTGAGGGCTGGGGGGGGGGCAGCAGCCTCGGTGTCCTGAGCAGCCTTGCCAAGCAGGCAGGCAGGTGCCATTCCGGCAGGCTGCCGCGCCCCTGACCCCCCGACGTGGCCCCGCAGGCAGGTGTGGGTGAGCAGGAGGGACGCAGGAAGCCTCTCTCGGCCGGCAGCTCTGCATTCACGCTCACTCACGCCAGACCCTCAGCTGGGGGACAGGCTGGCTCGGGTGGCACTATGCCCCTGAGCCACTCGGACACCTGGCTGGGGGGTGAGCCCACCCTGAGGACCGCGACCTCCAGCAGCTCCCGGGAGGTCGGGAGAGCCCGGGTCAGCATCGGCCTCTCAGGCCCGCTCAGCAGCCCTGTGGGAAGGACAGGCTGGGAAGACCCACATGGGGGACGCAGGGGCAGGGGGCGGCCGTCAGCCAGCAGGGCCCCTCCCCCTGGATGGGGCCTCCCTCCCCGCTGCACCCCCTGCCCACGTGACCACTGCCCCTCTGGCCCCCTGCTGCCTACAAGGAAACATTCAGACCCCACCCCAAGGGACAGAAATCCTGCTCTTCACTAAGATGCCTGCAGGCCCACATCTGCCGAGCGGTCTCCCGCGGCGGCCTTCTCGGGAGGGGCTGGCACGCCGACCACACCCCTAGCTCGCCCCTGGCCCCTGGAGCCCCACTGCCGGAGGATCTGCAACCTGCCGCGGGAGACCCAGCGGTGCAAGGATGCTCAGCCACCACCTCCAGCACCACCGTGTCCTGTGGGCCTGTGCGGGTATCTGGACACAGCTGGAAGTTCAAGGCTGAAGGATCGAGGCCTCCCCCTTCACTCTCTGGGCAAGGGAAGGCTGCTCAAGGGCGGTGGGGCCCCTTTACAGGATCCTTAGCTGACCCTGCCTGCCCCGCTCCTGAGGCAGCCACGTGGGGGGAGAGCAGAGCCGTTCTCAGCTGCTCCAACCACCAGGAGCTTCTGACCCAGTGACCGTGGCTGTGGCCATGGCTGTGACCTGAGAGCCACAGCTCAATGGTCTTTAAGGAGAGTGTGGTCAGCCCTCCAAAGGTCCACATCCTCATCCCTGGAGCCTTGCCCAGCAAAAGGGACTTTGCATGTGGCCTTAAGTTGAGACAGTGAGGTGGCCAACGATCCTGGAGTATCCGAGGGGCCCTTGAAGGAGGGGTCAGGAGGGTCAGAGAGAGAGAGACACGGGAAGAGGCCCGGCCTCTGGCTGTGTTGACAGAGGCGGGGCTGCAGCCAGGGAGGCGGGGCCTCTAGCCACCGCGAGGACAAGGAACCAGCCCACTTCAGGCTTCTAACCCCCAGAGCTGTAGGGTAATAGACGCGCATGTTTTAAGCCCCTCAGGTTGGGGGGATTTGTTACAGCAGCCACAGGGGTTGAACGCAGCACACATAATGGTTCCCTCTGCGGTCTTTTCTGGAACTATGGGGCGTGGAGGCTCAGACCACCGAGCCGGAAATCCAGGTTTCCAAACGTGCACTCTGGCCAGCCCGGCCTCCCGACTCCGGCAGCAGGGTGCTCTCCGCCGTGCTCCCCGGGCCCTGTCCTGCAGGCCTGCCCTCTGGGGCCAAGTGGCCTTCACGTAGTGATTCCTGCCGCGGGACCAATGCCCTGAGCACCCCCAGCAGCAGGGCCCCCACTGAGCACTGACACCAAAGGCCCTGGAACTACAGAAAGAACAGGCGGCACAGAAGGGGGCCTGGGTCCTCCCCGGGGCTGCCAGGGGGCACGAAGGCCCCGCATCTCCCGTGCTGCCTCTCAGGGGCGATACCCAGCCGGGCGCAGCCCCCTGCCCCCCCCAGCCCGAGCCCTGCTGCCACTGGTCTGGTGCAGCTCACGCCCGCGTTGGAGGCGGGGGGTGGGGGCAGGTCCAGAGCCGGCTGCGTGAGGAAGAGCCGGGCCAGGGGCCTCCGGTGTGGTCCCCAGGCGCTGGTGCTGCCCTCCGCTGAGGTGTGTGGCTGGAGACTCGAGGAGCCTGGTGACACATCACTGTGCTGAGGCCCGGCTGGCTCACGACGCGGCTGGGAGCCCATCCCGCACAGCAGCTCACGCCAGGGTCGATAAGCTGCCCTCGCAGAAACCACCCAGAGAAGCCCCTTCTGAAGCCTCGCCCGTGCTCACAGGAAAATCAGCCCCCGGGACGCCGCCAGGAAGTTCTGCTCCGATGGTTACCAAGTTCAGAGTCCTGCTGTCCCCCCAAACACGTCAGAAGGTCCTCACGCCTGTCAGCCACAGGCCTGGATCCTCTCCCCTCTGCAAGTCGGGGCAGGCCTGGGAGGGGTCCCCAAAGCCCAGCCCCACACAGCCCCAGGCCTCCGGATGCCCACAGCCTCACAGTGCTTAATGCCACCACCACTTCAGTGACAGCACCAGCCTGGCCTTGACTGAGCCACTGAGTGGGAGGGCTGCCTCCCCGAGGAGGGACCCAGATGAAGACCCGATGACCCGGATGGCCGAGTGACAAAGCCAGGGGAGGTGCGAGACGGCCACCATCAAGGGGGGGACAGCTCAGTGCTCCGTGTGTCCTCTGGCACGGAGAGCAGCAGAGATGGCCCGGGGACAGCTGAGCAGGGGCAGATCTCCAAGAAGATGGGGTGCCCTGCACAGAGCCACACTCGGGGGCCGGGAAGGCCTGGAGGAGAGAGCCCCCCGCCCTGCCGTGACCCCGGTGATGACTCGCTGCTCCCCACCACGCATTCCTGAGGACTACACGGGCTCCCGGCTCCAGGGAGCTCCTGCAGGGAGGCTGGCCCTGCGTGGGTACCAGCCCCCAAGTGCAGGGAGAGGCAGGATGGACCCAGGACCCGGCTGTATCTGCCGGGGGCCTCACAGCTCGCCCGCAGCCCACGGAGCCGACCACACTCCCAAGCCTTGAGCAAAGGTGACAGAACGAAAGGACAGCACCTGCCACGTCCACACACGACCCCCAAGGCGCCCAGGCCCCGGGGACCCTGGAAGCCGAGACTTTGCTTCGGGACCCCAGAGGACTCCCTCGTGAGCCTGCCTTCCTGCCTGACCCCAGAGCTGCCAGTGCCAGGGAAATGCACGCCGTGTGCCACAGGCGAATGCAAGGGGCGGCTTCTCTTCCCTCTGCTCTAGGCCGCTCTGCTGTGGGCGCCCCCGCAGCCAGACCCAGGGGACACACGGAATGTCTGATGACTCAGGGCGCAGGGGCCCCGTCCCAGAGGAAGCGGCCGCCAGCGGCACCGCCGCCGCCTGCTCCCTCCAGCCTCGGCGCCAGCCTCGGAGAGAGGAGCGGAGCAGGGCACCGCCTCCCTCCCGCCGCCCCCTTCCCGCGCAGAGTCGCCCGGCGCCCACCTGGCCTCCGGTCCCCGGCGCTCCCGGAGTAGCCGGCCTGGCCCAGGTGGCACGGGACGCAGCCNCCCGCGTCCCCAGCGCCCCGCCCGCCGCCCCGCGCGTTCCCGCGCGCGCGCCCTCGCACTCGGACACAGGCACACGGGGAGGCGCGCAGACAGACCTCAGGCCAAGATGCAGAGACACGTGCACAAACAGACCCACGTGTGCAAATATGCACGCGACACACACGGGACCCTGCACAGACGTGTCCAGTCACAGGCAAACCCAGACCCACACGCACAGACACACACGTGTGTTTCCAACACCAACACCGGAAAGAAACCGAAGCAGAGAAGGAGGCCACCCTGGAAATGCCACTTGGGGCTTTGAGAAGGCAGCTTGGGGGGGCTGGGTTCTGTTGAGGGTGAGGAGGGCGGGGAGCTAACCCCCCCAGGAGGAAATCCCAAGGGGCAGAGGCGCCTGCAGCCCCCGAGCCCTGCGCCCTGAACTACCATGTCCTCCAGTGGACTGCGGCTGGCACCCGGAGGGAGCTCGGGGACCCCTGTGTCCACAGCAGATGGGAGAGGGCCACAGGGAGAAGGGACTCCCGGGCAAGGACAGCAAGCCCCGGACACCAGGCTACAGAAGCCCCGGAGGCAAGTCCAAATCCAGACCCCGCTTTGCTCAAGAACACAGCCTGAGGCTCCAGCTCTGCCCGAAGCACCGCACGGCCTCTGTGCGTCAGAGGGATCTACGCGCGCTGGGCCTACAGCCCCCTGCTGGCCCCGATGTCTCACCCCTGGTGCCCTGCCTAGGCCGACCTCCAGCTCCCTGTCCACGACTGGGGCACAGGCCCTGCCCCACAGTGGGCGGGGTCCTCGCGCTGCGGGAGAGAGGCACCATCTCACCCTGCCCGGTCCTGTCTGCAGCGCGGAGGCCGGCCCATCCCCTTGGGCCCCTGCCTGCGGGGCGCCCTGCAGTGAACAGGCCTGCCTGGGGCCCGCCTGTCTGCCCCGGCCTCCCTCTGAACAGCACACCAGCCTGCAAACTCCCGGCTCTCACCCCGGAGCCTCCGGAAGTCTCGCCGATGGGCACACCGCAGATTGCTGTGCGGACGGGGCCTTCCCCGTGGGCCGGCGGTCCGTTACTGCAACGTAAACCTCATTCTCCACCAGCGTGCGCGGCGCTAACAGAAACCCCAGGGTCCCACACAGCCAGCAGCCAGGATGCGGGGGACGAGAGGCCGTGGAGACAGCTCTGTCTCACAGAGAGACACCGGAAGGAACCTCAGACTCACAGGTCACCCTCGCCAACGGGCCACAGGGCCTGGGGCTCGCCGTGAGCACCCTTCTGGGGTGGAGGCCCCTCGAAGCATCACTAACTCCCACGCACGACCAGGGCCACGGGAGGAGGAGCCAAGGATAGGAAGGGAGGCACAGGCCTCTGTGTCCCCTGCAGCCCAAGTCCAGCCCACCCGGGAAAGGGCTCTGCCTTGTCCTGTGTCATGGGGGGCGGGGGGGGGTGGCACAAGCTGCCGTGGCTACTTAGTACGTGAACTGTAGCTTGTCCTGAATGGAGACACACACGGGGGGTTAAACACACCACTTTCTTGGCATGCAAAAGAGGTGAAGGCGCTCCTTCATTGTTTTCTTTTTTTTTTTTTAATGTTTTTTATTTATTTCTGAGAGGGACAGACAGCATGAACAGGGGCGGGTCAGAGAAAGATGGAGACACAGAACCCAAAACAGGCTCCAGGCTCTGAGCCAGCTGTCAGCACAGAGCCCGACACGGGGCTCGAACCCACGAACTATGAGATCATGACCTGAGCTGAAGTCAGACGCTTAACCGACTGAGCCATCCAGGCGCCTCTCATTGTTTTCATATTAATTACACATTAAAATGATCCTATCTGGATGTGTGGCATTAAATAAGATACATCGTCAATATTAGTGGCACCTATTTCCTCACGTTTTCAGTGCTGCTTCCAGAAAACTTGAGCTACACATGAGGCTCTCAGTGTGGCTCGGGCTACCTCTGCGGGGCAGCGCTGGCCTCCCTGAGCTCCGCCCCCAGCTCTGCTACTAAGGGGCACGAGCCCCTCTGTGCCCATTTCCTTGTCTGTAACGAGGGATGATAATCACAGAGCCGCTAGGCTGATGGGGAAAATGCCCCACGAGGAGTCCCTGGGAGTCCGCAAAGGTTGGTGGCCAGGCCCTCCCCCAGGCCGAGCAGCAAGACCCACAGAAGTGTCTGGACTGGGTCTCTGAGGGGCGGTATCCTGGGACCCGGCCAGTTCCCTGAAACGTGGCAGATGCAGCCAGGTAGCCCACGGCATCCTGGGACCCAGCCAGGCCAGCCAGAGGTGAGCCCAGGGACCCAAGGACTGTCCCTATCTCTTTTTATTTATTTTTTTAACGTTATTTATTTTTGAGAGAGAGAGACAAAGCGTGGGCAGAGAGAGGGAGACACAGACTCTGAAGCAGGCTCCAGGCTCTGAGCTGTCAGCACAGAGCCCGACGCGGGGCTTGAACCCACGAACCGCGAGATCATGCCCTAAGCTGAATCAGATGCTTAACTGAACCATGCGCGTACCCCAGGACTGTCCCTATCTCACAAGAACCACCTCCCCAGTGCTCCCAGCACCCCCTCCTGACCCCAGGACCCCCAGCTAGGGACCACCACTCGGGCATCTCTTCCCACCGCGGGGCTGTCACCACCCTTCCGTACCCACCTGGACCCCACTGCACATTCCAGCCGGGGCGGGGGGGGCACTTACTCCCACACCTCTGCAGGTGAGGAGAGGCTGCGGCTGGCCTCTGTCCCACAGGCAGGGCAGGGGCTGGGAGGGGCAGAGCGCAGTCTGCAAGCAGCAGATGGGGGTGCAGGCCCACGGACGAGTCCCAGGACCCCACTGGGCCCACCTCCTCATTTGGGCGACAGGCCAGACACAGTTCTGAGGAGCAGCAAATAAGGGTTACGGTGAGGTCCCCAGAGCCAGGGACAGCTCATGGGATGGGAAGGGCTCTGGTGGCACCTCCCTGAAGGACTGGGGGGCTGCGGATGGCGCTGGGCTTCCATCCCCACCAGGCCAGGCATGGGGACTCGGCCATGACCACGCGGGCCAACAGCCCACCCAGGAAAGAACAGCACCGGCTGTCCAGACAGTGCCCACAGCCGCCCCGCTGCCCCCCCTCCCCCTCTCGGTGCCGCCAGGCGCATCCAGGCCCATGGCTGTGGGGTCTGGAAGCTGTTTGGGAAATGCTTTCTCGATGCGGAAATGCGGGCTGGGCGTCTCTGCCCGGCGGAATGTCTGTGTGTCAGCAGAAGGAGCCGGTCCCCCCCACCCGCCGGGCCGGCTCCAGCTTTCCTCTCCCGGCTGGGCGGCCGCTGGGCTCCTTTGCCAGGGCCCAGGCTGGGGCAAGGGCCCCGTGCTGCCCCACAAATGCCACACTGCCCCCCTCAGTGCCCCAGATCCCAGACAGCAGGGCTTTGGGGAGAAGTGCCATGTTCCTGGGTCGGCTGGGGCCAGCAGGAGGCAGAACGCAGCCGAGCTTGCCCCACTGTGGTGCCTCTCCCTTGGTACTCCAGGACACCTCCTCCCTGAAGCCCTCCCTGAGGCCTCTGGAGGCCCCACTCTGCTCTGCCTTGCAGTTCAGGGACCTGACCACATGCTGCCAGTATGAGGAGGGAGAGAGGGTGTCCCCCCAGCCCCGGCCTGTGCCGGCTGCCTTAGCTTCTGGAGGCAGAGTGGGCGCTGGTGAAATTCGGCCGAGCCGGGGAGCATGAGATGCCAGCAGGCGTTGGGAGGCTGCCTCACAGCCCCCCTTCCTGGGGGTCAAGACATGGGTGAGCAGGCCCTCCAGCAGAGCCCAAGGGGGCCAAGCATCAAGCACCCTGTGTGGCCCCTGGGAGGGAGGGAGCCCACGGTCTGGGCCCTCCCCATCTGGCTGGGGGCCAGGCATTCCTGGGTCCCAGCCTCTCAGGAGGAGCTAACGGCTCTGCAGGCAGGGGGGTGTGGAGGAGAGCGGCACACAGAGAAGTCCCAGAAACCACTGCCGGGATCCCAGGCTGCCTGGGCTTGGAGGGTGAGGTCACCAGGCACAGCGGGCTCCAAAACCAGGCAGTAGGTGCTGACCACCCCCAGGTAGCTGTGGCCCTGGGCACTGAGCGGGGGCCGAGGCCAGGCCAGGCCCACTCACGGGCAGGCAGGGGGATCCGGGGTCCTCCAGGCCCAGCCAGCACCTCCGCTCACTCCCCTCCCCCTCCCACTGAAGTCCCTTCTGGGTGGGAGCAACGGACAGAAGTGTCAGAGTTAGAGCCATAGGGGCCCTGGGGCTCACTCTGTGTCCACCTGTCTAGGCCCCGGGGGAAAGCTTCTTTGAGGGTGCAGGATGAAGGGGGGAGGGGAGCATGGGGGGTTGAGAGGCAGAAAAGTGGGGGAGGGTGGACTGGAAGGTGGAGACCGGTTACCGGAGAGCAGGGTGGGTGCCACCCGGGGGCCTGGGGGCACAGGGACTGAAGGTGACGGGCCAGCGGTCAGACAGCCCCTGACAGCCCCCCCCTGCAGGCGAGAGGGGCCAGGAAGGAGTCAGAAGCCAGCTTCTCTCT
>NW_027530007.1:7236395-7236573 GCF_008692635.1 Crocuta crocuta | reverse complement strand
AGGCTTCTCAGCAGGAAAGTCCTCCGTGCCACCCCACCTCGGGTCTCCCAGGTGACAAACGTCCTGCCTGGTTGTTTCCACCCTTGACGGCAGAGCCCAGCCCAGAGCAGGCCAGCGTTTGGTCTGGGGCCACACGGGTCAACCCTGCCTGCTCACAGCCCCGCGGAGGCGCCCCCAG
>NW_027530007.1:7220050-7236328 GCF_008692635.1 Crocuta crocuta | reverse complement strand
CCCATTACCCGGCTGGACTCCTCACCCAAGCAGAGGGAAGGAAAATTAAAACCACGGTTGTTTCCGAGAGCCCAGCTGCGTTCCTGACTGCGGCCTCCCCTGGCGGGGGCCCGGCGGAAATGGGGGTGCTCCCCCCTCTTTCACACGTGGGCCCCCCAGGAGAGCCCGAGGTGGAGCAGCCTCCGTCACACATGTCCTCCGGGCACCAGCCGGCCGGGGGGCCATCGGGCCCGGCACCGCGCCAGGGAACCCAGGGCTGGGAGGCACCCGCTGAGGGCCGGCCCCAGGGCTGTGCTGGAGGCCTCCCACACACGTGTGCACATGCGTGTGCGCGCGTGACAGGGCCCTCTCTGCGGCTGCCTGCTGGCCTGGACTCGCGCCCCTGCCGTCGTGCAAAGGCTGTGCGGAGTCCAGGTCTGGCCCCGCGAGCACCTGAGCCCCCACCGCGGGCACAGCCCGGAGGCCCGGCTCTCACCGAGGACATCTGAGCTACAGGGACGCGCGGGCGGCCCCGGGGCTCACCTGTACTCGGAGAAGAGGGCGCGGTGAAGGCTGACAGAGCGGGAAGTGTCCTGGCGAAGGCGACGAGCCCGCCCGTGGCCAGGTAGCGGGGAAGGGAGCAGCCATGTAGACTGGCTTGCGGGAGGGCATCTGGGCGGGGCCGGGGCATCTGGCGCAGAGGCAGGGAAGGCTGGGGAGGGGAGGGTGCCCGCCAGCGAGTCCGGCCGAAGACGTGCGCCTGGCCCTGGTCCACGGCAGGCACCCGGAGACACACCAGAAATGAACCAGCAAATGGACGGCCAGGAGCATCACGAAGCCCGAAGGCCAAACCCAATCACAGGTCACGGGGGTCACGGGGTGTCGGCCAGCTCCAGCCAGTGCCCGCGACCAGCCCACACATAGGCTCCTTTCCAAGGTGCCCGAGCTCGAAGCTGGCAGGCTGGCCATGGGCCTCTCCTGCCTCTGAGCCCTGACATCACACCACGAATACTCAAGGCCACCTCCTGCACAGGCTGAGCTCAGGGGCAGACGGCGTGCCGTGACCTGCAGAGGGACAGGAAGGAAGTGCAGAGGGCTCCCCGGCTCTGAGGGGCCCAGGCTCTCAGCACCCACAGCCTCTCCCTAAGTTCTGCTCACGGACGGGGCTCCAACCCTCCGGTCTTACCGCAGGCGTCTCGTTTCCTCGTCAGGGGGAAGGAAAAACCTTTGCCCACGCCCGGGGCTGCTCTGGTCAGACCTCAGGGTGCAGTCAGAAGCCCAGAGGCCCAGCAGGGTCCAGAGCAGCAGGGGAGACGGGAGTGGAGGCCCAGCCCGGGCCCGCCTCCCAGAGATACCCAGAGAGGCGCCAGGGAGGGCGGAGAAGGTGAGGCCGCCGTTCCAAAGGGAGGGACAGAGACAAGGGGCAGCCAGGAGGCACGGGGCAGAATCCAATCCGGAGACGAGGCACCGAGGGGCAGGGAAGGGAGCCAGACGGGGTGAGGGGCGAGGCGGAGGGTAAGACCCCTGACCCCTGCCAGGAGCGAGGCTGTTAAGGGGTCTCTGTCTCTTCTCTCACCTTCCCCGGCTGAGCCACGGCCGGCGCGAGCTCCACGTCGCTGCCACCCCGAACGGCCCAGCCTTCAGCAGGGGGCCCTGGACTGTTGTGATTCCAGGTGACAGCGGCTGCCCTGCGCAGCAGGCCCCCAGCTCAGTGGCAGAAGCTTCTGGGGCGAGGGCAAGAAGCAGCCTGACTCGTGCTGTGCCCTCCTCCACGGGTCCTCTGGGCCCAGGGGCATCTCCCACCCCCCACAGCAGTGCCCTGGGCGGGCAGGGCCCCCGGCACGCTGGGGTTCATGGTTAGCATGTGTCAGTCAGCCCTCTCCCGCCAAGTCCCAAGTGTGAGTACTACGGCCTCCGAGGGTCACAGGGCCCCTCCACGCCTGCACCAAGTCGGGGATCTGAACCTGGCCGTTCGCACCTCGGCCTAAGCCCACAGGCCGTACCGCTGGCCTCGGTGCCCGGGGCTCACCCGTGAGGATGCCTCCAGGCTGCCTGTGCCCAGGGCTCTGCCTCGGACCTCGGGGTCGGGCAGGCCTGCGGGCATGGCTGTGGTCTCTTGGTCACTGGTGGGCTCTGACTGCCCACGGCAAGGCTCTCGTGTTTCCTGCCGTGGCCCTAACGGAGGGCACACCCACCAGCATCCGCTCTCTAGAGGGGCAAACGCGGCCAGTCGGCAACAAAAGCGCTAGGCTCTCAGCGCCCCTGAGGGGGGAGACCTCGCCACAGGCACCTCGTTGGAAACACTGCCATCCGGCCTGGAAGGACCCCAGTTCTGTCGGGCCCGGGGTCCGTCCCCCGCAGGAACGAGGCAGGACCTGTGTGGCCAGCCTCTCTGGCCCTGGTCTCCACATCTGTACGGCAGGCCACCCAACAGGTGCTCGCCGAGCGCCCACCACGGGCCGGGCACCGCCAGCCTGGACAGCCCCGGGGGAGCCGGCCGGCCAGAGGAGACAGCAAGGGGCCCCCAAGTGGGGCCTGGGTGCCCAGATGTTGCCCCGGGCTTCGTCCCCCGCTCCCCGCACTCCCTGTCTGTGTGACCCCAGATGCACTGCTGAACGTCTGGGCCTCCGGCGTCACTTTGTCACACGGGCCCTGGGCGGCCCTGAGCAGCAGCACGGCAGGCCCGGCGTGCAGGGTGGGCTGGACAAGGTGGCCTTCCTGAGGTCACCGTGACGCTTCCTGCCACCATCCCCGATCTGCTTCGGCGAGAGCGCGATCGCCCCGGGAGATGCAGACGTCCTCACGATGCTAAATGGCCCTCGAGACTCTCTCTCAAGTCTCTCTTGGGTGGGCAGTGGGGGGGTCCTGCCATCAGAGGGACTGAGCATGACCCCAGCCGGGGGTCAGAGGAAGTCTCCCATGAAGGCCCTATGGAAGCGCAGTCAGGCCCCACCTGGGCACCACGAGGGCCTCTGGCAGCCCCCTCGTCCCACACACCCCGGGACATCGCCAAGGGACAGCACAGCTGGCCCCGGTCAGCCCACGGCCCCCCAGCCCAGGGACGGGGCCCTACAGGCTCCTAATCAAGGCTTGTCACTTCCCACATTCTTGCCTCTCCCTCGGGATGGTGAGAACCCGGCAGCCGCCTTCAGGAGGCCAGCGGAGGCCAAGCCAGGAGTCTGGCCAGGCAGAGTGGGACTGACAGAGAGACACTTGTCCGGCCGCGTCTCCTGGCTGTTTCCCAGGATGGAAGGTGGGCGAGGGTGGGCGGGCACAGCCTGCAGAGAGTGGGCCCCTCAGTGCCCCCAGCACCCAGAGCGCACCAGCCTTACAGCAGGCCCCCTTCATGTCCCGGGGGGGCCAGGGGGGTCGCCAGAACCATCGCTCAGCACAGACGCCCAAGCTGGGCCCACGGGGCTGGGATGCAGGGACCGCGTTACCATCCCAAGTCCTGGGGACCTGGGTTTCTCAGGCACTCTGATGCGGACGCAGCTCTGCCTGCCCCCCGAGAGGAGTGAGGGAGAGGCGCGCCCAGCCCCCCAGGACGGAGCCCCCTGTCTCACCCGAGGAAGCCTGCTCCCTGCCCAGCCCCCACCTGGCTGTGGCCACTGCCCCTTCCCTGGGGCCCCCTTATCTCCTGGAAGGAGGGCAGTCAGGGAGGCGGGAACAGTGAGCGGGGTCCCTGCCTCAGGAAAGTGGGCTTGCGGGCCTCACGCTCCGCCCACAGAGACACCGATTCCCTCCAAACAGCAGCATCGATCTTCCCAGGGCGTGGGACTGAGACCCCCTCCCCCCGTCGTCACCGTGTCCCTAGGTCTTCAGGCCACGCCACCTGGCCTGGCGTGGACATGCCTTCCCGACGGGCACCACGAACCCAGTGCCCAGGCAGCCAGCCGCAGGGTGGGGCGGGGCTCGGGGCAGGCGTGGAGACCTGAGGGGGGTCTTGGGGCCCCCCCAGCGGCCTCGGTGTCGTCTCCCCAATCCCCCAGACCTGGTTCCCAGGACCCTGGTGAACAGAAGGCTGTGAGGCAGGAGAAGACGCAAGCGGAGACCAGGTGGAGGGTGGCTGCAGGCCAGGCTGGAACAGCCCTGGGCTCCATCCCTCCCCCCCACCAGGGAGCCGGCCTGGGGCTGGGGGGCTGCAGGGGCCTGGAGGGGCTTCCCCAGGGCCTCTCCTGTTCCCTGAGACGCACGGGTCCTTTTAGTCCCGCTTCCTGGATAAAGAGACTGAGGTTCAGAGTCATCCCAGGTACTAAGCTGAGGCTCATCCTGGGCCCGGCCGGCACCAAAGCCTGGGCCTGGAGTGGCCTCCCCAGAGGGGCTGCCGCGGAGAGCCGGGACCGTGGACAGGAGCTCGGCGCCCCCGGGCTGCTGGGGGGGGTCTTACAGGGATCCCACACTTCACCCCAGGACCCACCACCTCCATAAACCCACAGGTCTGGGGGTACGGCTGACACGCGTCAGAGGTCGTGCCCTGGGACGCGAGAGAACTGGCAAACTCACCCCAGAAGTGCACCTGCTCCCTGCCCCCCGGGTCTCCAGGCCTCCCCGCCCCCCGGTCTCCAGGCCTCCCCGCCCCCCCGGGTCTCCAGGCCTCCCCGCCTCGCAGCCTCATGGATTACACGGTTCCTGCTCCGGACGGTGTCCCAGAACATGACAAGCACATGGCCTGGCGTCGCTCCCAGAGCGAGGGCCAAGCGGCCCCGCGGCCAGGCTCCCGCGCCAGCGCTTAGGGTTTCATAGAGTTGATTCATCACTCTGAGCGGTTTCTGGGCTCACCCCACCGTCAACTCGGGGCGCANGGCAACATCTTGATTTCTTGCTGGCTCTGTCCGCTCACGGCCGCCGGCCGCCCCCCGGTCCTGCTCTCTCGCTCGCCAGAGCTGCATGGGGGGGGGGCGCTGGCAGGGGTACAGAGAAAACACAGCAGGCGCTTGGCTCTCAGCGGAGCCCTGTCAGCCTCGCGGTGACTCGGAGCCCCAGCCATCCCAAACACGCAGGGCCGGGGTCCGTGAACTCCCAGGGGCTGAGGCCGGGGAGGGGCCTGGGAGGGGACAGAGGCCAGCGCTGTGGGATGCAGGGGCTGAGGCCACAGCCCCCTCAGCCCCCCCCCCCGTCATTTTGTCCACGGCGCTGCCCTCAGACACCTCTGCCGGGTGGCTCCAGCCCGCCGCCCGAAGGGACCCTGTGGGTCAAGGGATTCCAGAGCTTCCCAAGGAACGGGGAGAGGCCAAGTGTGCAGAGCCTGTGCTCTGCGAGCTCCACGCAGGGCTCTGGCCAGTGGTTGGAACACAAACTTATCTTCCAGGACCTGTAGAGGCATCACCGGGCGACCTTGGCCCCTGGGCCCCGGGTCGGCACTGGGAGCCCGGAGCACAGGTCGGAAGAGCTCCGGCTTTGGAGGAACCCCAGCACCCCCACCTGGGGCCTCCTGGACGCTGACAAAGGGCTAGCACCGCTTGCCCTGCTCTAGGGGCGGGGGACAGGACGGGGTGGGGGGCGGGAACCCAAGGCCCAGCCCTGACCCAGGAGGCCCCTGGGCTCGGAAGCCCCTCACGGTGGGGACCTGAGTCCGTCTCACACTGTGCACCCGCCGGCCCAAAAGGAGCAGAGGGCAGCCCGCTGGCGCCCCTGAGGCAGAAGCAGAGGCCCAGAAGGGCCAGGCCCGCTGGGGTCAGTCGGCGGCTGGAGGCTGCGGCCAGGAGCCTCCGCAGGCGCCTTGGGCGCGTCCAAGGCCGGGAAAACCTCAGCAGGGGGCGTGTGTGTCCTGCACGCGGGCATCCTTGGGGCACACAGAGGCTACTCTGCCCTGGGCCTGGCATTCCAAGCCCCTGGATTCGCTCAGGACACCAACACATNACACCCGCTTGCCTCCCTCCAGCCTCCTCCTAGCTGCGAAAACGCTGGAAAGGAGACTCAGCACGGGGAAACCCTATGTCCACAGACTCCCCCACCCCCGGACCCCAGTCCAGCAGGCTGGGTCCCATCTCGCCCTCCGAGGGACAGCTCCCGGCTGGCACCACTGGTGACAGTATTCTCTGGAAAGTTTGGGACACAGAGGCGGAGGTGGGGAGCAGTCCAGTATGGGGAAGCGGGGCAGGTGCTGCTGCCTGACAGGTGATGAGCGGGGGGCCAGCTGCCCAGACCCCGCCCTGAGGTCAGGTGTCAGGCTGGGGCTGGGGGAGGAGCAGCCCCCCCTCGGTGTTGCAGCCCTGACCCTCAGGGCCCCCGTCGCCACTGGCACATTCATTCACGTCTGTGGGGGGAGGCACTGGTGACGCGGGGGGACGTCCCTCCCAGCCGCGGCCCACGCCACGGCCCGGACCACGGGGGCCACAGGAGGACAGTGAGCAGCAGGGACAGGTGGGCCCCACGAGAGGGGCCACCCAGCGTGTCAGCAGAGGAGGGAGGGTTTTCGGGAAGGCCACGCGGGTACAGCTTGGCACAGGAGTGGGCCCCGCCCCCCATGAAGGAGCCACCTGCTCCCTCTGGAGAAGGGCCCGTGCATGTGTCCCGCCCCCGTCCCTACTCCAGGGGACCCGGGCCTCCCCCAGCTCCGCGGCCAGGAGGAGCCCCCAGACCTGCATCACTGCCCCCACACTCCTGACCCCAGCCTGTGGGGGCCTTGCAGAGCCACGGCTACCAGAGAGGAGGGACAAGAGCGTGGGATGACAGGGCCCGGGCTGTCCTGCCCCGTGCCCACGTGAAGTCTGAGTCCTCTGGGTTCATGGGGAATGTGACCCGGAGGCAGGCACAGACCACGCTGGCTCCCCGACGTGCCACAGGCCACGGACGGCCAGGGTGCCAGTACTGAGCACCAGGCCCTCCCCGGCCACGCAGGGAGCAGCCCCTCCCACAAGGCTCGACGCCCAGACAACCGCCCCTGCCGCGGCGTCCCCACCAAGCCCAAGCCCCCCTGATGGCTCATCATCTCTGCACCCCCTGGGAGGGTCCCCGGAAGATCTGAGCGGGGCTGAGGCTACAGGGCCCTCCTCAAGATGGCCGGAATGCAGCCCTCAGCCCGGGCCTGCAGAGGTTAATGCCGGGAATTTTCTGGGAATTCCTAGAGAGTTATGCAGGGCGAGACAGAGGTCAGCCTGGCCCAGGAGTCAGAGTCGGGGTTCCCCGGGGCAGCAGTCAGCCTGGGGAGACAGCACAGGGGCCAGCCCCATGGACGGGGAGCGGGCCCCAGGGGGCGGGGAGCAGGCTGGGCGGCAGGTGTGCCAGGAAGCTCCAGGGCTGTGGGCAGCGGGGAGGGCACACCGCCAGGCAGGCAGGACGCACACCGAGGGTGCTCCTCACGGCTGCTGGCTCACAGGGCCCACCCGGTCTGACGGCTGCTCGAGCTCCAGGCACCACCGCCAGCACCGTACCCCGACCCAGCTGGCCGCTCCATTCCCCCCCCCAGGAAAAGCCCTGGGTGCTGGTGCGGTGNGGCCTTGAGCTGGGGCTGGTGTTGGGGGGGCAGGGGTACACCTGTTGCTGTACCCAAGGCTCTGCAGCTGCAGCCACGCCCCTGGCTGCTACCCCGACGCCTGACTCCTGGCACCTGCATGCCGTTCACCTCGGCCCCAGAGCCCCCAGGAAGCACTCCCCACCCTGACTGGGCTGAGCCCCTTGTGACTCTGCACCAGGCGGGCTGCTCAGCACCTGTATCCAGGCTGGACGGCACTGTCCTCAGTGTGGGGGCAGGACCCCACTAGTGTCGGGGTCCTGTGCCCGGCCGAGGCCAGCACACAGGGGACCACAGGACACCCTCACTGAACGCTGAACAAACAGCACACCGAGGGTCTCCTTGAGAGAAGCAGAGAGGACAGGTGGCTGGCCCTCCCCAAGTCCCTCCTCAGGCGACAGCAGCCCGGATGGAGCAGGACGTGACCCCGGCCAGGGAGGGGCTGGGCAGATTCGGCAGGCTCCCCTCCCCTGCACCCCTGCTGTGCACATGGCTGGGGGGGCAGGATACAGAGGGGGTACCTCATCCTCCTGGGCAGGGGGAGGGCACGGGAGAGGGGGGACCATGCAACGGGAAGGGCCCAGATACTACACTTCAGGTTGAAAGTCACCTGCCCAGTGGGGGGCCCCTGGGCACCTGTTTACTGCCCCCCCACCTCCAGCAGGCCCCTCTTGAGCCTTCTTTGAAAACTCCATTGCCCCTGTGGGCAGGGCTATGGGGCAGCCGTGGGCGCTGTGGGTGCCCCGGGCGGTCAGCGTGACCAGTGGCCCTGCTGAGGACAGGACGGAGCCAGCGATGCCCCTCCTTGCAGCAGCCAGGCCTGGGCTGAGGCCGTGTGGCAAGAGCGAGACAGGCGGCAAAGGGCCCAGGGCTCCGCGCACAGCCCGGGTAGGAAACGCGGTGCCAGGAGCGGGGGGCGCTTCTCCCCAACACCGGCCCCCAGCCTCTTCTCCGCGGGGGCGCCAGGTCTGCGGGGAGACTGGAGCCGCCTGGGGGCTTCTGGGAGCAGATCCTGGGAAGTCCTGGCCCCGCCACGACATGTTTCACAGACCTCATGGGCTGGCTGCTTCCAGAGCCACCCATCGAGTCACCAAGGACCCCAGCGTGGGGTGCCCTGGGGCCAAATTCCAGCAGGTTCCCCCGCAGCCCCGCTCCTGTCTGCAGCCCAGCACCCTGCTCAGCTCTGGCCTGTCGGACGTGAGCCAGACCTGGCGGTGCTTCTGCCCAGGGAGCCACCCGGGCACTCTCACTGCCCCTCCTGCCCACGGGGCCGGGCTGGGGGTGCGTCTCAGAACACAGCAGGCTGGGCACCACACGGGCCCCTCACTCCGGCAGGGGACCCCCTGGGCCCAGGCAGGGTCAGGTCATAGGCCAGGTGGTGGCAGAAGCCACCGGAAGCAAGAGGCCAGGCTGAAGGGTGGGGAGGGCGCGCTGCCCCAGCCGTCTCCACCCGGGAGGACACTCCCAGCGGCAGAACAGGGCGCCTCCCTGCACAGGTTAAGCAGAAAGTCCCCAAAGGACCCAGCGACACCACCCGTGCGCGTGTGCCCGGGAGCCTCAGAAACAGGACTCAGAGGGACGCGTGTGCGAGAATGTCCGGAACCGCGGGACTCACGACAGCCAGAGGTGGAAACCACTCAAATACCCATCGGTGGGTGAACGGATGACCAGACCGTGCTGTCCCCGAGGGCGGGACGATGACTCAGCCACAGACAGAAACTGGGGGCTGACACACAGGGCAACAAGGAGGAGGCTCAGGAACACTCCCTCGGAGGCCGGACGGCGGGGCCGGGGGAGGTGGGGGGGGCTACCCCCGGGCACGGGGTCTCCCTCGGGTGATGAGAACGTGGAACTAGGCAGGGGTGCCGGGCACACAGGAGCCTGGATGTGCTGAATCCCTTTAGAAGGGTCGGGGTCGCGTTATGTGAATTTCACGTCACCACGACGACAAGGCCCCCCTCAAACTGGACCCCCAGCACGCCTCCCCAGGGGGAGGGAAGAGGGCCGGGCCTCGCCCCGGGCAGGCTCTGGCCCCGCCGCAGGGCCCTGGCTCCAGCACCAGCAACTCTGCAAACGTCCGAAGTAGCAGCGGACCCCCGCCGGGCAGGCGCTTCCTCGAAGGCCCTGCCCAGGCAGCTGGCCGGCGACCAGGCACCGCGGAGCGAGGGAACGAGAGGAGCCCAGGCCCCAGGGCCCGCGTGCCCTCCCCGCCCCTCCACCAGCAGCCTGGGGACAGCCACGGGCCTCTCCGGGTGACAGCGAGCTGCGGACAGGGCTTGTCTGAGCAGCCGCGTGTAGGACCACAGAGCCCCCAGGCAGGAAGCAGGTGGGAAGAGGCACCGGGCCTGCCTGCCACAGGGCACGGCGACCCCACCACGGGCACCAGCCACCCACCCACACAGAGCAGGCGCCCCGTGGCCGGGAGCCTCGCACACCCAGCGGGGCCTCGGGGGTCACAGGCCGGCTCTGAGCCGGGGGAGCCCCCAGGGGCCTGCAGCACACCGGCCGGCCCAGGACAGCGGACACTGGCCCTCGCCCTCCCCCTACACATGCCCCTCTCCCCCTCCCCTGCAGGACCGGAAGCAGCCCTCCCAGTCGCGCTTCCTGGCAGGACAGGCCTNGTAGCTGCCACGACACGCAGCCCACAGGCCAGCCGGGCCTCGGGTTCCCGCCAGGAAACAGCTACGTGGGGCACCCGCCAGGGCCCGGGGCCTTTAAATTCTTCACTGAAGGCTGAGAGCGCCCGGAAGGAGGCCAGCGAAGCCCCCCGGGGGGCAGACGCGGCTGAGCCTGGGTCTGTGGGCACAGCCAGCCCTCGTGCTGCCAGCCCACCCAGGCCCCGGGCCCCCCGTGAGCAGCCGGGATTTATGAGGCCCTGCCTGCCGAGGAGGCCAAGGAGCCTCCCTCCCTGCAGCCAGGTGTCACCGGGCCAGCCCAGGGCTGCTCCCCACGTCTCCCGGCCGGCTGCACCGGAGTCGGCCACACAGGTTCCGGACGCCGGTCTCGTGTTTACACTCCACAAAGGGCACCGGGTGTGAGGCGCCTGGAAAGGCACCTGCCCCAAGGAAGGACAGGAGGCTCAACGTCTGGGAAGAGGGTGCCCGGGAACAGCCGGCATGCCGGGTGGCACCGACGGGGGGACCCCCTCGCAGACAGGATGCGCGGCTGGGGCCTGCCTATCTCCCCAGGAATGTTCCACCCCCAGAGCCCAGCCAGCCCCGCCTTCCCTCAGGGGAGACGGGACAATTAGGGTTCCCTGTGCGAGCTTGCCCTTCGGGCCCACGTGCCTGCCCAGGCATCCCGGCCAGAACGGGCCGGAGCCTGCCTCAGGAGCCCGCCCAGGGTGGGGCTGGCGTATGCACCCCCTCCCGCCCCGGGGAGCCCCCTTTCCCGTGTACCCTACTGAGCATCTAAGACAGGGGGTTCCGGCCCTCAAGACAGGTGATGCAAGGCCCCTGTGGGGCCCCCGAACCAGCCTTGGGGGGCAGCCGCTGACGGGAGCACAGGAAGCAGTGACAGACTGGGGGGACCCCCATGACCGTGCAGGGAAGGCCAGGCGGGGCCGAAGAGGAGGCCAGGTCACAGGGCCCCGGTGGCTCTGTCGGGGTAAAGCTGTAGAGGGGGTCTTGGCCTTGACCCAGGAGAGCGGGAAATTCACCTGGAGTCAGGCAAGGTGTCCCAGCCCTGGCGAAAGGTGGTGGCATAGTGTCCAAGGCAACAGCAATGCACTCTCTCGCCCAGTTCTGGAAGCCAGGAGTCCAGAGCAGGCCCACGGGGCTGAAACCAGGTGGTGGCAGGGCCACAGCCCCTCCTGAGCCTCCGGAGACCAAGCTCCTGAGCTCTTCCAGGAGCTGGTGTCCGTGGCTGGCGGGGCACCACACGCAGGGCTGTGCGCAGGCCCCCTCGGGGTCTCCCACCACCGGGGCATTTCCCCCGGAGCCCCTGCTCGGATGCCTGAGGCTGAAAGAGGCCCCTTCTGCACGTCCACCCCCAGAAGCTAGGGAGGCAGTGCCCAAAACTAGGGGCACTCAGGTCCCGCAGGCAAGGGTCCAGGCTGGCCGAGCCTCCGGCCCTGGGTGAACATGGCCCATCGCAAAACCCTCTGGGTCTCTGTTTCCTCGTCTCTGAAATGGAGAGAGCTTTGCAGGCACTGGAGGGCAGCAAGGGGGGTCCCAAGGGGCCCCTCGGAGAGAACAGAGACCCCAGCCAGTATTCAGCTCCATTTGGGTCAAAATGAAAGCCTGAGGTAGCACAGCCTCAGGGCCCAGCCTGGGACCCAGGCCCACAATAGCTAAAACTTAGACCCCGACCCTTCGTGGCTGCAAGGGCCTACGACAGAAATGCGGAGACCCCGGGGTGGCCCAGAACCTCTCCGAGCTCACCCACATTCCCCTGCATGGCTGCCAGGCCGGGCACTCGCCTCGGCTTGTCCCAGACGCTCCCGGCCCACATTCCCTCCGGGGTCCCGGCCCAGGCGAGCATCCTGGCTCCTGGGAACCGCGTACCAGGTGGGGCAGGGACCGGCCGGCAGCCAGAGGCAGCCCCGCCCCCGCCCCCGGCTGAGGAAACAGTTATCCTGGAGGATCGCAGAAACCTGCCCCATCGCTGCCCAGGGAAGGGGTCTTGGCTGCGGCCCCGCTTGGAGGCGGGCTCAGCCTGTCACGGACGGAGCAGCCGTCCCTGACCCGGAAACCGCGTGATTCGGGCTGTGCTGACGGGCCATCTGCGGGTCCACTCGGGCCCTCTCCCTGCTCTCCCGGCACAGAGCGGATCAAGGGCCCACAGGTAACCCGGGCCTCTGTGTGTGTGACCAGCTAGCCCGCTTCCCGACGGAACTCCATGCCCTGGGTCCAAGGAGACCGTGAGCTCCCTGGGGGCAGAAATCGCCACACACACTTCATGAGGTTGCCATGGTAACTGGCAGGTCCAAAAAGCGTTTTGCCGGATGGAATTAAATTCACACTAGGAACCTCAACCCTTGACCGTTTAAATATCACGTTACAATCATTTGTAACAACCGCAATTAGAGACCAAACGGCTCTGAGCGGGGGTACGGCGGGGGGCCAGGCAGAGAGACGGAGTCCGCCACACCGCCCTCGTGCTCGGGACACAAAGGAAGTGAGGCACCCGGAGGCACACAGAGCGCTACGCCAAGAAGGCGCAGAAAGAAAGTGAGGAGACGGGCCCTGACCCCGGGCGCGGGGAGACACTCAGGACAGGGTCAGGCAAGGCCAGTCCTCACGGCCACCAAGCCTGGGCTTTTGCTGCAGCCTGTTCTGGATTAACAGATTTTATTTTTCAGAGAAGTTCTGGGTTTAGGGAAAAATCGAGCCAGAAGCGCGAGGGCTTCCACACGCTGCCTTCTCTGCAGACATGGGCTCCCCCGCTACTAACCCCTGCCTTCACGGCACATGCGTCCCCGCCAGGCAGACGGACGCGCCACCCGTATCTAAGCCCACGGCTTGCGCGAGGGCCACTCTCGGTGCTGGGCATTCCCGGGTCTAACACACGTGCACCGACGCATCTGCACCACGACAGCGTCACGGGCGGTGGCTTCGCTGCCCTAAACGTCGCCGGGCCCCACCTGCCCATCCGTCCTCGCCCCGCCCTGGCGACCGCCGCCTCTGCGCTGTCGGCCTGGCTGCGCCTCTTCCAGGCTGTGCTACGGTTGGAATCATACAGCGTGGGGCCTTTGTGGACGCGCTTCCTTCACTCCGCGACAGGTGTTTAAGGGTGCTCAGCTGTTCACGTGGTTTTCCAAGAGGTCTGGGGGGTGGGGGCAGCTCCCAAGTTCATGGGAGTCCTTCCCAGGGCNTCATTGCCCGCCCCGTCTGTGGTTTCCAGGGCAACCAGGGAACACAAGAGGAGGTCACCTAGGAATGGTCAGACAGGCCTCACCCGCCCTGGATTTCCAGGGTCACCCGGCAGTCCCCTCTGGGAGAAGCCACAGGGACAGGACAGGAGTGGGGCGCTGCGCTCTCCCTCTTCGGGGCCCCTCCCAGGGGATTCCAGGGGGCAGCTGTCGGCCCGTGTCCCCAGGGCCAGGCACAGGGGTGGCCCAGGGGTCCGGTGAGGCGGCAGGTTCTCAGAATCACCTGCTGAATATGCCCCTGTTCTCTGGCGAAGCAGGGGGGCCGTGAGGGAAGAGGTCCTGCCCGGCAGGAGGCCGCCCTCGGAGCGGGGGGAGGGCACAGCCCCAGCAGGCACAGGCCACCAGGGCTCCCGCCCCGAAGGCGGCAGAAGGAGGAAATTCCGGCTCCCACAGGGCGTCGGAGCTTCGGGGGCCTGGCCATGCTGAGGCACGGGGCTGATCGCACTCCGCTGCCGGTCCAGGCCGGGCCCCGGAGGCACGAGACGGGCTGGGGGTGCAGGCAGAGCTGGAGACGGGGCCCCCCGCGGGCACGGCTAGGAAGGCAGATCCGCCTGAGGCTGGACCAGAAGGGCTCCATCACCTCCTGCCGTCAGCCCGGGACGCGGGACCGCGTCTCCCGACTTCAGACAGAGCTTCTGTTTATTCTGAAACTTATCGGGTTTGGTCTGTTTATACAAATCAGCCTTCAAATATGTGGGAATGGGGCTTTTTTTCCCATTTGTTTCCCAGAAAACAAGACAAAATGTAAAAGGCCCAGAAGGGAGCCAAGAACATTCCTTGGTTCCCCAAATGTGCAGGTCTTCACTCCACCCCCCCTTGCAGCGGCTTCCCGAGACGCCTCACTGCTCGGGCAGCTCCAGCTGCACCCGCGGCAGGGGTGAGGCTTGAGAAGGGCTGGTGTGGGCCGAGCCACGCACATTCTTCCTTGTGGTGCATGTGTCTGCATTGTACACGTGTGTGCATGTGTGTGCACTGTGCGTGTGTGCACTATGCATGTATCTGCAGTACACACGTGTGCATACGTGCCTGTATTTTGCACGTGTGCATGTATGCATTGTGTCTGCATTGTACACATGTGCGCATGTGCCTGCATTGTGCACGTGTGTGCTTGTGCCTGCACTGTGCGTGTCTGCATTGTACACATGTGCGAATATGTGCACTGTGCACATGTATGCGTGCATGTCTGCACGTGTGCACTGCACATGTTATGTGCACTGTACACGTGTGTGCATGTGTGTCTGCACTGTGCCTGTGAATGCATTACGGAGACGTGCATGTGTGCCTGTGCCTGCACTGTGCGTGTCTGCATTGTACACGTGTGCATATGTGTGCACTGTGCACATGTATGTGTGCATGTCTGCACATGTGTGCATTGTACACATATGTGCATTGTACACGTGTGTGCGTGTGTGTCTGCACTGTGCCTGTGTGCACGTTATGGACACATGTGCATGTGTGCCCGTGTCTGCACTGTACACTTGTGTGTGTGCACACCGCTCTCTGTGTCCCAAGAACCCTGGTTTCTGGACCCACTGCCAGCCCCTCCCCCACGTAGTGGAGACCCGAGCGCCACAGCCCAGAGGCCCCCCACAAGCCGTCCTCCCTCTGGTCTAGACAACAGGGTGTGACACCATCTCTGCATCTTCCTCAGTTTCTAGGCCAAGATCAGGAAGGACGGGGGCTCGGCACTTCCCCATCCTTCTCTGAAGTAGAGTCCTGAACTCTGCCCAGATGGGGCCGGGCCTCGCCGGGAGCCCTCCCCCCGTCCCCCGTCCCCTCCGCAGTGCACAAGCTGGGCCCTGACGCCTTGCTCCAGGCCTGGATGCCCCTCACACCCCCCTGCTGTGAGACCCCAGGAGCCCCCCGCCAGGCCCGCCCCACCCAGCCAGGGCGGGGCAGCGGCTACAGCAGAGAGGAGGGGGCCCCTTTCAGGACTTACCCCTGGGGCGGGCAGGCTGCCCCCAACCAGCTTCCCCGGAGAGGCACCCCCTGCCCACCGCGGACCTCTGTGCCGCCGGCCCCCATCTACACTCCTTCTTGGCCCACACGAGGGTCACTCCCCTGGGGGTCACCCGCTCTGCACAGCTGGGCCCCTAGACACGCCAGTACATCATCTGTACCTTGCAGGGGGCTGTCCCACCTGCCCAAACCCCAGCAGGTACCCATCCCCCCCAGCTTCACGACTGTCGCCCTGGAGATCCCCAAAGACCTGCAAGGTGAGTCCCGACAGGCCCCGGCGTGGAGCCCCGTGCTCGGTGCCGGGATCCAGCTCAGGGACAGACAGGCGGACGACGTTAGTGCAGAGGAGCACAGAGCCACCCCACAGAGGGGCTGCGGCCCGGCAGCAGGTCCCCTGGTGATGGGACACCTGCCCCCCCCCCCCCGGGGACTGTCCCCAGCAGCACCTGGTACACAGAGAAGGCCCACAAACGCTCGCTGGAAAAACGTTTCCTGAGAGATTAAAGGTGGTGATTATTTCACCGGGCTTTTGGGTGCAAGTTCTCTGTTTTCCGAAAACAGCCTCCTCTGGGTCCCCAGATGCCTGCCGCCGGGATGAGGCTGCGGTTCGGGGCTTAGAACCCAAGAGGCCCTCAAAGGCCCAGCCCACAAACAGTAAGACACACCGGAGAGGCTGGTGCCACCCCAGGGCACCTCCCTGCCAAGCCTGCCCCTCCCGACACAGGCTCCGGGTGCCCGCCAGCCTGCACCTGCCCTGGTCTTGCAGTTTTGGGAGAGGGGCCACTATGCCCCCCACCTCTCACACCAGACCCAGGGAGCTGCCTCTTGCCCTCACGCCGCACGCAGAGCCCCAGGCCAGCGGCGCCCTCCCCTCGCCTGTGCCCGCAGTCCGCCCCCTCTCCCGGCCCCACCGCCTCTGCCTCTCTGCCCTGGCCTGAGCCACCACGGCTCTCTGGGGGCCCGGGCTTGGCACCTCGGGGGGCCCCAAAGCACAAGTCTGCCCCTCCACCCCCCC
>NW_027530007.1:7201663-7220040 GCF_008692635.1 Crocuta crocuta | reverse complement strand
GTCTTCCCTTCCCCAGATCTTCACGCTCAGCTGGGTGGCAGGTACTTAAGCCTGCAGCACCCCCGCCATCCCCACACTCCCTCCCTCCCCTGGCTTGTCCCTCACACCTGCCCTCCCACCTGCTGCTCCTGAAATCACTGCTGCCTCCTGTTATCTGCCCCCAGGACAGGAACCCCGAGGGCAGGTTCCCTGGGGTTCCCAGGCCGCCCCCCCTTGCTTGCCCGGGACCGGTCTAGGTCTCATCTTCTCCTCCCCACGGTGTCCCCCAGGCTTCAGCAGCTGTCACAGGTGACACCGGGTGACACCAGGCGTCACAGGGCTGGGCTGACTCAGCAGCTGCTGAGGAAACGAAGGGGCCCCAGCGTCTGCAGGCAGCCTGGCGCACCGGCTCTGGCCTCCTGCTGCCACCAGGGGGCGCCGGCGCCCCACCCTGACCACACAGGCCGGGGACGCAGGGCCAGGAGCCCCTACCAGCAAGGGGTCTGTGAGCCCTAGCCCTCTCTGTGCCTGTTCTCTCGTGCCCTCCTGCTGCCCGGGGCAAGCTCTGGGAAGGCGGGCAGTGCTGGGCGACCCGAGGGGCACCGCCAGCTGGCCCAGGGCTGAGGGCCCCATTTGCTCGGGGGCCCCGTGTCACCCCCAGCCAGCCCCTGGGCCTTCCCCACCCCACCCGCAGAGCCCAGTGCCCGCTGAGGGCCGACGTCAGCATGGACAACGGTACGGGACGCGCAGTCCGGCCTGTGGACACGAAGCCCGGGGGGCACAGCACTTCGTGCACAGGGCCGGCTGCCGGTCCTCGAACCCGCCCGGCCTGGGCACAGGGGCTGCCAAGGCAACATCTTCCTGCCGGGAACCCCACCCCACCCCCCACCCTCAGGGCCTCCGCCCCCTTCCAGGCTCCCGGAGAGCACAGGCTGTCGGAAGGTGCACGGTGGGCCTGGCTGCAGATCACCCGTGCCATTCATTCATTCAGTCATTCATTCACTCAGACAACCCACAGAGAGCCGGGCAGGGACCCCGCTAGCGCTTGCCCAACCGAGCTCACAGGGAGGTGCTGCAGCCACACCTGCCTCCTGTTCACAACACAGTTCAATCTGTAAGGGGAGAGGCTTGGGCCCGGCTGCCTCTGATCCCTGAGTTCGCAGGTCAAGGCAGAGCCCCCAGCAGGAGCACATCCCGAAGCCTCTGGGGGGATCCAAGCCCCCCCACCTGGGGAGACGCTCCTGCTCTGAGACAGCCAGGCGGGCCCAGGCAGCTACCCGAGGCTGAGGGCCCAGCTGCCCCCCTCCAGGAGCCCGGCCTCGGAATCGGGCAGATTCAGCCCGTCTACACTCGCCTGTCCACACTCACTTCCGGGAGCAGGGCAGGTGATTGTCCACATTCTGCAGCCCCACCCAGGCCGTCCCCGGCGCCCCAGCCTGGCTGCCGCTTGGAAGCAGGAGATGAAACCATACTCACTGCAGGGCGAGTGGGCGCCCATGCCGCTCCCAAAGCCAGCCCTGCCCAGGCTGGGCCCCCACCGAGACGCTGTCCCCCTGTGCTCTGCCCACCCACGGGAAGCAGGTGTGTCTGTGGCCACCAAGGGCTACAGGAGGTAGCCAGCCTCCGGGCATTCCAACGGTCCTGGACCCCCAAGCCACAGCTCCGCGCATGAGCCCCTGAGGCCCCCACGAGGCCACGCTAGGCTCTTCCTCACAGCTCTGGGTCCCATGGGTGCCCCTGGGGCTGGCTGGGCCCAGGGGGGCATCTTCTAGCCCCACATCCCGAAGGGCCAGAAACCTTGGCACCTGCCCCCTCCAACTGGAGTCCAGAGGGGCTCGGCCAACCCTGTGCCCCCAGACAGGAGACGGAGGGCCCAGGAGGCCGTGGACAGAGTGGTCAGCGTGGCCTGCAGCCATCCTGTGTCCACACAGGCTGCCCAGCTCAGCCCTGCACCCAGTGACCCCGAGGCAGGACAGGGGGACAGGACTGGCTCTGATCACCACCCCTCAGGAACCTCAGTGTCCCCACCTACAGAGGGGGGTGGGGGCTGCATCGGCATCAGAAGACTCACAGGACAGTGTAAGCACTCAGCAGAGCATCACGTCCTGGCTCCCTGGTCCCATAGCCTCTGCAGGGCCATCATCAGGGCGGTGACCTCACATGTAGCTCAAAACAGGGACAGGCTGTGTGAGCCCCAGACATGCCTGCCAGTGGGCATGCTCTCCCCATGGGGGCTGGAGGGACAGGTCCTTGCATGGTCTGGTGCCCAGTGCCGAGTACCATGCCAGTACCAGCCACCTCATCCCGGCCACCTCCTCCCCAGGACCACCTCCCACCCCTCTAGGGGCCCCTCGTCAACCTGGGAGTGGCCCGAGAGGCCCCAGAAGGCAGCAGCTCCAGGGAGGTGCAGCCCAGAGCCAGCCTGAATCCACCGGCC
Source organism: Crocuta crocuta (assembly GCF_008692635.1). Lineage (NCBI taxonomy): Eukaryota > Metazoa > Chordata > Mammalia > Carnivora > Hyaenidae > Crocuta > Crocuta crocuta. Next base: position 7,217,624 of record NW_027530007.1, on the reverse strand, counting down.
CCAGCCTGCCCCTCCCCCCCAACCTCGGTCTGAAGGATGGCCCTGGAGAGGAGCAAGTCCAGCCAGAGAGGCCTGGGGGTGAACAGGCCGGCAGAGGGCATAGCACGGAGACCCTAAAGTGACGGCGGTCCCCAGCAGGTAGGAGAAACCAGGACACGGAACCAGAATTATGGGGCTGGGCCCACCTGCCTGTGCCCACAACACACTCACGCCCTGAGGGAGGCGCTCAAGGGACTTCAGCTCCCAGCCCGGGCGCTCCGACTTCCAGGACAAACCTGGGTCCCGGGTGCTGGATCCCGAGGCCCCGGGGAGAGTGGAAAGGCCCAGCGGCCTCAGGGCTCACACCAGCTGCTGGTCCTTCACCCGGCCGTCTTGCCTGGCCTGCAACAGGCCCCCACGCCCGGCCAGCATCGGGCAGAACCATCCGCCCCGTGCGCCCACCAGGACGCAGCCGGAGCTCGAAGGGACGTGTGACCGCACCCACTCAGCATAGGACGGCGATGCTCCCGGGACAAGGTCTGCTGTGCCTTTCCTGACGAACGAGTCACGTCACAGATTTGCCAAAACTCACCCTTCCTTTCCCCTGAGCAGAAGAGGCCCCGCCAGGCCTTGGGAAGGACGGACGCCCACAGACAGTGAGCGCAGAGCCCGCCCGCCCGACAGCCGGGGCCGTGCTGGGTGGCGAGCTGCCACTGGGGACCGAGGAGTGGAGGCCGGGCACTCGGCCCGGTGCGAGGGGCAGGACCGGGGGCCCACACGCCTTCTGTCTGTGGGGGCGCCGCGTCAGGACGTGCTTTCTAGCTAGGCGCCGGGGCTAAGTGTCTGGGTGTCCAGTGTCCAAGAATCTTCCAAAATTCCCAGTTAAACCAAGTGGGCACGGGACTGGCCCCAGGGCTCGCACTGTGGTTTGCTCAGGGTCGAGAGTCCCCAAGTCAAGGTGGCCACATCCACTGGGGAGAGCACGGGCGGACTGAGGGGCGCCTGCACCCCGTCCTGCTCCGGACTGGCCTCGAGACTAGCTCTGTGGAAACCCGACCCGAAGCAGGAGGGCAGCAGCACGGGGCTCGGTGGGGATACAGCCTGGCCCCCTGCAGACACCTCCAGTGCAGGGCCGGCTGTAGCAGGCCCGGCGACGGGAGGCTAAGCCACAGGTTCATCTCACCCTTACCCCAAATGGCAGGCGGGGTGACCTCCCGCTACTCGGGGCTCCCAGCAGAGGTGCTGGCCGGGGAGACTGACCGGGCCAGGAGCTCCCGTGCAGCCAGTGCTGGCTGGAGGCCGGTTTGGCAGGGCGTCGGTACCCCTGGCCACCACCTCCTCCTCCCACGGTAACTGCCCTGCTGTCAGCTGGCCTGGCTCTGCGCGATGCTGCCCAGGCCCCGCTCCGACCCGGGCACAGAGGGCCAGGCCCTGCTCTGGAATGCCTGCAGCCGCCAAGACCGAGAGCAGATTCCAGGACGCCGAGGCCAGCTCCCTGCCTGCAGACCCCTCGTTAATTATCCCGCCCGGACGGGGAGGCAGGCACGAGCCCCAGGAATTCTGAAAAACGAGCAATGAGCACGTGTCCCGGAATGTGCCCCGGAACAGCTAGGGCTGGGCGGCCAGGGCTTGGCAGGTGGGCGGCCGGGGCTTGGGGGGACGGAGTGGACATGAGGCTGAGCTGCCCTCCAAGGGCCCAGAAAGCAGCCGGGTGTCCAGGGCTCCCCAAACGCAGGGACCACCCTCCCCATCTTGCGCTAGCATCCCCGGCCCCCTCCAGCTACCTGTGCTGACCTGAATACCCACGTTTTCACCCCACCTGGAGTGGCCCCACCCCGGGGCCCAGCACAGAGACCTCCCCCGCTCTGCTCCCCTCTACTGGTGGAGAAAGCCTGAGGTAGCAAGGGTCGGAAGGCCCCAATGGTGCAGGACCGCAAGGGGCAGCCTCTGTACAGAGCAGGGTCCCTGAGGGCCGGGGGCCAGCAGCCTGCCCGCTCAGCTCAGCCCAGCCCTTCCTCTGTCCAGACAGAAAGTGCCGAGCCATCACCCACGGCCAACGGGGGCCATCCGGCAGCTGCCTGGCTCTACAGTCCAGTGGACGCCCAGGGAAAAGTCTCCTTGGAGAGGCCCCTTGGCCCCAAACACGAAGGTGGGAGTTCCCGCACTCTCAGCCCCAAGGTGACAAGTCTGGGGACCCACATGGGGTACCCGTGCCACACAGACCCCCAGACACCACCTGGGGCCCCTCGCCCCAGCCAGTGGGGGCCCCCAGGAGCATCCGGCCCAGCCCTGGTGGGTCCAACAGGCTGTGTACACTAAGCCACCACTGACCCCAGCAACTCAGGAAATGACAAGGCTCAGCATCCCCATCTGTAAAATGGGACAAGCACCCAACCCATGCAGGGTACATCCCAGGACCGCCCTTGTAAAGGAAGAGCACTTCACATAAGAGTCCCGGGCAACCCTGGGGAGGGAGGGCAGGGCAGCGTGGCTGAGGGGGCGAGGGGCAGATTCACAGGGTCCTTTCAGGAGACCACCCAGGAGGATGGGGCAGGGCTTGTAGCCTGGGGCAGCTCGGGGAGGGGAGGCATGGAGGCCAGGAGGCCGCGTCTGCTCATCTGAGTCTCAGCCCTTCCTGGACAGTTGGCCTCACATGGGGGGGAAGGGGGGTCGAGATGCCCATTCAACAAATGCCCCGCTGGGGCAAGCTCACAGCCCCCCACCCCACCCCTGCTCCCAGGAGGGGTGCCCCATGGTTCTCCAGCTATAATTATACCATAAGACCACCCGACTCTGAAGTCAGCCCTGGGAGGAGCCCACAGCCCCCCTGCGCACGAGGCAGGCCTGGAGGCCACAGTCATCCCAAAGACAGAGGCGCCTTTGTGGTTGGCTGGTGGGGGGGGGGGGCAACCTGGTAGTTAAGTGATTCACTGTGTGAACACAAACACCCCTCCCAGAGCCGCTTTGAAAGACCCGCTTGGATTCTGTATGGGCTCACCCTCCACTGTCCGGGAGCAGACACCGTCCACAGACGCAGGGCCCTGAGGGGACGCGGCCCGGCCCGAGTGCGGGAGGGGGAGGGCAGCGGGACCGAGGCCAGAGGGCAGAGTCAAAGCCACCACCCAACCCTGCATTTGAGCCAGCAGCCTCCCCCCGCCCCCCGTGCCGGGAAGCAGGAGACCAGGCAGCCACCCCAGCGCCCCTCCTGCAGGGACGCCAGGCTCCGGAGACTTCGGGGACTGTCCTCGAGGGAGGGGCTTAGTGCAGCTAAAGCAGGTGTGCGTGGAGAAGACCAAGCCCACAGCCAGTCCGCCCGCCTGGGCGTGAGGCCGAGCAGAGCGGGCCGCCAGCAGCGGAGGAGCCACGCGCACCTGGCTTCTCCCACTACCCGGAAACCGGGCCCAGCTCCTCAAAGGCCAGAGCCCGAGGGCAGCCTCCCAGGGAAGCCTAGGTGTGTCCCCAGCTGAGAGGAAAGGTGCCAGGCGCCCACGGGGACGCCCCCCACCTCCTGGACTCAGAAAGCAACCTCACACTGATGGCCAGCAAGACTCAAATGGCCCTGCCACCCCACGGGCTGCTGCAGGGAATGGCGCAGGGAACCTGCAACCCTGGTCCAGGACCAAGGTCAGAGGCAGGTTAACCGGAGGCCACGCCCACAGGCGGCCTCAGGACAGCAGCCCCATGGCAGGTGGCGGGACCGCAGAGGTGCTGGAACCTGGCCTCTGCGGGCCGTGCCCTCCGAAAGGAGACGTCCCGGCGCCAGGGCCCCCAGCCCCTCCGAGGCAGGCAGCGCCAGGCCCTGGATGAGGGCGGGGCAGAGGCAGCTCCCAGGCCTGGGCACAGCGGCTGGCCAGGAGCAGCCCGTGGTGGCGTCTGGACCTCAGGCCAGGGGTCAGTCTCCCACCCTCGGACACAGTGGGCGGCACTGAAGGGCGGCCTGGGGGGGCTGCTTCCTCTCCATTGATCAGTCCTCCCAATTTAGAAACAGAGTCGCCCTTGAGGCCTCCCTCCTGCCCCCCCCCCCCCCGGGGGCAGCAGCCCGTTCCTGCTGCTCTGCTTCCCTGCACAGCCGCCTCCAGGGCCCCCTCCTGCTGGCTTCCTGCTCCAAAGGCAGACGTCAAGGCGCAAAGGCTCCAGGCAGGACCCTGACTTCTCTCCCGCTGGGCTGGCGTGGGGGTGGAGCGGATCACACTGGGTCCCCAGGGGCACCTGCCAGGCCGGCCCCGGGGCAGCAGGTCACCAGCTCGGAGAGGGAGGCTAAGGGCCCTGGGGACCCCAGGCTGACCTTCCTGCTGTCCCCACCATGCCCTCCAGGCCAAGCTGGCTCACCATCCCCTCTCGGCGGCTCTGCTCCAGCCTATCTTCCATCTGGAAAGCCCACCCCCAACAACCTGCACCTCCCCAAACCCTCCCCGGCCCACAGGCCCGCTTCCCCCAGGAAGCCCTCCAGGCCACCCGGCTCTCTGCTGGGCATTGGTGCTGATGCCCTGATAGCTCAGCTGGACCTGAGAGCCAGAGTCCCAGAAGTGCCTCAGGGACCTGCCCAACCCACCCATTTTACAGGCGAGGAAACTGAGGCCCAGAAGGGAACCGAAGCCAAAGCTTCTTGGACTCAGAAGGTACCGAGAGAAATTCAGGCCTGAGTTCTCTGTCTGCTTCTGTCCCACAAGGTCACGTGAGATCAAGCCAAGCAATGGCCAGCGGCTCTGTGACGATGCCCAGTTAACACAGCACAAGCTACATCGAGAGAGAGCGTGTCCCTGAGTGTATGTGCTTCTTGCCTGTTCCTTCCTTGAAGACCCCGTGCCAGCGGCCAGGACACACTCGTGTCACCAGCAGGTCCTGGCTCGCTCAGGAGCTCGCACCTGTGAGCCGGGCGTGGAGGTGGGGCAGAGGTGTTTTCTGCTCGTGACGACCACCCCTGGTGGGTCTGACGGGACCCCCAGAGCCCAACAAGGGACAGGGAGCCCCTGGGGTACTGGCCTCCCCTGCTGACACGGCGCTCACCCGCACCACCCCAGGCCGCCGGCGGCACGGCCCGCACGTGGGCAGCACCCTCTGGACGCTCCGGCGCGCTCTGCACGCAGCCACCCCGGGAACGAGGGACAGTCCCCGGCCACCCGGTCATGCCCAGCGGGCCGGGCCTCCGGGGAGGGAGAGCACAGCCACCACCACGAGGCCCGTCCACCCGGCGCCCTGCGCCCCACCCGTGCCGGCACCTGGGCCTCGCACGAAACACTGTCTGACCCCCAGCTAACGAAGGAGCGACGAGGCCCAGGGTGTCGTCCACGGTCGCGCTGGCTCACCTACCGGACACGGAGCTGGCCCTGGCCGGGGAGGGCCGGGGCCTGGGGGGGGCCCTGCTTCAGGCACCCAGGGCCCAGGCCCCCCCACCGCTGCGCCCCACACCCTGGGCTCTGCCAGCACAGGCCCCCTTTGTGTTCCCTGGCCCCCGCAGAAGGCCTTCCACCTTCCGGNTCTTCCTAAGGCCCCACCCCCTCCGCTCTCCACCATTCACACAGCTGGGTCCCTTCCTCCCCCCCCTTCGTTCAAATGAAAGAATTTGGGGGAACCAGGAAAAATATGGCTTTTATTTTCAAAACTGGAATCAATTATAACCGGGGGGTGGGTTAAATATTGCCAACTGTGCTCAGGTCTGCCCCCTCGCCACGGAGGAGGGACGGAAGGTGGATGGGGTGGTTTGGGCAGAAGCACGGATAGGGCTGTCCCTGCAGGCAGCCCAGCCCTTCCACCCGGCCCTGCACACCCAGCCCTGCACACCCAGCCCTTCCACCCAGCCCTGCACGTCCAGCCCTGCACACCCAGCCCTTCCACCCGGCCCTGCACACCCAGCCCTGCACACGCAGCTTTGCACACCCGGCCCTGCACACCCAGCCCTGCACACCCAGCTCTTCCACCCGGCCCTGCACACCCAGCTCTGCACACCCAGCCCTTCCACCCGGCCCTGCACATCCAGCCCTGCACACCCAGCCCTTCCACCCGGCCCTGCACGTCCAGCTCTGCACACCCAGCCCTTCCACCCGGCCCTGCACATCCAGCCCTGCACACCCAGCCTTGCATACCCACCTGTGCATACCCAGCCTTGCACACCCGCCCTACACAGTGGGCTCTGCACACCCAGCCTCTCTTCCAGGAGACAGCACCCCAGAGGAAGCCGAGCAGCTGCCCTCCAGCTGGATCGACTGCTTCCTGAAGGCCACATCTGTCCCACCCCTGACCAGCCACACCCAGAAAGCCCACCTACCCCAGAGGAGGGAGGCTGGTCACAGGCCCGGGTCTCCAGAGTCAGAGCAGGGTGGGGAATTGGGGATCTGCCCCTCTCTCTCCAAAGCACGTCTTGGCGGGGCCCCACTGAAGCCTGGGGCTGTGCTGGGAGACGGTGGAAGGTTCCAGGCGCTCATCGCCCCAGCTCTGCCAAGAGGTGAGCAGCTACCTGCCCTCCCAGATCCCGGTTTCCTCTTCCACAAAGAGGATAAACCGAGGGTTCGGTGAGATGCGCAGGCCTCCGGGCCCAGGGAGGCCCCCCCACATGACCGCAGGGAGGGGGGGCTGCTCTGCAGGCAAAGCCAAGCCTGGAGCCCAGGCCCAGAAGCCAGAGGACGGAGCGTGTGAGCACTGCTCCCCCTCCCTAGAGACCCCGCGTGTGGGTCTGAGCCCAGTGAGCAGGGGTGGCCAGACAGGCCCCTCCCACGGACGCAGGGCCCTTGCTGACGCTGAGCTCCTCCCGTGCCGAGCCCCCCACTAGCCTAGCTCCCTCCCCACTGTGCCTCTGCGGCCCTCACGTCCCCCACCCCCTGGCCAAGTGTCAGGGTCTCTGGCGGGGGGAGCTGCTCATGTGAGGGAGCACCAGCCCGTGAGGCCAGGAGCTGGCCACTGGGGCAGTCAGGCCAGGAGCGGGGGGCGGCTGATGGCTGGCAGGAAGCAGGGCAGGGGAGGAAGGCCGGCCCCGAGGGGCAAGGGCAGGTGTCCCCAAGCTGCTTCCTGGAGGACGTGACCAAAGACAGGCCACACTCCAGCGTCCCCTCCCCGCCCTCCCCCCGCGGCAGGGACCACAGAGCATCCGTGCTGCCGACTCGGTGGGCAGCAAGCCTGTCCCAGCAACGGCCCCGAAGGCAGCTCGCCGCCAGGGCCAGGCTGTGCTCTTGCCCGAGCCTAAGCGAAGCCACATCAAGTGGCACGTGGTTCCGTAAGGTTGGCTGCGTGAGACAGACGGTCCTCGAAGCATCTCCCCACCTCCACCCGTGGCCATAAATACTGACCAGACCAAGAAGGCATGACAGCTGGGCCCCCTCTGTCCCCACTTAGACCCAGCCTGGACCCCAGCCTGCCTGGGGGTGGGGGGTCACAGCCCACAGAGGGGCTCGGGGTCCTAGAGGGCACAGGGCATGGGGCATGGGGCAGGCCCCCAGCACACAGAGCCCACGGAGCAAGGGGATCGAGGCTGGCTCAGCAGAGAACCTTCCACCCAACAAAGGGCATCGGATAAGCAACCAGAGCTGCCCAACCCGCCAGCTTGTCCAATGGTCGGCACCCCCAGCTACCGGCACCTGTCTCAGAACTCTGGGACCCAGGCCCTCCCCAGGACGCCTACCCTCAGCCCATGCTCGGGGGGCACCACACGTAAACACACGGAGACCAGAGAGAGGGCGGGGTCCCCTCTACAAACGGGGAGCCTCCTGCTCCCCACAATTCCCTGATGCCCCCCCGGCCCCTGTTGCCTGCTGGGCATCCGAGGCATTGGAGCGTGGTGCAGGACGCACGCCCTGGCCCCACCCGGAAGATCCCCCACCAGCCACTCACCAGGAGCAAGTTCAAAGTGCCGGAAGCCGTCTGGGAGTATTTCACTTCCCCCCGCGGCTGTGGCTCCGCGCCAGGTTCTGACAGGACCCGGAAAGCTACAGGTTCAATGAAGAAACCCCGGATCGAGCAGGAAACCCCAGGGGGTGCTCTTGCCGTCCCGGCACAGAGAAATGAGGACGAATGTCTGTGGCATTCTCGTGATGTGTTTCCATGCACTGTGCTCACTTTCTTTATAAAAACTCCATCACCCACACACCTGCTCCGAGCCCGAGCCCCCCCAGCACCCCGCCAACGCTTTCCTATTGCCACGTCGTTACGAAGAAAACCGCAGGCCCCCAAAATGGCACCACTTAGGTCACGACCCAGACCCAAGACCCAACCTGACTGCAGCTCAAAGCCCCGGGGACATCGCCTGTAAGCGGTCAGGGCAGGAATCGTGGTGAGCACCATGGAAGGTTCTGGTAGATTCCACTCCCCTTAGGAGGACCCCTTGCCCACAGCAAAGGTTCTTGGCTGATAATTTCCTTTTTCCTGCTCTTTCTCTCCCTTTAGAAAACTTTCCTTTCCGTAGCCCCTGGGAGCTCCCCACCCGTGTTAGATGGGATTCTGCCTGATGCATGAATCGATTCCTAAAGCCAATCAGATCTCTAAGTTTCGCTCGGTTGAGTTTCTGCTATTTAACGGCCGGTAGCGCGGCTGGGTTTCCGTGACGCCCCACCTTACAGCTGTGCCCAATTTTGCTGAACCAGTCGCCTCCGACAGAACCCTGGGTGTCCCCCATCTTTCAGGACGCGAGAGCCTCCAGCAAGGCAGAAACGGGACGGCCCGCTTCCCAGCCGCCCAGTAAGCCGGCCGGTCCCAGCCCATCTCTCCGGGGAGGCCACGGCTGGGCAGGCGCTGAGATGAAGGGGTGTGGAGGCATCAGTGGAGGAAGGGGCTTTCAGGGTACCCCTCCTCCCAGCAACCTCAGATGAGCCGTAGGGAGCGGGTGCAAGAACACTCGTCCATCCACTCACCGTACTGGCAGCGGGCACCCTGGAAGCCTCGGGGACAGCGGCACGGCTGGGCTGAGCCGGGCGCGCAGTGGCCGCCGTTGAAGCAGAAGCCAGCGCTGCACCGGGCTGTGGGGGGAGGAGAGAAGGCGAGTGAGGAGGGCCAACAGCCCGGGGGCAGCCCCAGCCCACCCGCCAGGACACAGCGTCCCTGAGGACCGTCCCCAAAGTCTCCCCACAAGGCCAGTCCTGGGGCTGGACAGGACCCAGGTCCTCACCACACACAGCAAAGCCCAGACTACCTCTTGAACCCGGAACCCTTGAACCTTGGTCGGGGGAGGGGGGTCTCCCAGGCCGGCAGCCCCGACCCTGCCACCAGATCAGGGTCCAGCTCTGTTCTGTCTCAGGTCACGCACTGGCCCCCCCCCAACAAGAGCCTGCAACCTCCCCCACATTTTCTGGAGGAGGTGGGGAAGGAGTCAGGGCCAGCCCCCTGCTGAAAGGGAGGCTGCAGGCTTGCCTGAGGACCAGCTTCTGTCCAAGGTGACAGGCACCCCAAGGAAACCCCCTCCCCCACCGGCAGCTGGGGAGGGAGGAGGTTGCAATGTCTTCAAGGAGACATTGAAGGAGTACCGCCCGCCCCCCGGGCAGACAGAGCTCAGGAGCCAGAGCCTGGCTTTCAAATTAGCATGTGTGACAGCCCCCACCAGGAAGAGGGAGGCTCTGTGTGTGGAAAAGAGCAGGTAGATAGGAAGAAGGACCAAGTAAGAGACATGGAAACAAAAAATGTGAAAACCAGATGCATGGCTGTTGATGAAGGCTGGGTAGACGCCTTGCAAAACGACTTAGAGATTTCCAAGAAACACGTGTGTTTCTAATACTTAACATTAGTTCATTAAAAATTGTTTTAATGTTTTATTTTATTTTTGAGAGAGAGAAAGAGGGCGTGCACGCGAGTGAGTGAGTGGGGGAGGGGCAGAGAGAGAGGGAGACACAGAATCCAGAGCAGGCTCCAGGCTCCGAGCTATCAGCACAGAGCCCATTGTGGGGCTCGAACTCACAAACTGTGAGATCATGACCTGAGCTGAAGTCAGACGCTTAACTGACTGAGTCACCCAGGTGCCCCCAACATTAATTCGTTTTTTTAATGAGTTTTATGAATTCCTACTACATTCCAGGGTGGTGGCAAGGGCTCTGCTTGGGGACGCCCCCTCAGGCTGTCAGTGGGTCCGGGACTGCGTCCACAGGACCCTCAGGGGCCCTGGAAGGAACCGTGTGCCCCTGAGAGAGAGAGAAATGCCAGGGCAGGCAGAGGTGACCTGGGCCCGCGGTGCCCACAGGTCTGCTGCCTCCGGGCGGCTGTGTTCTCGGAGGACCAAGCAGGCAGAGGGAGGGCCAAGTCAGGGGAGTCACGTGAGGCTGAAGAAGCCCCCCAGGAACCACTGTGCACACGTCGCCACGGCCCAGATCCCTTAGCGGACAAGGGAGGCGGCTTGGGTCCCGTACATAGGTGTCCAGGCCCTGGTCTGATATTTACCAGTGGGTTGAAACTGCAGTTAGGCTCTGTGATCTGCACACATCGAATACAATGTTCTCAGCCACCTTCCCACCACCAAGGGTCCCCTCCACACCACTGGCTGGGCCTGAAGCGGCACTCGCCACCAGCGGCAGCTTCCGGGGCTGAACAGGTCTCCCCACCCACGACCTGACAGAGAAGGGGGAACACCGCCCTGGTGCACAGAGTACGGGCTGGAAGTGCGGGGACGGTTCACCGGGCGTTCTAGCTGTTCCCCCCCGGACTCGGCCTAGGCTTTGGGGTGAAACAGGGAGGGTCTGTCCACATCCTCAGAACCAAAGGCTGGTCGGGCCCAGAGGGGCGTCTGCAGGATGACAGGTTCGGGGAGCGCAGGTGAGGGCGGTACGTGTGGACATCTTCCACGGCATCTTAGCGCCAATTTCTCTCCAGGCGGAAGGCAAGCAACACTTAACGCTGGGCTGNGCCCCGCCCCCCGCCGGGCCCCGCCCCCACCCCAGGGCGGGGTTCCTGCGCGCAGGCCTCGCCCCCGGAAGGGCCGCCAGGCCTACGGCCCCGCCTCCTCTCTTCCTCTGCCGGACAGTAGAGTGGCCTCAGGCGGGACAGGTGTGATCCAGATTGGCCCAGTGTCTCCTGGTCTTGCCAGGCCACCCACCCGCAGGCTCTGAGCCCAGGTCACCAACTGTGTGTGGGACACAATCGTCGGCCTTCTCCAGGCCAGCGCTGTGAATGAGCCCTCCCCGAACCCCTCCGCTGACCCCACGTGCATTCTGCAGCCTGAAGCCGAGGCTGGAGCGACCGTCTCAGCCCCGGGACGCAGTTCCCCGCCTGTGACCCTGCTGTCCGGTGGGCCGTTCCAGCTGCACTTCCCTCGAGGAAGCTTCTGGCTCCTGTCCTCCCTCTGCTGCAGGGCTGGGCCGGGAGCGGGGGAGCCCCATCCCTCCGCCAGCCCCCCCCACGGCGTCCCCAGAGGGGCGGCACGCCTGTCCACTGGCTGGGGCTGAGGTCACATCCTGAGCAGACCTGCAGGCGACCTCAGCCCCTCCCTGCACCCTGCACATGCTCAGTGCTGAATTCTCAGCATCTTCAGGTCAGAGCCTGCCAGGGGGCTCTCTGGGCCGCAGCGACTCTGTTGTAACCCGGGATCAGGCCACCACCGAGACATGGGGTGGGTGTGGGGACTCCCAGTGTGGGCCAGGCTCAAGGAAACCTCGGATAGGCCACTCCAAACGCAGCCTGTCAATCCGATGACAGTTCGTCCCCAGCTCCGGACTTAGCAACGATAACAGTGACACCAGAACCAGCAGCGCCCTGACCGTGGCCAAAGCCCCCCAGGCCAGCCATGGGAGGGTCTGTGCGATGCAGCCGGGCTCCCCAGCAAAGTCTCCCAGAACTGCGGGGCACACCCAGCACGGAGGAACCCCAGGAGGCCACGCCTGACCCCCATCACTTCTCCAGCAACCGGCCAGGGAGGCCAGCACCCAGCAGAGTCAGGGCTGGGCCCAGCACACAGCGCCTCTGTCCGCCATCGTTGGAGGCACTCAGGGGTTCGAACAACACTGGGTGGGGGAGAGCGCAGACAGAGGGGGTGACAGTGAGGACGACACAGGTCCCAGGTCACCCCACAGGGCAGGTGGATCAGCACCGTGGCTCAGGGCGGTCTTCAGCTCATTGACCAGGCCACCAGGCACGGGACATAAAGCTCACCCGAGGTGCTGCTGGAGCGCCCGTCAGCGGCCAGGTGTGGGAGCCACAGTGCCCACCTCAGCAAAGCATGCCTGCAGGGGAGGGGTCCCTCCCACTCGGTCTCTCTGTCCCTGGTCTGTCCCCAGACTTGCTGGCTGGGGGCTAGAGGCCAGGACCACACGCCCCCACCCCAACCTCTGCCAGTCCCAGACCCTCGCTGCAGGGAGGGAGTCACTCCAGCTCCACCCTCCGGAGGAAGGGCCAAGCCAGTGCTGCCCTGGGGGCCAGGGCCATGCTCCCCCACCCCCCACCCCCCACCCGAAGGCCTGTGCTAGAAGGAAGGGGGAGGAGCCTGAGGTCAGTATGAGTGCCGGGGACTGTGACTGCAGGTGCAAGCATACCCGCATGGGCGTGCAGCATTCGCACAGGTGAGCAGGCACGAGGTGCACACGTGTGCATGTGAGCATAAGCATGTGTGTGCAAGCACNATGAGTGCCGGGGACTGTGACTGCAGGTGCAAGCATACCCGCATGGGCGTGCAGCATTCGCACAGGTGAGCAGGCACGAGGTGCACACATGTGCATGTGAACATAAGCATGTGTGTGCAAGCACATGTGTGTGTGAGAGCACACGTGTGGGNCTCCAGAGCCCGTCTCACCCGCCCCCACAGCCTTGCTTGCCCGCTTTCCCGCGTGTCCACGCAGGACACCAGTTCCAGGGGCCTCTGCCTGAGAGCAGCGCAGGGCACCCGTCGGCCCCGCACAGACGTCTGTCCAGTGCTTCTCAGAGCCTGCTTTATGGACCTGGTTTATCATTCCAACTTCGTTGTGTTTCTTCCTTTCTTTTTAAAGAAAGATTTGGCTTGGAAAACACTACAGTCCGTCTCAGGAATCCTCGGGGCACGTTAGCATGTTAAACGCTCTGAGAAGTCCTGCAACAATGGAACCTGCTTAACTGTGCTTTTACACGGAGCTTCGCGGACTGCAGAACCCCTTCACGTTCCATGTGGCTGGTGAGGCTCCCAGCACCCGCTGGCACCCAGCCTCTCCATCCTGTGGCCTCCTCAGACGGCCGGAGCCCAGCCCTGTACGGACCGGGGAGTTAGATCAGGGAGCCACAGAACCTACTCCTGGCACCTCAGTCCTGGGTGCGTCCATGTCAGGGTCAGGCCAGACACCCACTTTTTCACACTCATGGCTGCCTTGGATGAGGGGGCGCCAGGACCCAGGGCATCAGGGGGTCTAGGCAAAATCGGGGGACTGAGAGAGCCGGGCGGGAATGTGGCACCCACAGCAGAGGGGGCCAGCGCCAGGCTGCCCTGGGAATGTGTGCACGGGGACCATGCAGACCCAGGGAAGCCGCCTGGTCACCAGGCAACGCCGCCCCACCCAGCCAGCACTTTTCCTTTTTGGTCACCTCCAGGTCACAAATGCCACTAAGTGGGTCACGGAGCAATCACAACAGCCATTAGAACCTCCTGCCACCTCCCCCCCCCCACGGCATTAGGCCCCTCCTCGATCCCACACAAACACGGGGTCCCTGGCGGCGACCCGCACAGCTGCCGGCGACCCGCACAGCTGCCGGAGCTGCACTTCCGGGTCCTGAGGCGGGTGGGGCGGGGCGGGGCTGCCCCTGCCCTGTCCCAGCCTGACCACCTCCCCCTCCCCCGGGCTGCAGACAGCCTGCACGGAGACTGAGGGAAGGTGCTGGAAGCGACCAGAGGAACGCCAGAGGGTGAGGAACAGGACAAGGTTAGAGGACCCTGGCCCCCAGGGAGGCGGGCGCCCCTCCCAAGTGGGGCCCGGCACCCCGTCGGTGCTTGGTGCTCGCACTAGGGAGCCCAGAGGCCCCGCCCCAGCCCTGCCACCACAGCAAGCCCGCGGGGAGGGGCCGAGGGCAGCCACCCCGGACTCCCACCTGACCCCCCAGGGCAGGGCCTCCTGGGGGCTGGGGGCTCCGGGCGCCTGCTCAGCCTGAGAGAGGCCACAGCAGGAAGTGCAATCTGGTGCTCAGCCCACCCTCCCCAGCCACGGTGGTGCTCCCACGCGTGCTCCCGCCTTCCTCCGCTGCCCCCCACCATCCGTTACGCTTCCTCCTCTCGGGGCCCCCACCGGCTCCCTNCAGGCTGGTGGCCCAGACGCCAGGGAACAAGTGGGCCGGACCACAGGACTTTTGCTAGAACATTCAAATAAACAGAGAAAACCCAAACACACAAATAAGTAAATCCTGCACGAAAAAGGATCTTTTAAAAACAAACAGTTGAGGGGCGCCTGGGTGGCTCAGTCGGTTGGGTGTCCAACTTCGGCTCAGGTCATGATCTCATGGTGTGCGGGTTCGAGTCCCACCTCAGGCTCTGTGCTGACAGCTGAGAGCCTGGAGCTACTTCAGATTCTGTGTCTCCCTCTTTCTCTGCTGCACCAACCCCGCTCGTGTTCTCTCTATCTCTCAAAAGTAAATAAACATTAAAAAAAAAAAAAAAAAAAAAGGCCGAGAAAGTCAAAGCCTCCAGCCCAGGATACATGGAGGCCCTGTGACAACCTGGACCACCAAGGCCAGGCACCGCGGCCAAGACCCCCTCCCCGATGTCCTTCCTGCCACAGCCCTGTCCACCGCCCGTCTCCTCCACCTCGGCAAGGCCAAGGCCGCCCGCCCCACGGCCGCATCCCCCCTGCTGCCAGCTGGCCAGCCCAGGGCAGTCACCTTGTCCTTCCTGGCCACCGGCAGACAGAGCCGCATGACAGGCCAGGCACTCAGGCGGAGCCAGAGGGGGAAGGAGAGACAGTCGTGGCCCTTGGCCCCGGGGGCCTGTGCTGAAATCAGCCTCCCATCCCTGTGAAGCCAGCACTTGGGCTCCGTCCCTGCCATGGGGAGAGGCCAACCTGGCCTCCCAGGGTCTGGCCGGCCCTCGGGCCCCGCGGCTCCTTCGTGGCCCTGCCGAGGGGACGGTCACTCTGAGACACAGCTGAAACCCAGGATGAGACTCCCCCCCCACGGGCGTGGACTGTGAGAACGTTGCAGCACAAACCTTGGCCTGGGCCCGGGCTCCCCGCCTCCCTCGCCCGTGACGGTGTACACACCACTCCCCCCAAGCCAGGAAGCCAAGCCCAGAGGGACGCCCCCTGGCCGCCATGTGGGTGTGCATTCCCGTCCCTTCCCAGGTGTAGAGGCTGTGCTCCCCAAGCCCACCCCGCGCCTCCTCTGCCCGCCCCCGTCTTCCACCAGGTTGGAAGGGCGGCCTCACAGCGGAAACCGGGGGCCTCGGCTTTGATGTCTGCCCTGCCCCCCCACTCAACACACCCCTTTGTTTTCCTAGAAGCCAGAAGCAGGGAACGCACACATCACCGTGGTCAGAGAGCGTGGGGAGAAGGGCCGCTGCTGGGGGGGGGCGCTGGCCAGCATCCAGGTGCCCCCCCATCCCCCGAGGCTCTCCTGCCCACGAGGAGGCAGGGCTGCTTCCTCTCCTCTTCCCTCCTGCTCCCTTCCTGGGGAGAATTATTCATTTCCTCTCCCAGAAAACAGTACCCACCGCCCTTCTCTTCCCCTTCTCCGACTGGAGTTCGTGGAAAAACGTCTCTGCCCCTGGTCAGCGGCTCCACGTTTCCTGTGTGCGGAGGGACCAGGGGGCAGAGAGGCAGGCTGGAACACGGCCCCTGAAGTCTGGTTCCCGTCCCAGCACGGGGGAGCTGGGACCCCCAGCCGCCCCCACAGGGCGGCCCTGCCTCTTGCTTCACACCAGGGGGCGCCACGGCGTCGTTTCAGGGGAGGCCTGACCTCTGCGACCCCCTCTCTGGGGAAGGATGCAGCCTCCTGTTACCCAGTCACCCCAACTGCCCGCCCACCTGTGCCCACGCCCTCCTGTGCCCACGCCCACCTGTGCCCACGCCCACCTGTGCCCACGCCCTCCTGTGCCCACGCCCACCTGTGCCCACGCCCACCTGTGCCCACGCCC
>NW_027530007.1:7192766-7201245 GCF_008692635.1 Crocuta crocuta | reverse complement strand
CTCCCGTGCCCACGCCCACCTGTGCCCCCGCCCACCTGCGCCCCCGCCCACCTGCCGGCCCACCTGTGCCCACGCCCTCCTGTGCCCACGCCCACCTGTGCCCACGCCCTCCTGTGCCCACGCCCTCCTGTGCCCACACGCACAGGCCAGGAACAGCTGCCCAAACACCTCTACTGCCGGACTCCACAGCTATGCGCCTCATTCCTTTCGCGAAGCAGAGGCTTCAGAGTGAGGCTCGCGTGCGCTGACCCGCTGGCTCCCCGTCCCCCCTGCATCGGTCAGGACCCCCTCTCTGAGGGAGGCAGTGACAAGCCTCCACTAAGCACCTGGGGAGACTGAGGCCCAGGGCCCAGGGACGGGAGGCAGGACAGGAGCTGCTGTCTGTCTGTCTCCAATGCCCAGCCCCAGGCCCTCCTGGGAACTCAGGGCCAAGGGACCCAAGAGCAGGGGTGGCGATGGCGGGCGGGCAGGCTAGCGACGGGCTCCACGACAGGGCCCTGAAGCGGCATCTGAGCCCACAGACACCACCGTGTGGCCCCGGCGCTGGCCTCAGACCCCGCCCAGATGCCAGGACCTGGCGGACAGCCCCCCACCCTCCGCTCAGACCCCCCACAGCCCCATCCCTCTTCCCTTGCCCCCTGCACACATCAGCCTGGGGGCCCACTGCTCCTGGATTGTTCCGTTTTAACAGCCTGGGTGGGGGCAGAGTGGGGAGCTCTCGCACTGTGGGAAGTGCCACCAAGTACAGAAAGAGGGTCTGCACCGCCCATGCTGGGGACAATCCCTTTAGATGCAGCCTCTTCTGGGGCACAGGTTTCGGTGGGGGGGACACTCACGGGAGAGGCAGCCCTGGTCACCAGGCTGCTGGCTCCACCCAGGGCAGCACCTGAACACCGTCTGTGCCTCCATGGCATACACCTGCCTGTAGCCCGTGTAGTAGATGGTTCTAGAAAAGAAGGGAGAAGGGAAACGTTTACTGTGAGACGCTAGCTCTGGCGGCACTTCCCGCTGCTTTTGGCTCTCCCCCACCCACCCCTCCCCGCGCTGATTCTCCAACTGCTCCCTTCACGACGGAGCAGATCCAGGCACGGAGGTGGGGGGACGGTCTGCGTCTGACAGTGGAGACACACCGGCTGTCAGGGGGCCAGCACCCATGGCCCCAGCCAGCTCTGCCCCCTTCCCTCCCCGCCCCTGCCGGGCCCTGCTCGACAGCGTCAGGACAGGCACATCTGGTTCTTAACGCCAGGCCAGGTTCATTCGGAGACCGGGAGTGGCTGCCAAGGTGCCCAGCTCTGGGCAAGGCTGAGCCCCGGGTGGTGCCGGGTCAGACCCCGGGCTCTCGGTGCACAGGGGAAGACGGCCAGAGCCTTCGCGGTTTACGAGGGGCCTCTTCCCCACCTGCGGGGGGTAGGGCTGAGCCAGGGACATGGGGTGACCAGAAGAAGGGCTGTGGACAAGCACAGAGGGACCAGAGTGTGGTCATACCCAGCCCTGAGGTCAGAGGGGAGCAGGCGGGAGGGCTCCTCGGGGAACAGGGGGCAGGGGAGCCTGGGTCCGAGGGTTCCTGCTCAGGATGGGAGTAGCTCTCACAGAGGCTGAGCAGAGAGAGGCAGAGCCCCAAGCAGGAGCTGGGAAGGGCCCACGCCGGAAGGAGGCACCCAGGTCCGGCCCGTAGGAGGGCACTGACGGCTGCCTGAGGCCACCCCAGGCCACCTGCAGCTGCGGGCGCCTCAGGGCCACCTGTGCACGGCGGGCCGGCCAGCACCAGCCTCCATCCTGCTTCTCTGCACACCAGCAGCCCCACAGGGTGGCCTTGGGGGAGCAGTCCCCGAGGGTCCACCTCACGCCATCCTGGGACTCAGCCCACAGCCTTGACCTTGCAGCCAGAGCCAGGATGTGAAGCAGAGGTGCCCGGGTCCCACATGGCCCACACAGCCTCCCATTTCAGCGGCACCTCACAGCCCCAGGCTCCTACATCTTGGCTCCACTTCTGCCGGCCTCAGATTTTGGAAGGGTCTCTACCATTCCAGAAAATTCCATTCCCCCTTTTTCAGAGAGTGAGTTACAACAAGATCTGACCCTGCCGACCTTCCCAGGGCAGCTGTCTGGATTCCGGATTCTCCCTCCTCATCCCTCCCCACCCCAGAACTCCACCCTCACCTAATGAGGGTGAGCCAGAGGACAGCTAACTGTCCCAGCCCAGCCCCTCGGTCTCTCATCTAGAGGGAAGACCGCCAACCTTATTTGGAAGCAGGGTCTTCCCCGATGGAGACAAACGGAGAGGAGCCTGTGCTGACTTGGGGTGGGCTCCCAGTCCAAGGACTGGAGTCCTCAGAAGCCAGGGAACAGACACCCTGGGGGAGGGCCATGTGAGCACCGAGGCAGAGACGGGGGAGAGGCAGGTGTGAGCCAAGGACACGGCCACCTCCAGGAGCCGGGGCGGGGAGAGGCCTGGGACAGAAGTCACCAGCTGTGCCCACACCTGGGGCTCAGGCTCCCGGCCTCCCTGACGGAGAAAACTGAAGCCCCCCCCACCCCACCCCCGCTCAGCACAACTGATTACAGTGGCGACTGGAAGCTAACCAGGACTCAGTGCTCAGCCCCTGCCCTCGGGTCCTTGGCCATGACGGGACTGGTCACAGGCTGTGGTAAGGGGGGCTCAAGACAGGACTGGTCACAAAAGTGGGGGGGCGGGACAGGTCACAGGCGTCGGGGGCACGGGACGGGACTGGTCACAAGTGTGGGGGCGCGCAGGAAGGCCAGGGAAGAGGAACTGAGAAGGTAGTAACAGAACAAAAGGAAAGGGGTGACCCGAAGCCACCCTGCCCCACCGCTGTCTGTAGGAGTGGTGACCGGGCCCGGCCTACAGCTATGGGGTCACGGACCCTTGAGCCCCGGGAGCGGCCCGAGGGCCTGGACTGCCGTTTCCAGGTGAGGAAACACCCTCCTGCCTGCTGGGGCTCGGCCGCCAGGAGCCGTGGGAAACCCATGGCCACCCTGGGGATCAGGACCCCACAAACAACCCAGGCCACTTCCCGGAAGCGTGAGCTCAGGCGCGCTGCGGACAGCAGCCTGGGGGGGCTCTGAGAACCCCGCTTTGGCAGGACATGAAACCACTGCCTGGGGAGACGCCGACCGCAGCGCTGGACGGGATTTGGCAGAGCAAACCGCGTCGAGCCCTTCCTTCGTAAATATTTATCCCTCTCCCGGGGCTACGTGCTGCTGCTCGCGGTCGCCCGGAGAACGGAGCCCACCGGCCCATCTGCCCCGTCCCCCCCGCCCCTGCCCTTGGAAGGCAGAGACCCTGCGACACAGCTGGGGGGCTACTGCCCCTACGTCCACTCCTGCAGGTCCTTGGGGGCCTGAGCCACAGGCCAGGGAGCCCCGCGGCGGGGAGGGGGCCGGGAGGGACGGGTTCCGTGAGGGCCCCGGGTCTTCCAAGCATCCTTTCCCTCCCTCCTCCCTTCACATGGGCCACACCCCCAAAGGACAGGGGGCCTCCGTGCACAGCCTGCACTGGCCGGTGGTTTGTCAGGGAGACCCTCCTGATGCGCCAGGAGAGCAGATGGGAGGAGGGGCCAGGGGGCAGGGTGGGCCGCCCGGGGGAGCGGGGGCCTCTGTGCACTCCTGAAGGACGAAGGCCACAGCCTCGACGGCCAACGGAGGAACAACTGCGCGAGGCGCGTGGGCACAGCTGTGGCAGCGTGGGGGGGCGCACGCCCACTACAATGCAGCGGGGCCCCACGGAAGGGAGGCAGTTAGCACAGATCACAGAAGCCCCACGGGACATGGTGGTGGGGAGACAGCTCTCGGCCACGCGGGGCGGAGGGCTGTGGGGGAACCAGCTCACATGGCTGCACTCCAGGCCAGGCACCCCCGCCCCCCACAGGCCAGGGACCCAAACTGCCCCCGCTGATCCCGGTCACCTCAAGCTGGGCCAGGAGAGGGTGCCCAGAACCCGATCTGCACGCGGCCCCTCCTGAGCCTTCCCCGGAGACCCGCACACAGAACACAGGCCACCCCCCCAGCCCGGCAGGAAACACGGCAGAGCCCCCCTGCCCCCGCCCCACACGGCCAGGCAGCAAGGCCCTCGAAGACTTTCCTCCCAGGAGACACCTCGCCAGGAGGCTGAAGGCGCCCAGATGCTTTGGAAAGGCTGCTTCCCACCCCCACCTAGGCCAGCCTGGGGACCAGCGACAGGGAAATGGGGGAACAGCCCGCCCTGGGGGCTCCCTCAATGCACACACCCCACAGCGCTCCAGCCTCGGGACCTCAGGGCCCCTGGCAGCTTCCAGCAACAGCACCCCTCCCCACACATCGTTGTGGGGACGCGGCTGACGTAACCTCGTTCCCAATCTGTGACCGATGTGTGGCCCCACACGTGACAAGGCCCGGAGGCCCGCACAGAGCACACCTCCGGGGGCAGCGGCGGGGGCAGACGTGCTCCTTCGGCCCCGCGTTCCCAGCGTCAGCTCCCCGACCTCGGGGCAGGACCCTATGGGCCTGAGGGGCCACCCCGTGCCCCACGGTATGGGTAGCGGGCCCGCCTCCACCACCTGGCGAAGGCACCCGTCCTCAGCACACCTGGCCCAGCAGACGCTGCCCCCAGACACCGCCAAGGGTGGCGGGGGGAGCTGGCACCCCACACAAGTGGAGCCACGCAGGCGGCCCTCAAAGGCTGCACTGTGAAGCTGGACACCACACCCCACGTGCGGGCCGCTCCCACCTTCCCCGCCTAACGGGGGCACTGCCCGCGCTGAGCCCCCCCACCGCCCAGCTCAGCAGTGGGGCAGATTCCAGAGACAGGAGAGGTATGCAAGGGCACTCCTTAATTTGATTTTGAAATAAAATCTTGGGCAAGAAAAGGTCTGGCGCTGACTCCCCCGGGAATGAGGCCCAGGGGCTTGGGCGTAGCAGGTCCCGCAGGGCGCTCGGCAGGCCAGGCACCCCGCTTTTCCCCTCTCCTGTGGCCGCCCCCGCCCCCAGCGTCCCGCCTGGGCCGTGGGATCCCCATGTTCCTCAGGGCCCCTCCCACAGAGTCCCTCCTCCCTGCAGGGCCCCCTGGGCAGCAGTGCTCAGTGTGGGAGCAGCCCTTGGGGGATGGGGAAGCTTCGGCACCAGGCGCAGGGCTGCGGGAAGGGGTGTGGGCGGCCCTGGGACCCGGACAGGGGCCCCACACCCCACACCGGACCGGGGCCCCAGTACATACCTCCGCTCATGGCTGACGCACCACGCCTGCCGCCCGCAGCCCGGCTTCCACACGGGCACAGTCCGGCTGAACGCCTGCACGCAGGGCTGGCTTCGGCCCACCAGGGTCAGCCCCTGCTCGGCACACACATGCGGCCNCAAGCTGTGGGCGGAGGACGAGGGGACGGCCACAGGGCCACACCCTGCATCTCCGTGCAGGGGCCCCACACTACCCACAGTGCTGTTCTAACTTTGCCAAGACACCAGGGGCCTGGGGTCAGCGGGAACAGTGGCCCGGACCCTGCGTCCGGTCTGTGTGACTCCCCTTCCTAGGCCCCCGCTCCCCCAGCCATCCTGGCCTCAGAGATGTCCCCTGAGCTGCCCCCGCTGGGCACACGGCTGGGTGGGTGGGAGTTCGCTCCAGGCGGGACAAGCACAGTGGGGAATGTTGGGGCACCTCCGGGGAGCGTGGAGGGGGTGCACGGCGGAGCCCTAGGGTGTCAGTGGCTCCTTAGCGCCCT
Source organism: Crocuta crocuta (assembly GCF_008692635.1). NCBI lineage: Eukaryota > Metazoa > Chordata > Mammalia > Carnivora > Hyaenidae > Crocuta > Crocuta crocuta. The sequence goes on along the minus strand of NW_027530007.1, from coordinate 7,195,537 downwards.
TGACCCCTGCGCCACAGGTGAACACACGGACAGGAGCATGCCGCACAGGGGAAGGGGTGGTTGTTGGGAAGATGCAGCAGGGGCCCCGGAGGCTCTGGGAAGTGGGGGGAGGGGCAGCTGCCCCAGGCCGCCCCACCCCCCACCCGGACCCACACAAGGCAAATTTCAGGAGGGAAGGCACAAAGTTTGCCAGGCCAGCCAGATGCCACAGCCTCTTGGGGGGGGGGGGGGGCTGTCCTCTCCTCTGAACACGCTCAGGGTCACACAACCCTGTGGGCCACTCCCACCGGCCACTCTCCCATCCCGTCACCTGTGTGACGTGACTTCTCCCCGCCGTGGGCCAGGGCTCCCCCTCTGGCTCTGCTGCTCTGTCCACAGCCCCCAAAGCTCTGCCCCGCTGGCTCCCCGCTGGCCTCGCGCGGATGGGGGTGTGGGGGGGGTGGTGAGCACTGCACTGATCTCCTCGGGGGAGTTCCCGGCCCTCCAGAACCACAACTTGGGCCAACATTTCCATCTTCGGGGCAGAGGAGGTGGGATGGGGGAGGGAACAGACATCCAGATGAAGTGTCACCCCAAGTGCAGGGCAGTCACAGGGCTGTCCTTGCACTTGGCTCCCGGTTCCCATCTGGGGAGGGAAGGCAATTCCCAGACTACAAAGCGAACACAGCTCCGTGGGACATCTGCTTCCGGGCAGAGAGGGGCTGCTGGAGGCTGGCGGCCTTGGCCCCGAGCCGAGGTGACGGTGGGCACACGCAGCAGGCCCCAGGATGAAGGCTGGGGGGGAAGGGGGGGTGAAGTGAGGAGGGGAAAGCAGGGCGGGGAAGGAGGCAGCCAGCATCGCAAAGCTGGGGAAGGCCGGCTGTGAGCACACCCTCATCCAGGCTCCCAGGGAGTGTCTCCGACAGGTCTGTTTTTACAGGCTCCCCTCTGGAACCCCGTGGTGCGCCTCTGAACACACATCGCCGCAGACAGGGTGAAACCCTTGAACTTGGAAGCCCGCAGCCTCCAACCTCGGGCGGCTGGAGCTCCAGAGTTGGGGGACACCGTGCCCCCGTCCCCAGGCCCTGCCAGCAGCCTTGGCCCAGCCCTGTGTGTGGTGAGCAGTCACTCCAGGCCCCAGGAAGATAAGCCAACCATTCTTCCAGCAGAAATGCACTTTAGAGGCAGAAATAAATAAAGATGGGTTGTAGGGTTTTCAATCAGGACACGGTCAGCCAGTGGGAGCCCAAGAACCAGCCGCAGGCTCCCACGCATCCACAAAGGCCACTCTTGGGCCATGGGTCAGTGGGACCCCTACTCCACGGAACCCCTCTTCTCTTTGTGTCCCCCAGAGGCCCACCAGGAAAACCAGTCCTGGAGGGTGGGGAGGCCTGTGCTGGCCCCGCGGGCTCATCCCATCTCCCCCGGGGGAGGGGGCGGGGGGCACAGGACCAGAGAGGACAAAGCACCTTCAGGGACCCTGGCTGTTGTCTCGGCTCCTCCCCTGCTCCTCTGGGGTACAAGGAGCAGAGAGCAAATTCTGGCCCTTCCTGGAGCCCACCGGCTTCCAGAGCTCCGGGGTCCAGCAGAAGGATGCCCTCTGCCCCCTGTGCGGCGGGCCAGCGGCATTCAATGCCACCCTACCGCGTGCGGGGGCACGTACCGGGTGCTTCAGAGACTATCAGAGACAACGGGGCTGTGGAAGGTGTCAGAACTCAGCATGCCTGGGGCCACCTGAGAATAGAAGCCCCGGCCAAGACACAGGGACACAGGTCCCCAGAGGGGCAGCCACCCCGACACGTGAGAGGCTCCCTGAGGAGGAGGAAGGGGAGGAGGAGAGAGGGCAGAGGGGGCTTTGGGGAAAACAGGAAGCAGGAAGAGAAGGTCCCCTGCAATCCACTAGCTGCTGGTTTGAACTGCTTGCCCCAGATCGGCCAAAGGCTTCCCGGAGCCCTAGCGACAGGCCAACCCAACCTCGGGAAACAGGCCTTTGGCTCCGCTCCTCAGGGGGTCAGGGTAAGGGGCCCAGGAGTGCTGACAAGCCGTCTCCACAAGCACACTGGAGCCAAACCCCCTTCAGGAGGAACCCTCCATCCTCATGGCTGCGCAGCCACCCACCCCACCAGCACCCTGGAACTGCCAGGAGCCTGGGCCTCTGGAAGCCCCGGCTCACCATGCAACACGCAGGCAGGCCTATGCCGCTGTGCTAATCCCTTCTGAGGCTGCAGCTTCCCTTGCACAAACGAACTCACTGGGATCACACGACAGCAAAATGTCCAGCCGAAGTCATGCAGAGCCGGGACTCAGCCACTCACGTTTCTGGATGCAAAGGCCCCCTTTTCCTTTAAAAGGCCACAAGGAAAGCTTCAAAGCAAGACGCAGGCTAGGGGGTGGGGTTCTGGGGCACAGACTTGCCCTCCCCCCAGCTCTGCCTGGAAGTGACTGTCCTGCACGGCCAGGTGCACTGGGCCCTCTGGGTGAGCGCTGGGCAGGGGCCCTAACCCTGGCCACTTGCCTGCCCCTTTGCAGCACTGGACAGGCCCCGCCTGGGCTGGGGGCCGCCAGCAGGCGCCTCCCCTCCTCCCCTCCTCTCTGGCTCACTTTGGCACCAGCTCTCCTGTGAGGCCAACACAGGATCGATCTGCCGGTTAAGAGAGACCGCTAACCGGCCCCCTGGGGAATCATCTTTCAAAACTGAATTCATCTCCGTTGGCTCCCTGACCCTCTCTTCCTGCCCGTTCTGGTGCTGAATTCCTTCTCCTGTCTCTCAGCCCCAGCACGCACGTGTTTAA
>NW_027530007.1:7183603-7192757 GCF_008692635.1 Crocuta crocuta | reverse complement strand
CTCCGCGAGCTTCGCGCGCTCCTCCAAGGCTGCAAGTTCTGGATGCCCTGCGGCCGAGTGGCCACCTCCGGCGGACCTCGGGCCCGGCGCCCATCTTTCGGGGCAGCCCTCAGCCCTCCGGCCCTCTTAAGGCTCTGCGGACGCCCGTCCGTTGTCCCCGGGTGCCCGCTCCCGTCTCGTGCCAGGCAGGGGCCGTGGGTACTCCCCTTTGGGCACCCACGTCGTTGGTCACCGACCACCCCCTGAGCATTTTTATCCTTATTCTGTGCAGGGTGTTCTCGCCAGTGGCCTGAGGTGGGCGTGCCCCGCCTCCCACAGACCCTGGGGCAGGAGTCGCCCTCTGGAGGACTCAGTTCTCTCAGTTTTAACCCGGTTTGGGGCGGCTGCCTGGCTTAGCCTGTAGAGCGTGTGATGACGTGGGGTCTTGAGCGCAAGCCCCATGTTGGGTGTAGAGAGAACTTAAACAAATGAACCTGGGTTGGGTTTGGAATTCACTCGCTCCTGGGGTGAGGGCTGGGTGTTCCTGGGCCCAGGGGCTCATGGGGTCCCTGGGGTGGAAACCCCCTTAGGAAGTTTTTGAAGAGTAGGGGAAGGTGCAGTCTAGGTAGAAGAAGAGCGGCCAGGAGTTAGGCACCCGTTAGGCACACATTAGGCACCTGCTGTGTGCTGGGCCCAGCTGCAGAAACCCAGGTGGTCAGGCTCACTTCCGAAGCTGGCAAGCCTCTTTCCTGGGGCTTTCATCCTCCACCGCCTCACGTGGGTGGGTGACTGGCCCTCCCTCACCCTCGTACAAGCGCAGGAACTCCTGGCTGGGAGGGGCTTGGGCGGCAGGGACCCCCCCCCAGCTGTCCGGAAGCAATGGAGATGCAGCAGGGCCCCCCAACTATCCGAGCCCCCCACACCACCTGGAGGGTAAGAGCCATCTGGGGGCTGAGGCGGCAGATGGGGAAACTGAGGTCAGAGTGGGAAGCAGCACCCCAAAGTCGCCCAGCTGCAAACTGCAGATCTGAGAACTGAGTGTAGCAGTCTGGCTCTGGGGACCTTTTTGCAAACCCCTACTCTGCTGGCTGTGAATCTAAGAAAAGCTCTAATGTGCATGGAGTAGGCAGAGGCCCCACAAATCTGGGGTGTCCCAGTCTATCCAGCTGCAGGGACAGGACCACGGACCCACCAGGCTGAACAACGGACATTTTCCCCCAGTTCTGGAGACTGGAAGTCCAAGGTCAAGGTGCCGGCTACTGGTTCCAGGTGCGCACCCTCCTGGCTCGCAGACGCTGCCTTCTCCCTACGTTCTCACACGGCGGAGAGGGGGCGGCCGGGAGAGAAGGCTCTGTTGTCCCTTCCTCTTCTTCGAAGGCAGCAGCCCTATAGGATCAGGACCCTACCCTTATGACCCGGTTTACCTTAACCGCCTCCTGAAGGGCCCTGTTCCATCTGCAGGCACACCGGGAGTCAGGCCCTCAACATGTGGACGTGGGAGGGGCACGGCTGGTCCACAGCAGGGCGATTTCACTGCCTTCGGGAACCCCTGCACCTCAGCCTGTCCCCTCTGCCCAGCCTGGAGGCAGAGGGCACTCGCACTGGGAGGGGACACGGGGAGTCAGCACCATCGCTAGTTGGAGCCAGAGAAGGGGGGGGGGGGGCTGCAGGGGACTGCAGATCAGCAAACAGAGACCCTATGCTAAATATTTTGTCCATTCAATGGGAATCGTTGGGCAGCCGGTTCTGAAGTTCGCTTCTAAACCTCCTCTTTTGCCCCAAGAGAGAAACGAAACCAAAGAAGCAGTCCACTCAGGCTTGGTGGATGGGACGGGGAGATTGTGGGGCAGACGCTTGGGTCGGGGCCCCTCTGCCGACCAGCTACGTTCGCCTGGACCGGCCCTGTGCCTTGTGCGTGGCCCTGGACACGCACTTCCTGTTCTTCCCGCGGCCTTGGCTCCCGCTGAGCTTGGGTCCTGCTGCTGTTTGGTGGACAGGCCTGACCCGCACCGCACCACAGGCGCGCTCTTCTCCCGTCCCCGGGGTGGGACACAGCATCCGGAAAGGGGTCGCCAGGGTGTCTGAGATCAGCAAAAACCTGCCCATTCACGCAAAGCACCAGGTGCCGGCTACGGAGGTATCGTGAGCTGAACTGTATCTCCAGAAAGATAGAGCCCCGTCCTATCCCCCTGTCCCTGCACATGTGACTGGATCTGGATAAAGGGTCTTTGTGGATGTGATTGAAGACGTCAGGATGAAATCACCCTGGACTTACGGTGGCCCTAAACCCTCAGACAGGTGTCCTTATGGAGAACAGAGGGAGAGTTGGGACGCACAGACACGCAAGGAAAAGGCCATATGGCCTCAAGGAGGCAGAGACCGGGGCCACGCGCCTGCAGGTGAAGGAAGGCCTGAGGGGGCCCGCAGGCCCTGGAAGGGAGGAAGAGAGAGGCCTGGACAGTCGCCCCACAGCGTCCCCAGCAGGATTTCAGATTTCTGGCCTCCGAAGGAGAATGAGAGAAGAACGGTCTGTTGTTTTAGCCGCCCGGCCTGTGGGTTTCTTCTGGCAGCACAGGAAACCAGACGCCGTGGCGAGGCCGACCAGCACCTTCCCCCGGGGCCCCTGGCCACCCTGGGGCACGCGGACCCTGGGGACACGGAGGGCCCCTCGCAGAAGGCAGCTCAGCAGTGCACGGGCGCTGAGCAGGCAAAGGCTCCCGGGGGGAAGCCAAGTCTGGGAGATGCAGAATTTGTTGCTGGACACGCTTTCCATGGGCGTAGCCCTTGCATTTCTTACAAACAAGGCCGGATGCGTCCCCCTCACCTGCTGCGCCGGCCAGTCCCCGACAACGTGCGTTCCACCATCTCCCAGCCCCCAAGCTGGCCTGCTGTCCCCGGCGCCTCCCACTCCAGCTAGCCCGAGGGGAAGCGTGTCAGAGCCAGGCCTTCTCACGAGTCCCACGGTGGCTGCAGCCCCTGCCAAGTGTGGAGAGAGGCCTCGGGACACCTGGGCCCAGCAAGGTGGGCAGCTCGGCGGAGGCAGCGAAACCCCGTTCTGGTCGAGATAGGATGTGACGAAGGCACCATGAAAACGACTCAGCCTTTAGAAACTGCAGGAGAACTCTCCCTTTCCAATTCTCCAAGTCCTGCTGTTTGGCCTTAAAGCCACAATGTCTCGGGGTGCCTGGGGGGCTCAGTCGGTTAGGCGTGTGACTCTTGATTTTGGCCCAGGTCATGATCTCATGGTTCGTGAGTTCGAGGCCCCAGTCGGGCTGTCACGCTGTCAGTGCAGAGCCGGCTTGGGATTCTCTCTCGCCTTCTCTGCCCCTCCCCTGCTTGCACTCTCTTTCCCTCTCTCTGAAAATAGGTAAACAAACTTAGGGACACCTGGGGGGCTCAGTCGGTTGAGCATCTGACTTCAGCTCAGGTCATGATCTCACAGCTTGTGAGTTCGGGCCCTGCGTTGGGCTTTGTGCTGACAGCTGGGAGCCTGGAGCCTGCTTTGGATTCTGTGTCTCCCTCTCTCTCTGCCCCTCCCCTGCTCATGTTCTCTCTCTCTCTCAAAAATAAACATTAAAAAAATAAGTAAATAAATAAATAAGCAAATTTAAACATTATTTTTAAAAAGCCACAACGTTTGTAAACCTGCCCTCTCCATCCCCAAGGCCATAGCCCCCTCTGCTGGGAAAGGGGTTTCTCTGTTGAAGTGGCCCCTACGTCCTCCGTGACCTGCCGAAGCCAGATTAAGGGCCGTCTCTGCAGTGCACCATCTCATAGCTCTTAGACAGGTCCCTAGGGGCCATGACAGCCTCCCAGCCCTCCCCAGCCTCGGGTGCAGCCCTGGGCCCTTTGAGGAAGCAGGGGGTCTCACCCAGAGTGCAGGTCTCAGAAGATGAGCTCGGCCCACGGGCCCTGCAAACAGGAATATTCTCTGGGCTACACATTGGCCTGCAACAGTGCAGCTCTGAGCTCCCACCCTTGGGGCTTCCGTGTGGCCTGGCCCCTCGCGCCCCTGATGGCTGCTTCCGTCCGAGGCGGATACCACAGCTGGGGCCCCTGATTTCATAAAATGAGAAACCACAACATCTGGAAGATAAGATAAGCATCCACACCTGCCTGTCCTCCGTGGGAAGAGAATAAACTGTGGCTTCATCTCACGCCTTGCGCTGCGCGAGGCGCTCTGTTGTGAAGGCCCCACGTGGCCACTCTGTGTCCCGAGTCCCCAGGAAGAAGTCTCGCACCCCCCGGGGGACCCGGCCGGGAGCCGCCTTCCCCTGCACAATGCCCGGCGTGCGCACACGTGTGGAGAGCAGCATTCCATCGGAGCCTGGTCGCTGCTCGCATACATGTGGCCCTTCTGCTTCAGCAGAATCGCGTCCCCCAGGCAGGTATGTTGGGGTGCTAACCCATCCCGCAGGCGGGGCCTCATCTGCAGACAGCGGCTTTGCAGGTAGAGCAGGTCCAGATGAGAGTGGGGAGGGGGTCTTGCCCAACACGACCGGTGTCCTTGGAAGGAGAGACAGAGGGAGACGTGGCCATGTGGCAACAGAGGCACAGGACGGTTTCCCTACAGGCTTCAGAGGGGGCGGGGCCCTGCAGACACCTTGGCCTGGGGCCTCTGGCCTCCAGCACCGAGGACCAGTCCCTGGGGTTCAGGCCCCGGGGGGAAGAAGGGGGACTTTCGTGTGGCGGCCTGGGAGCTGGTGCGCCAACCGATGCTATTTATCACCTAACACGCACACATCGTCTCTCTGCCACTCCCCGACTCACGGGCCCATGGGGTGCCCCCCCCACCAGGGCCCGCACCCTCCTCTTCCTCATGCCCACTGCCACCATCCTGGGGACCTCAGGACCCACCCATCTAAAGGGTCCCAGGCCACGCCTGCCCAACAGCACAGTGACCGGTCCCGGGACAGAGATGGGAGCTGGTCACCGTGCAGAGGGTCCTCTCCGTGGCACCCACCCGAGGTCCACGGCGCCCCGACACCCGGCTCTTTCTTCCCCGCCAACTCGTTCCCTCCGGGTCCCCTGTTCTTCACGCCTCCCCGTGATGAGTGGCTAGCTGGCCCCCGGACACGGAGGGCAGGGGGACCCCGAAGAAAGAGGCAGGGGCTCCCAGCTGGTGGGTGGTGGGCAGCAGGTATGTGGTGAGCAATGGCACTTCCGAGGCTGGTCTTGGGCGCTGCAGGCCGAGGGGACCCCCGCGCCTGCCCGCCAGAATCGTAAAGTTTATATAGAGGCCTCCGCAGGGCTCCTGCTGTGGGCGTGAGGGTCACGGCGCACATCCAGGGGCGGGGGGGCGAGGGCCGGCTCCGGGGTCCACCGGCGGCCACGTCCTCTCCGTGACCTCCTCCAACACCAGGCCCCGGTGACCCGTGACCGGCTCTCACAGTCTCACACGCCCCCTTCTCCACAGTGGGCCCCGCGGGGTCACCAAGGGGTGGCACCGGCATGGAGGTGGCTCATTCGGAGGCCGCAGCGCAAGCACAGGCACGCGCAAGGGGAAACACAGACTAGGGCAGTAACCCCCAAAATAACGCTTTCCACCCCTGGTCTGCCCCACTGATTGATTAGACGCCCTGGGCTGGGGCTCAGATGGTTCGGGGCACTGCCCTGTGTCCTCAGTGTGACTTAATAAAGATGACGCGTTAGCAGACGCCTCGGGTCTGAACACACAAGGCTGGATGCTGGCGCCTCCTCCAGGCAGGAATAGAGTCCAAGGCCATCCTGTGTCCTGTTGGGAGCACGGCTCTGCCGGCAGGGACCCTGCAGTGCTTGGTGGGAACGGGCTTTGTGGGCTGTCCCTCGCGGCCTGGGACGGCTTTAGGGGGGGCCTCTGTGCGTGCTGTAGCGCCCTTCCGGCCCGTGGACCCGTGGGAACAGAACAGGCACAGCTGGCCTCCAGGAGGGGGAGGTCAGAGTCGGGCACTGACCTGGCTGCACACACGTACATGTTGTGCATGTACAACATGTGTGGGGGGGAGGGGAGAGGGCAGCACCGTCAGGCGTGAGGACTGCGGTGGGTGTGCCCGGCCAGGACCCCCCCTTTCACAGTGCCTGTTCCATTCCAGCCACAGTGCATTTGCACAGACCCAGCTTGTGGCAAATACTGGGGTCCTGGGGAGACGGCGTGCCCCCCACCCATCCCGGGGGGGCCCCATTACAAGCTGACCTGGGCACGCCCTCTGCTGGGTCTACTGAGGGTGAGTCACCAGGGCTCGTCCTCCAGCTGGGGCATGGGGGGGGGGGTCAGTGCCTCACGAGCCAGGACGCAGAAGATGCTGGAGACCACCTGATACTCTTGCTGCTCAGCCCGTCCTTGCACACATCCTGACCCCACGGAGGCTCACCCATGATCATCACCCCTCGCTCCCCGTTGGCCACGCCCAAAGCTCTCTCCCTTGGCAACAGCCCAACTGTCAGCACGAAGGGTTAACGGCCAGGGTCCATGAGCGGTCATCAGGCGGACCTCCGAGTTCAGCCCGGGGCTGCTGTGGCTGGTCCCTGTTTCCATCCAGACGGGGTCAGTGTTGGGCTGAGTAGTAACTACTGTCCGTGTGGACTGATCCCCTCCAATAGGCGCGTCGGTACTGCGGGCACCAGCAGGGTCTGTCATTCCCTCCCTGCGGGCTGTGGGGCCAGCACAGGACGGCGGCGTGTGCAGGGTGGGCGCCCCACAGGCGTGGGCGGCACCCGCATCTCCGGGGACGAGGGGCTGGGGGGCAGGGTACTGCTCTGCCGCAAGCAGGCAAGCCACTTGGCGAGCGTGGGGGTTCGAGCCCGGCCGAGGTGGCGGGGGGAGGGCGTTCTCACCGCACCCTCGCACCCTCGTCGGGCAGGGAAGGTCTCCCCGCCATCGGCTTCTCCTCAGGGAGGGGCTCGGGGCTCGCAGCTCAGAGCTGCCGCTCTCGCAGCCCTTCCAGAGCGGGGACCAGAACCCTGGGGACACTCATCTGCCACAGCACGCAGCCCGCACCTCCCGAGGGCACTGCCTGGCCTGGCCCGCATGGCATCGGGAGACCCCAGACCCTGAACCCACTTCTCTCGTGTTCTCTCAGAGGCTGCTCGCTGCCCCCGTCTCCGGCCGCACACGTGCCCCCTTCTTTCCCAGGGCGCATGCGGGACGGGAGCACGGTGCCGGGTCAGGGACAAAAGTCCTCCCCAGCCCCCAAATCCTTACCCAGGCTTGCGCCTCCTTCCCGTTCTTAGGGGTTGATCAATCACAAATTCTAGGAAGATGTGCATCTTACACAACCAAACAGCTCCCCAAAACTTTACGGGGGGTGCCTGGGGTTCACCGTCCACTCACAGGTGCTCCAGCAAGTCCCACAGAGTGTCCTGGCGCAGGGAGGACACAGGGACGGGCCAGGGACAGGCTGCCACCCTGGACGTGGTGGGGGGCTGGCCGGTAGCCCCCCGTCCGCTGCTGCCCCTCCCGTGTGAAGGCAGGTGGACTTTAGTCGTCACAAACCTGTACTCGTCCGAGTCTTTTCCACGAATCTCCTTGAATATGAAGCACGTTTGCCGAGCATCAGAGTAAAGCAATAACCCGTCTGCACGTGAGAAAACACCTAGAAGTCGCCACGGCTAAGGATCCGCTGAGGGCTCCGTATGACGCACCGACGGGGAAAGTTGGGTATTCCTGTGACACGTACCTTTCTTCCTTGTCATGTTTATTTTTGAGAGAGAGAGAGAGAGCGAGCACACTAGGGAGGGGCAGAGAGAGAGGGAGACACAGAATTCGAGGCAGCTCCAGGCTCCGAGCTGTCAGCACAGAGCCCGACGCGGGGCTCGAACCCATGAATGGGAGATCATGACCTGAGCCGAAGTCGGACGCTTAACCGACTGAGCCCCTCAGGCGCCCCCCTGTGACACACACCCTAAAATTATGGCTGATGCCGTCATTCCAGGACACATCAGATTTTTAGGAGTTTATATAAACCTGCCCCAGCAAAGGGCGCCTAGAGGCTCAGTCAGTTTGGGCGTCTGACTTCCACTCAGGTTGTGATCTCACCGTTAGTGGGTCCCGCGTCGGGTTCTGTGCTGACAGCTCAGAGCCTGGAGCTGCTTCGGATTCTGTGTCTCCCCCTCTCCCTGCCCCTCCCCTGCTTGTGTTTGCTTCTTAAAAAAAAAAAGAAATCTGCCCTAACGTAAGTTTAATGTCTCTGCTCTCGAATGCACTTTCCATGGGAGTTCACGTGTCAGTAAGCCTCATTAGCCTCGTCTCTGTCTCTGCTGAAAGGGGAGAGACACATCTTTTGAGATGTTCCAGGGACTTCAGCAAAATCCCAGAGATACTTCAAGGCCAACAAGGCTTCGCTCAGAATTTGACTTTTGGGACCAAGGTCACCGTGAAGTAATGCCTGGCTCTTCATCCACTTAAAATGACAACAAAAGGGGCCCTGGGTGGCTCAGCCAGTTGAGGGGTGAGTCTTGATTTCAGCTCTGGTTAGGATCTCTCAGTTCATGAGTTTGAGCCCCATGTCGGGCTCTGCACTCACTCCCTGGAACCTGCTTCGGATCCTCTGTCTCCCTCTTTCTGGCCTTCTCCCACTCGCTCACTTGCTCTCTCTCAAAAACAAATAAACGTTAACAAATTAAAAAAAAAAATAAAATGACAATGAAAGGTTTCAAAGCCAAATACAGAAAGTTACACAATGATTTTAAAAAACCCGTATTTCTTTTTAATTTTTTAATGTTTTATTTATTTCTGAGAGAGAGAGAGACAGCATGAGCAGGGGAGGGTCAGAGAGAGAGGGAGACACAGAATCTGAAGCAGGCTCCAGGCTCTGAGCTGTCAGCACAGAGCTCAACGCGGGGCTTGAACCCATGAACCGTGAGATCATGACCTGAGCTGAAGTCGGACATTTAACCAACTGAGCCCCCAGGCGCCCCGACCCGTAGTTCTTTTAATAGAGAAGACTCCACTTTAAGAAGTAATCACAGGCAATTATTTTAATAAAACACAGAATCTTCGTCTTCTAGGTAGATGACTTAAAAGGGAAAGAAAATCCTTTCCTAATTCCATCAAGACAGACCAATAATCCAAGAAACCTTTGTCCTTTCACCAGATGAAAGAAAAGTTTCAATTTTACATCGGTACCTTATCGATATTAAAGGGTATTTTTCTGTTAGGCAATTAAACAGAGTCCTTTTAGAAATTAATTTTGGCGGT
>NW_027530007.1:7182726-7183335 GCF_008692635.1 Crocuta crocuta | reverse complement strand
ATTTTGGCGGTACCCTCGGGGCAGTCGGACGTCGCACACAGGGAACACTCAGTGTACACGCACGTAAACAGGCGGACCGGCAGGGACACTCCCGGGCTCATCCCAAACCTCCCGCGTGAACCGGGGCGACGGTATAAAAGTCTCGTCCGCGCTGCGTCTCTGGCAGGTGGAACAGGCCGGGCTAAAGCTTGTTACTAACGTTTGCGGAGGACGTTTAACGTTCGTCCTTGCCCTTGACCAGTGCTCTTGCGGAGGCCGTGATGCAGAGGCGGGCGAGGGACCTTCCGCGGCAGGTGGCAGGTCGGTGTTGTGCAAAGCCCCTCCCCCGCAGAGGCAGGCGACCCCTCTCCCCGGAGCTCCGGTCTCAGACACGATGACATTTACAACACAGAGGCAGAGGGACAAGGCAAGTTTTCTCCTAGGAGTTTTGGGGTGTGTTTCTCTACTATTAGAAGTCTAGAGTAATTACTATTTAAGATTCTCCTTTGTTACCGGGGGCGGGGCAGCACGGACACTGCGTCCAGCTCGTGGTCAGTCACAACCCTCCCCCCTCGGCACACCTCACCTTCTCAGGGACCCCACCTGTCCCGCTCAGGCTCCGTCCCCTCC
>NW_027530007.1:7181949-7182671 GCF_008692635.1 Crocuta crocuta | reverse complement strand
GCGACCCGCCGCGGATGTCACCTGTGCCCCGGCATCTCACAGACAGACAGACCACCCCTGCCTGCACGCCTGGGGCTCCCCCGAGATGCCTCCGTCCTGCGCCCAGCTCCTCCTCTCCTGCCCGGCTCACCCGCTGCTGGTGAGCAAGCCAGCCCGTCACCGTCACCGAGGGCAGGGGATGAGACTGGTGGGCGGCAGCTCCGGTGAGCCAGGGGGCTTCCTCGGTGCCACAAGCCTGAGACGCAGAGTTTACACGGAGGCCCTGCTGGGCTCTGTCGCCGTGCCGTCCACCTCACTACCTCGAGGCTGCGTCCCTGGAAACGGCTCCCGCTGTGGGAATGACGGGGTGCGGCGCCCACCCTAAGGGTCCACCCGGGGTCACGTCCCCTCCTGGCCGCCCTCCAACAGCTGCCCTCCTAGCAGTCAGATCCTGGCAGATCCGCCGCCTCCAGCCAGACCGGGAGCCCGGAGCCCAGGGCCACCACGCCGACGACGTAGGAGACGGCATCCCACGTCCTGGGGACACGCCGGGACTGCCGGGCCGGGCCGCTTTCTCCTATAATGGTCTTCCGGCTGTGACCCAGGGGTCCCCTGCATGCCGGCAGCCTAGCCTGTCAGCTCACACGTGGGGTGGACGCCTGACCCCTGGTCCTCGGCAAATATTCTCTCGGAGCATCTGCCCTCCCCCTCTTCCTCGTCCTGGACCTCGGCTGCCCAGAGCC
>NW_027530007.1:7154489-7181809 GCF_008692635.1 Crocuta crocuta | reverse complement strand
GTCCAGCCTCTGGTCTCTCCCACTCCCAGGGGCTGCTGTGTGGAAGGTGCAGTGTAAACCCTGAGGTCACCCTCCTGCCTGCACCCGATCTGCTCCCTTGCTCATCGCTGGGTGGTGTAAACCCACCACCTTTACCCAACCTCCCTGCTTGCCCCCCACTGGACCAAACGCGTGTCCCCAGAATTCTCAATGCCGGTCCTGTCACATCCCCCCCCTCCCCTGTCCACACCGAGACTCGCTTCCCTCCACCTCGTCCCTGAGCAGAGAGTGTCCTAAGCTAAGCCCACGGCCAGGCCCTAGGCTCTGGTCCCATCAGCCTGCACTGGGACCGGGGTCCACGAACCGGGCCCTCGGCCTCCTGCATCTTCATCCGCACTGCACGGTGCTCCCCCCACGTCTCCACGGGCTGGGCTGTCAGGGCCACGGACGCTGATGGAGAGCTGGTTCCAGCCGGTCCTCTCTGCACAAACCAGCTCATTTAAGCCGCATGACAACCGGGGAGCTAGGGTTTATCATCCCTGCTTTCCGGGCGAGAAGGGGAAGCAGGAAGTTTAATCGGCTCACAGCTGTGTATGGACGAGCCAGGACTCAGACCCCGAGCAGGCTGGACCCTCAGGCGCTGGCCCGCCACCCCAACACCCCTGCCGCCTCCGAGGAAGTCCTCCACGGCACCTGCCGCCTGCAGCCTCCCCCTGGACTGCGGCCCCCGGTGCGGCGACCCTCCAGGTCCCTGTCACGGCTGGGAGGGCCGGGGTGGGTCTGTTCTATCCCACTGAATGCAAACACGTCCTGCATCCGCGGACGACTCCTCTGCCTCTCGCGGGGGCCACGGGCGCAGGGCCTCTTAGCTTCGTGGATGTGACCATCTCTCCTTGGCAGAAGGGGTATTACTGCCCCCCATGAACGCTTGTTGGGAGCAAAGGCAGTATTTGCAGTACAGCCGGCACTTAGAACCGGCGGAAACGAGAATAATAGTTGACACGGCCATGGCTTTAACGCATGCCAGGCCCAGACAGCAGGGCTCCGGCCCACACGCCAGCTACCACCCTTGATGCGTCCCTGCTCTGCTCCAGCTCCCCTGGGTGGCAACAGACCCAAGAGAGGGGTCAGCAGGCACCGCAGGGGCCACCCCACAGGGACGGGGGCAGAGCAGACTCAGTGCCGCCTGTGGTTGCCGAAGCAAAGGGGCTCCCCGCACCCCCCCACGGGGACAGGGCCCAAAGAGGGCGTCGCCGGCCTGGGGGGCCCACGGAAGGCCGTGGCCTTGGCCCCACCCCACCTCAGCAGGCCAGAGAGGGTAGAAGCACTTTGCTGTCCCCACATTTGCGCACTGGCTTAGCACTCTTTGAGATCTCCGTCTTTTTCCAGGAAGCTAAGTACCAAAACGGTTCCAGTATTGACAGAGTCAGAAGTTAGCTAGAGAGGAGCTGGGGGCAAGTGGTGGTAACAGTGATTTTGTGGTTTCCAATCTCGGCGGGGGGGGGGGGGAGGGGGCTGGCGAGCCGCGGGAGAAGAGCAGATGCAGAGCATGCGCCCTGCTTACCAGCCTAGCCTAACCCTCAGCTTCATTACGATATATTTACATTGCAGTCTGGACCCCGCCCCGCCCCCATCACCCCCCACGGGGGAAGCCGGCCGGACTGCTCCAGCCAGGACCTAGGTGGGCCAGAAACTCCCCTTACCAGCTGACAGGAAGCAACCTCAGTGGAAGACCACCCTGGCTATGACCCGTCACCTATGCAAACATTAAGAAAAACAACAAAAAGACAGCCCTGAACCTGGTTAGGTAGGTAGCCCTGGCCCCTCTGGGCCTGCCTGCTCCCCCCCGTCCCCCCCCCCGAGACTAGTGTCCTTGTGCTTGCTACCTTCCTTCTGGCTGTCTGTATTTGAGTCAGGTCCTCACCTAAATCTTTTGCACGGAACCCAAGCACGGAGGCCCTCCATTCACACAAAGCAGACTCTCCCGCGGGTAACTGTCTGCGGCATCTCGTGCCACCAGTTGTCAACTTTGACATCCAAGAGGAGCAGTCGGTGGTGCTGGGGGCCCGCTGTGCGGCACCCTCTCTTGAGGAAGGTCCTGGGGGACAGGAGGTGGGGCCATCCTTGAACTGTGGACAAGCCGTGAGGACATCCACGTCTGCACAGGGACTTAGCTCACGGGCAGAGCTGCGCCAGCCTCGGGGACTCCCCAGAACCCCTGGGACCTGCTTCTGCACCTGTAGCGTGCGGCCAGCCCTGGGCTCCGGTGAAATCTGAAGAGCTATGAAACCGGCTGTAAACCCCAAAGCGCAACCGTATGCAAAGGGCTGGTTCCACTGAACTCTCCTCACTGCAAGGGGCGCACGCGGGCGGACACACAGATGAAGGAGCACAAAGTAGCAACGTCTCCTAGGGAGGGGGGACCCAGTAGGGGTGAGGCGAGGCTTTGGGGCTGGGAGAGTGGGAGGGTAAGAGGGTGGCATGAGCAGAGGCAGTGAAGTCCCAAGCGACCAGCTAGGTGAGGGTTTGGAAGGGGCTGTAAACTGTCGGGGATGCACAGCCCTTGGGCTCCTGCATGGAGGGCGGGGAGGAAGTCCTGGGGCCCGTGGGGCAAAGACCGTGAGCTGAGGCCCCCGACAGGGAGGGCAGATGCCTCGGTGGCACCAGCTCTGGGCAAAGCGGCCACACACAGGTAGAAGTTGTGACTCTAGGGGCCAGAGGACAAGGGCTGGGACCTGTAATGGATCTCTGACGAGTGGCTGTGGTAAGTGGCTGGCTCTGTGCCTCAGTGTCCCTTCCTGTGGAACAGGGATCAGGGGGGCGCTGCTTCCTAGGCTCAGTGAGGACGCTGTGCCCAGGGCGGCGGCTCCATCTCCACCCACGAGTGAATTGCTCTCAGGAAAGGCTTGCGCTCCTCCAGGAAGCCCATGCCTCCTCCGCCTTTGTGGACAGGGCTTCTAGAGCCCCCCGGNGCACCCCCGCCCTCTGCCCACGCAGCCTGGCACCATCGAGCAGGCGGTGGAGGAGATCAGCGTGGTGGTCCGGCCGGTGGAGGACGGCGACATCCAGGGCGTGTGGCTGCTGACCGAGTGAGCGGGGCGCACGGGGCGCGGGGACCGGCCGGGTGGCCTGTGCGCGGGGCGGCGCCCGGTGACTCGTGTCGTCTGCGGACAGGATTGATCACTGGAACAACGAGAAGGAGCGGCTGGTGCTCATCACAGACCAGGCGCTGCTCATCTGCAAGTACGACTTCATCAACCTTCAGTGCCAGCAGGTGATCAGGGTCTCCTTGAACGCGGTGGACACCATCTCCTGCGGAGAGTTCCAGTTTCCGCAGAAATCGCTCAACAAGTACGTCTGTTGGACACAGAGCCCAGTGTCAGGGCCTGTAGTCGGTCCTTCCCAAACCAGCCCCCTGGCGGTCCTGGGTCTGCCGTTCTGCAGAAACTCAAAGCCTCAGTTTTAAATCAATAGTTTCTTAGAATAGAAGCAAGTGCTTCTGGGCAGCAGGTGCATTAAAAGGAATTCTGGCACAGAAGACCGCTTTTAGGCTGGTAGCAAAATGAACTTGAGGTCTGTTGAAGCCAAGCTCGGCGTGTCACCTCTGCCCGTCACATCAAGCTCTTCTCTGCGTAAATTTTAACAGAAAAAAAGCATTGCTTTTATTTACCGATGTTACTAAAAGTTGAAAACATTAAATGGCCCATTTTCAGAAAGGAGTACCCTGAAATCCAAGAAACCTGGACTTTAGTACAAGGTAGAGCTTTGCTGCAGGGAAGTGTTCAGGGGTTGGAGCTGTGCCCAGTCAAGACCGCTGACTGGCCGTGAGGCCCTCTGGACAAAGGGCCTAAGGTCACAGACCTGCGGTTCACGTGGTCAGCCCACCCGTAGCGTCTTCCCGTCACTGTGAACTCCACTAATGCTGTGAAGTGTGTTGGCCGTAAACGAAAACAACGGACTCAGTTCGTAGTATTCAAAGTGCTTAGTGCATGGGGACTAGAGCCCCCTGGCACTGAGTGATGCAGGTCCCGTCCGGGGCCCCAGAGCAGCTTCCCGACGTCACACCCCATACCAGCCCAGACTGCCCAGGAGCGCTATGGCCTGCCGTGCGGTGTGACGTTTTCCTTTCTTTGCAGGCGAGAAGGTTTTGGGATCCGCATTCAGTGGGACAGACAGAGCCGCCCTTCCTTCATGAACAGGTGGAACCCATGGTCCACCAGCATGCCCTATGCCACGTTCACAGAGCACCCCATGGCCGGTGCGGATGAGAAGACGGCAGCTCTGTGCCAGGTGGGGCCGTCGGGGCAGCGCCGTCTGAGTCGTGATGGCGACACTCGGGGCCTGCCCTGCTCACCGTGCCTGGCTGTCGAGCACCTGAACTGTCCCGTGTTCTAGTGAAACCGAGAAAACAGACTTTTAAGTTTTAAAGATCTTAGTTAACTTATGTTTAAATAGCCCTTTGTGGTCAGTGGCTCTGGTCAGGGTAGCTGTATAATGTCGCCCCTTGTGGGCACGGTCACCTTGGAGAAGGGCCCAGAAGGGCCCGGGGCAGTCTGTGCTGGGCCAGCAGTCTGCGTACCACCAGCAGAAGTGGCCCTGGGGCCACTGGGGAGGGCAGAGCTGGGCCCCCTTGCCAGTTGTGCACTTGGCCTGCTTACCAGTCTGGCGGGTGGCGGTGAGGGCTGAGTAGGTCCTCACAACAGGAGTGCTCTGTGAGGCCTGTCACCTGTCCCAGTGAGCACAGGGCTAGGGCCTGACATTCCCAGAGCCGCAGCGAGGCGCTGAGCTGAGGGCCTTCGCGGGCATGGCTGGAAAGGCATCCCCTCCCGGGGCAGGGACGGGGGCTGCCACAGAAAGGGGCGTTTTCTTCCGTGTGTAGATCACTGATCGGCAACGTGATTTCTCTGTCTTTACAGTTGGAAAGTTTCAAAGCTCTGCTAATCCAGGCTGTCAAGAAAGCCCAAAAAGAGAATCCTTTGCCAGGACAAGCCAACGGCGTGCTGGTCTTGGATCGTCCCCTCCTCATTGAGACCTACGTGGGACTCATGTCCTTCATTAACAATGAGGCTAAACTGGGCTATTCCATGACCAGAGGCAAAATAGGCTTCTAGGTGGCGCCCACAGGTGGACTTGGGGACGTGGGGCCTCAGACCTCTGGCCAGCACCGCTGGGCTGGCAGAGTCAGGCCGTTAACTTTAGGCATCTGAGCGTGATTAGAATAGTCGAATGCGTTCTCTGCTTCCACTGGATTTCGGTGTCTGGTAACAGAAGGTGCAGACAAAAGCAGGGTGAATCCAGTGGTCCCTCTCGGGGCTGGTGTTCCGTCTTCTAGCACGGGTGTCCGTGTTTCTCCCGGAGTGTCTCCATTTGGCTTCTCGTGGCCCTTCCCAGCGCAGCCTTCCAGCATGTGAATAAACGTGCGCCCCACGAGGGCCTCCACTGGCACTCCTCCTGCGTGGCTGGGTCCCCCAGGGAGGCCCTAAACCCCAGGGTCCGGAGTGGCTGGGTCCCCCAGGGAGGGCCCCAAACCCCAGGGTCCAGAGCGGCAAATACGTTTATACTTGGTGTCAAATTTTGTATGTTGAAATGTGATCCATCTTTTCAGAGCTGAGTGCAAACCAGGCTGCCAACTGGGGAAGTGAACGGGAGATGCTGCCTTGGCGGCTCCCAAACGAACAGTTGCTTTTGTGCAAACACGTCTTTGACCTAAAGTCGTGCTTTTTTTAAGTTATATTGTGTCCAGATTTATGGCATCTTTCCCAGGCCCCAAAGTTCGCAGGAAATTATTTCTAGGCAGTTCATTAATAGGAGACTCACCTTGGCAGTTCTTGGACAACTACACGTACTTGACTGTGCCTCGTGCTCGCAGTTGAGCTGGGGCTTGCTCAGGCTGCTTCCCGAGTCTCAGCCCTTTAAACAGGAACCGTGTTAGATTCCCACACACTGCTGACACCCAGCGTGGTTACCGCGGCGCCCATGCAAGTACCGGGCTTCCCGGTGTCGCCCTGAACGCGCCTGAGCCTGGCCCGCGGAGCGTGTCCACGGGCGAACCGCGGCCCCTGCTCACGCACCCCCTCATCCTCAGCTTGCTGGCTTGTTCGCGACATTGCGGGCCGGCTCACCGGTCCTCACGGACGCCTCTGGTGTCGCTGTGGCCACGCACGTGAGACCCGTATGGAGGCTGCCTCCTGACCACCAGGGTCCTGAGCCATTGCTTTTGGTCTTACAGTAAAGACATTTACAATCGAGTGGACATTACATTGTTCCTTCTTTGAAATCATTATTAAAACTCCCAACCAAGAGAGTCACCTTGTAGTGAGCGTACGTTGAAGCTGGACCTGCCTCCGGTGCCAGCTTTGTGACCCTGGCACCGTGCTGTGCGCAGGAACGCGGGTGCAAGGGGACTGTGGTCCTGATAGGTCGCTCACGGAGAAGCCCAGGGTGGGGTGCGGACTCTAGCCTCTGAGATGACGAGCCGAGGCTCGGAAAGAACCCTGCTCCCTCCGTCAGAAGCACCTGCACGCAGAGGTGGACGGACTCGCTGTGGAGCCGTCCCCTCCCGTCCCTGCGCTCCAGCACGCACGCACGCGCCCCTGTGAAACCAAGCCTACTCTCCCGAAGCGGACCAGGGGCGGAGGCGCCAGAGCACAGCAGGATGTCTGTCTGATGGGGACTTAGCTGCCTGGGGTCAGTGACTTTCCATGCGACCGTGAACCCAAAACCTGAAACAAACCAGAAAACCTTCCCATGACTTAACCCTTTCACAAAAACAAGCATCAGCCGCTTTATGAATCAGCAAATATTTATTTTAAATAAAAACTAGTTTCATACCATACATATTTACAAAAGAGCTGTACAAAAATACAAGTCAGTCATTTCGCCTGGGCCGCCGCTGTGGGAGACTCCCCGCAGCTGCCACGTGCCACGGCGCCCCGTGTCTCACCCGGGCCTGGTCACTCGCAGGCACTACGTGTGGTCACCTGGCCGTCCAAAGGCCGTGCCATCCCTGTCCTCGGTTTCCAGGAAACACAGGCAGAAGTGGTCCTTACTGAGCAGGGCCAGTGAGTCCCCGCTTAAATGCCAACACAGAGACAGCACCTGAAAGTCACCTGGAGAAAGACAGGTAGCCAGAGGGTCCCGGGGTGAGCACGGCCCCAGGCCCTGTGACTACAGGCCAGGCCGGGAGAGACCCAGCTGCACCCCCAAGCTGCACTCAGGCAGGCGTCTCTGCATCCTGAAAGCTCAGNACCACAGGGCCAGCCTGCCGCCTCCCGTGCAGATGGCCAGCCGGGGCTGCTGCGGGTCCCACTGGAAGGAGCGCACAGGGGACAGCTGCTCCAGCACCACAAAGGGCCTCAGCTTCTGCACGTCCCAGATCCAGACGGCGTTCGGGACACTGTCTGAGGTGCGGAGGCGTGGACGCANGCCCTTCCCGCGTGAAACAGGCCCGGGGCTGTGGCGGCGCCTGCACCCTGCTCTGCACCGAACAGCAAGGCAGCAGCGGGCAGAGGCGCTGAGGCACAGCGTCCCAGCAGACGGACACGGCCTTTGTGCCTGGGCACCGAAGGAAGCAGCCAGAGGGCATGGGAGGGCGCGGCCTGGGAGCATGGCCACTGACCGTTCCTCGTCGCCAGGAAGTAGCTGTCGGGGCTGAAGGCCATCGCTCCGATGCCGATTTTCGGGTTCGCTCTGTCGGCAACAGGCTTCAGGGTCTGTAGGGAGACTGGCACGGAGGCAATCTCATCTAGAAGATGGAAAGGGGGACGCGCACTGCAGCCTCTCGGCACGGCCCTGGCGCCACCGTGGCCTCCATCCTGCTCTACTGGGGACAAGAGGTGCTGCCCTCGGCCACTCAGTTCAGACGTTAAGAAAAGGGGTCTTCGCGTTAACCCATGAGGCAACGTTCTATGGAAATAGAGGTTTAAGGGGACCTGGGAATGGCGCGGGTCAGCGCCAAGTGCCCCCGTGGCGGGGTCTGCGGAAGGGACAGGCCATGCGAGCGGGCAGTGGCGCGCGGCAACTCTGTGCCTTCCCCTCGGTTTTCCTGCACCCCTAAGCTGCTTTAAAAAAGGTCTTAAGAAACCCCGTTACAAAGCCCACAGCGAAAGGTGGTGAGGTGACGCGGAAGGCCAGGTGAGCGGCGTGCCGTCCGGGTCCGGGTCCCCATCCGGGTGCCCACTGAGCGGGGCTGCCACCCCCACCCCGTACCAACGCCGGGACTGAGGCGCAGGCCCCTGCCCAGGACCCGCAGCCAGCTCCGCAGCACCCCCGNGAGCGGGGCTGCCACCCCCACCCCGTACCAACGCCGGGACTGAGGCGCAGGCCCCTGCCCAGGACCCGAAGCCAGCTCCGCAGCCCCCCCGCCGGCTCCTCCACGGGCGTCTTCCTGCTCATTAAAGAGCCGCCCACAGAGCACCGCTGCCCCACGTGCATTTCCCGCGGCTGGACGCGGTCGGAACTCCCCCCCACCCCCCCATCTAGCGGTCCCTGGGGGGAAGGGTGCGGGCCGGGTTGTGAGGAAGGGAAAGGAGGGGGCACCCCCGCCCCCGCTGCTCACACTTGGTCTCCGCGGGGGAGGCCGCGCCGGCCGCGGCTCTGGGCGGGGGGAAGGCCAGGCGGCCCAGCGTCAGCCGCGGGGTCTTCTCGGCTTCCTTGTACACAACCTGGAAGACACGGCAGCCCTGCCACCGCCCCATTCAGGACTGGCGGGAGCAGAGGCGGTGGCGCGCCTGGTCGTGGTGACGCTGGGCCGCAGCACAAGGTGCTGCCGCTCGCGGGGCCGGACACAGAGACCCGGGCCGCCGGCGCCCGCTCCCCCGTGGGGCTCCCAGTGGGGGTCCCGCCCCGAGCGTGCCCCTCAGGGCGGCAGCGTGTTAGCCGCTCGCCAGTGAGGACAGACAAGCGTCCCCGTGGTGCCAAGGACAGACACCGGGGCCGGGAACGAGGTGGCATCTGCATCCCGAAGCCCGATGGGCCTGTGAGGCCGAGGGGCCGAGGGAGCCCACCTGCCCCGTGGCCTCAGCACGAGCCCAGGCTGCAGGCCAGGAGGGCCGAGCAAGCCCTTTGCGGCCCACGGGGTTGGCCTGCTGGGACTCGGCCTCCCACAACCATGGCTTCTCTCAGCTGCACCTCCAGCCGGGCCTCCAGCCAGGCCCTGCCTCAGGGCCTCCGCCTCAGCCTCGCCTCCCCAGCGGTCTCCCCCTTCCCTTCCCCACGGCTACCTGCAGCCCCGCTCTAGCCGGCCTCCCTGTGTTTTCTCACGTGTGGGCAAGCCCCCCAAGGCTGGGCTCTGTCCCCTGCTGTCCCCCACCCCTGCCCCGACAACACCTGCTGAAAGGACGCACATGCCCACCTCAGGACCTTTGCACTACCTGTTCCCGCTGCCTGAGCCACTCCTACCCCTGGTTCCATAGCACTTCTTCCTGGCGCCTGACCCCGTGATCTGCCAGCAGAGTGCCCGTCCCTGCCTGCCCCGAGGACACCCACCCCCCACTTCTCAGGTCTACTTCTCCAGCCCTAGGTGCTCGGTGCTTGTGGGCAGGGGCCCTGGTGGCTCTGCCGGGGGCAGGAACAGACCTGAGAGTGACCCATCTGGGGAGTGGGGAGGCGCAAGGGCACCACTCTGGATCCTTTGGGAACTGTGGACAGGACAGCAGAGTCCAGGGGTAGAGTCTAACATTTGAAATGTCATCGTGACAGAAGTTTCTGGTGACGTGAGTGCCTACATCAGCATGAGTGTTTCTACCTCCCTTCCCCAGTGAGGCTCGAATGGAAACATGCATTCCAGACTTACTATTTTGGGATTATTGATGGTGGCTGGGTGTCCAAACTCTGTGATCATTTTCCAGGTCACGTGATTAAGAATGCGCACCTGAGGGAGAGAGCACCGTGAGGCCCCGGCGCTGTGCCCTCGGCCCCTCCACGGGGGCTGCTCGCTCCTCACCTTCCCGTCATAGCTTCCGACGGCCAGGAACTGACTGCTGGGGCTCCAGGCCACGGACTTGACGCCCAGGGACCACTCGTAGGCGCAGTACGCGGACAGGAGCCGGCCGTCCAAGGAGTAGAGCAGGACCTTGTACTGCGGGGGAGGTGCGGCTGCTGACCCTCGCTCGGACCCCAGCCGGAGGGGACACGGCCGACGGCCAGCGGGAGGTCGGGAGCAAACGGGAGTGTAGGGACAGGCCCTCCCGTGGAGGGGACAGTAGGGACCTTGGCCGAAAACGTAAGGACTCGCTGGTCAAAGGGCTGCCACTCGGCATCAGAGCCTGGTGAGCTGACCGAGCCACCACGTTCAGAAAGCGTCAGGCAAACACACAGGGCTGACCTGGGCCCCGTGTACCTGCAGGCAGGTGTCCCCCCCCATACCTCCAGGCAGGTGTCCCACACCGCCAGCACACAGCCGTTTGGGGCCCACTCGATCCCCGCGAGGTCCTGGGTCTCCGTATCAAAGTGCTTCCAAAGGCAAGACAGAGAAACAGATTACATTTGCAAGTAGTTTACTTGAACAAATACACATTCTGTCACTGACGGTTTGAATGCACTTAGTATTTGACTTCCTCATACAGACATGGGTAACACTATCTACAGACCTGTCCTTCGTCACTGAGCTCCTGCCCGAGCACCGAGGAGGCCCCAGGTTGGCCAGCAGGCAGCTGGAGCCCACTGGGCAGCACAGGGCCCAGCGCCATGGGCTGCAACGGGGCTCACGCTGTGCCCCCCGCCCCCGCACCCCTCTCTCTCCCTCTTCCCGCCTGGCTCAGCCTCACTCCTGGACGATGGGCCTCCTCTGTGCTCTGATAGAACGGGCACTGCCAGTCCGCGGCCTCTCTGCACGCAGCCTGCCCGCAGAGGGGAGCCCGGCCCAGAGCAGAGCTCCTGACACAGCAACTCTCATGCACACAGCTCGGCACCGACGGGGACCGTGGCTCACACGGAGGGCGGGTCACCCCCGCCGCACAGAGGCAGGTCCACTTTCCGGGGCGTGCCCTGAAGCGACCGGCCCTCTGTTCCCCCCACCCCCCACCCCAGGGACGGCGGGGCGCCTCCTACCCGCAGGAGCTGCCAGTCGCTGCAGACGAAGACGCTCACGTGGTCCTGGCAGTCCCGCCGCTCCGCCAGCGCCATGTAGCGGCCGTCCTGGGTGAAGGTGATCCCTGCGGGGGAGGGGGACTCGCACTGCAGCCTTCCAGAGAGAAGGGACGGGAAGGGACGGGAAGGGACAGGCGCCCGCAGCCACACAGAGGAGCGGAGAGCGAGCGCCCATGGGACCCGCAGTGCAGCTCCAGGTCCACCCCCGACCCCTGACGGGCAGGGCGTCTGAGAGAAAACCAAAGGGACTGGGCCCCAAAGAACCACAAAGTGTTACTGAGGATGCAGCTCCTTGTTGTCATTTTCACAAAATCAATCGTAGGGACTCAGCTAGTTTCTCAGCTTCCCGTTACACCTATTTTCACTTTTTTTTTTAAGTTTTTTTTTTTTTTCTTGAGACAGAAAGAAAGCACAAGCTGGGGACGGGGAGAGAGAGGGGAGACAGGAACTGAAGCAGGCTCCGCACCGAGAGCAGAGGGCCCGACGCGGGGCTTGAACCTACGAGTGGCGAGATCATGACCTGAGCCGAGACCGGACGCTCAGCCGACTGGGCCCCCCAGGCGCCCCAGCCTCTTATTTCTATGTCTGAGGTACTTGGGAGAAGAAAGAGTAAGGTAAGGATTTAGAAATAAGCTTTGGTCGAAAATGTTAAACTGTAGTTTCCGGTTCTGGGTGGATCGGAAGGCCCCGGGCCACGGCACACACTGCGTGAGCCAGAAGAACACGGGAGGCGCTAGTTTCCACTCTGGAAACGCGCACATCGTCCACGGGGACGCTAACATGCAAGTTATAAAGACAGAATAAACGCACAGCCGCATTTCACACACCTGCAAGTTCTAAACTGCTAATGGCAACAGAAAAAATGTTAAAAACATCCGTGTTCTGTAAGGTTTCGCCCACTTACTGCACCCAAGGCACAACCCTGCCATGTCACGGCTCAGCAATGGGCACCCCGCTAGTTCTCGGCGGTCCAATCGGGTCCCGCAGTGGTGGGCTGGGCGGGACGGCCGCCTCACCCCTGCACAGAACCCACAGAAGTATGGAGGCTTGAAGCTCAGGACTGGAAGGGGGGAGGGGGGTGCGTTGATGACACACATCAACCGAAGGGACTGGAACCCCAGTCCTGTGACAGGAAGGGACTGCACGTAAATGCTCCTGCTCTGAGGTCCTTCACGCCAGCGTGAGTCCATCTAGAAACGGGAGGCCTCACGCCCCAGAGACACACACGGACTGTTCACACGGAGCATCAGCGGGTCTGGACGTGGAGACAGAGGCCCAGCCGTGCGCTGCTGAGGCTGCTTGGCCCCACATTTTCTGTGCTCACAAAGGGCCCCGCCGCCCAGCTCAGCTTCAGCGACTCACCCTGCTGGCAGGCTTTGGGGTACTTGATGTAAGACACGGACTTGGTGCACAGGGACCAGACAGTTATCCGCAGCTGTGGAGGCGAAGGGAGAGAGAAACGGTGTGGGTACCGCGGCTTCCGGAAGACCCGGGGGAGAGGTCTCCTGCAGGACTGAAAACAGCAGTTGCTCCCGGATGTTTGCTACTGTCCTTTCTTTCATGCTCCTGCTGTTTGGGTTCCATCTTGTAACAGTATCGTGTGAGCGACACAAAGTGGAACACAAGCGCATCCTAGTTTGAGATTTGAAAGTCACAATGTTTCCCCCTTGTAACAAACCCCCAGAGGCCGTTTAGTCCGAGACACTTTCCGTAGGAAAGCTGTGCAGGACGCCGGTGTCCCGAGGATGGAGCAAGGTCAACCTCAGCAGACTCATGNGGCGCTTGCTGCACGACTGCCTCCGCACAGGGTTTCTGGGGGTGACGGCTGCATCAGTCAACTGTCCCCTCCTTTCCCGCCCACGTGCCTGGCAGGGTGGACACGGACATGCATCCCCAGGAAAAGCCGTCCATGTAACTTTCAAGCAGCCAAACCCCCATCGATGTTTACACCTAATAGCGAGGTTCTACGACCCCCTGGATCCCCTTAGAGCCTAAAAGGGAATGACGAGAATCTCTTAACCGTGACTCCTAGTTTGTGTCTAGAAGCCGTCTCCACGCCCTTCGCGTTGGCAGGGGTGGAAGTTCACCACTTGACGAGTGTCCAGCAGCTGACTCAGAACAAGGCCTACACTAACACTGACCCGATTTCCAGACTCCCCGCGAAGTACAGGGATCACAGAGCGTGCTGTGCGCTCAGAGCCGGGCTGACGGGTCAGCGGACAGTCCAGACACAGACCCGCACACACAGGCCACTGATTTTTCGCAGAAGTACAAGCAGGAAAGGTCTTAATTCAAACTAGGTCCTATGTCTGCACGTGGGAGCCCAAACCATAACACTTCTAGAAGGAAACAGAACAGACTGTTTTTGCTCTCGGGTTGGGTGGGGATTTTAGATACCAAATGCACAAAACATAAGAAAACCTGATCCGTCAGACTCCAGCAAAAGGAAACACTTCTGCCCTTTAAAAGAAGCTCCTAACAAACGGAGAGCAAGTCATAGACTGTTAGCAGACACGCGTCCAACAAAGGACTTGTATCCAGAAAACATTAAAAGAAACTTTACAACTGAGTGACATGACTAACTACCTAGTAAAGACACGCACAAAGCATATGAATAACAGTCCTACGATAATGGGCATGTGACAGTTTAACTTCATTAGTCCCCAGGAAAGTGCAAACCAGAACCACAGGGAGGGGCGCCTGGGAGGCTCAGGCGGCTGAGCGTCGACTTCAGCTCAGATCATCATCTCACGGTTTGTGAGATCAAGCCCCGTGTTGGGCTCTGTCCTGATGGCGAGGAGCCTGCTTGGATTCTCTCTCTCTCCCTCTCTCTCCACCTCTTCCCCACTCACGCCATGTCTCTCTCTTTCTCAAAATAAATAAACCTAAAAACAAAACGAAAAAACCGCAGGGAGACACAACACGTCAGCTACAGAAGAAAACTACCGATGCACGTTGAGTGTTGTGAGAACGTGGACACCTGAGCCCTAACCCAGGGTCGGGGGGGGGGGGGGGGGGGCGGACAGCCACAGGAGGAAGCAGACGCAGCTTCCTGCATGTTGCATGTTCTGCACGCGCCTCCCCGGCTCTCCCGCTCCTAGGGATTTACACAGACGGGCTTGCACGGGCGCATTTGAAGCAGCTTGTTCCTGACAGCACCCCCGGGGAGGTGCCCCGGGAAGGCGCCCCCGACCTGCCGAATGGCGGGTGCAAAGCAAATGCCGTGTCCCCGTGCAACGGAACGGCGCCCGGCCACGAGGGACCGCCGATTGATACCCTCCATGACAGCACAGTGCTGAGCGACAGAAGCCAAAGAGAACCGCCCCCGCCACGTGGCACCGCTGCCGGAGAACGTGGACAGAAAGCAGGCAGTGGCCATCAGGGACCAGCGGTGTGGCCGAGCGGCACGCTTCAAGGGGTGAATGGTGCTCGTCAGTGGTTTTAACTGGTTTTGTGGATACGTAAGAAAATGTTCTTCCGTTTCTTTTTTCGAGGCAGCTCCAGGCTGTTTGCAGCACAGACACTGACATTTAAGGACACGGAAGGGTGGAAAGTGCTGTGCCAACAGCTGACAGAACGGGCTTGTGAGCAACTCGAACCATAACTCACCATTGAGCTCCCGCCCACCATGGAAATACCTCCCTGCTCCGAGCCGGCTGGCAATGGCGCCTCCCGAGCACACTGGACTCACGGACAGCACAGGGCGATGGAGAGGGAGTGGCCCCATGGCCACCGACACGCTCAGCGCCGTGGGGACAAGCGGTGAAGTGCAGGCACGTCCGTGCGCCCACAGTGCGAGGGCAGGAAGCGCCGGGAGTGTCTGTGTTAAGTTCAGTTCTTGCTAAATGTCACTGGGAAAAAGATGAACTGGGACCCCTTCCTCACACCACACAGTCCACGTGCACCCTGAGCACAGTAACCGCGTGTGCGAGAGAGACTGTGTGTGAGACCGGGCACGAAAGCACACAGCCCCAGACAGTCAGCGTGGAGAGTTCGCCACAGTGCAGTAGCTCCGCAGGCCTGGCGGGCAGTTTGTTTCTACTTATTTATTTTTGAGAGAGAAAGAGAGAGAGAGAGAGAGACAGCGCGCAAGTGAGAGAGCACATGCGCACGTGAGCAGGGGAGGGCAGGGAGGGAGACACAGAATCCGAAGCAGCGCCAGGCTCTGAGCTGTCAGCGCAGAGCCCGACGCGGGTCTCAAACCCATGAACCATGAGATCATGTCCTGAGCAAAGCTGGACACTCAACCGACCGAGCGCCCCGGCGCCCCTGGACTGGCAGTCAATTTAAATCTGGATGAAAAGCTTTGGAAGGTTGAATGCCGCACTATAACCAGGCAGCCCCCCAGGCTACCCCAGCAGGGTACAGGTCACATACAATATACTCCCGGCAACGTGGCCCCTATGGCCTTGAAGGCCCAGCAGCAGAACGGCAGACGCGTGTGGGGTGCCCTCCCCACGAGGAACGGCAGAACGAGCCACACCTTCTATGCGGATGAACGGAAAGAACGTCGGGGGAACAGAACCCAGAAAGTACAGAGTATGGATTCGTGTCAAACTTGAAACAAATGCAAACCAAACAACAGTGTATACGCTTGCGTGTGTGTGCGCACGCGCGCACACACACACACACACACACACACACACACACACACACACACAAAACCCGAAGAAGAGCAAGAACTAATGATCATAGAACGCAGGGTCTGTCCCGCCTCCGTGGGGCACACAGGCGGCCCTGCTCCAGGCCCAGGGCGGGCACACAGGGCTTCCCTTATTACACTCAGGGAACCCTGTGCAAAGGGCCTGTGGTTCCCTTGTCACGTCTGTGTACAGGAGGCAGGGAGCCCCAGGCACATGCCCATCTGGACGCTGGATTCTGGACGCTGGCCCCAAGAATTCTAATCATGAAGACTGTTAGGTAAGGCTGTATAATCAGTTCAACATGTCTGAAAACTTCCAAGTTGTAAACATCCTTAAAAGGCCAATGTGTGGGGCACTGGGTGGCCCCATCCATTAAATGTCTGACTGCATTTCAGCCCAGGTCATATCTCATGTGAGGCTGAGCCTCTCATTGGGCTCTGCACTGTGCATGGAGGCTGGTTAAGATTCTCTCTCTCTCTCCCCCCCTCTCCCCCTCCCTCTGCGCTCTCTCAAATTAAAAAGGAATGAATGAATTAATGAAAAGTCAATGTGCGCACTGCAAGGAAGCCAAGCGCCCTTTGCGTCCGCTCAGTCTCCAACCGCCGGTGCAGCACACACCAGATTTACAGCAGGTTTTACGCTGAAACGGAAGGTACACGAAGCCACAGACGGTCTGAGGCAGTAATTCAGCCACCCCTGTGTCCTGGGGTAAGGGACACACACCTTGTCCCAGACGACGCCAATGTGAAAAACAGCAGATACTGGCTGACATCCCACAGGGTCACTCCGCACCCTCACGGCTGGGCACACACGCCCTCATCACACGCACGCGCGGTCCCCTCCGTGGGTCTGTGGCCCGCGGGGCCTATGGGGGGGCTCCTGTGGGCACCTGGCAGCCCCCCAGGGGGCTCGGGCCCACACCCTGGGTTGTGATGCCCCCTCAAAAGGCACATCATTAAAGGGATTTGTGCATTTTTCTATACTTGAAAACAACACCGACACCGAAGCCCTTCTACCCCCACGCCTGCTGCGTGTACCTGCCCTGTTCCCTAACTGTGTATTTACGAGGCGCTCGGGCTCCCCGGACCCATCTCCACATCTGGGGCGTGTGGAGCCTGGCAGTGCTGGCGGCCCGGAGGGGCCGTGAGGGAACAGGACGGAGCAGTGGTCAGGGCACAGGGCAGGCATCTTAAAGACGTAAAGTTGATCACATTGAATTCATCGTCGACCGCTGGGGTAAAGGAACTCTTTCATTCTTAAATCCTGTCATTTAAAACTTGCTTTAATTTTTCTTTAAATTCGGGCAAAAAGATCATATAACAACACTACAGGCTTAGAACGCTTGGCCGACTTAAGATACACATCTTTCGAGAAACATACATGTGTGTGTATATACCTGAAAGATACACCTCGTCCCCCAAAATCCGCCCACTTCACCGCTCGGCGGCGATCCCAGGAGAAAGGGCCGCGGAGCCACCCTCCCCTGACGGGCCCACACGCGGGCTGTCGCACTTACGTGGAACTCGGTCGTGTTGAGAACGTGGCGGCCGTCCGGGCTCCAGCAGGAGGCCACCAGCCCGGCCGAGCCCTCGTCGATCCGGCAGTGCCACTCGGGCTGCTCCAGAGACCACACCTGGAGGCACGGCGGAGAGAGACGCACACGATAGGTCAGCGCACGCGCGTCCCGCCGGAAGGCAGCCGGGCGTCCACGGCGCACTGTCAGGACGCACGGTGCCCTTCCACGTCGTCACCAGCGAGGGCTGGAGCCGGACCGCAGCACGGGAGCCACGCGGCGCTGACTGAAGTCCCTCCCCTCTGCAGCCCTCAAAGCTCCTTGGGGGAAAGTCTACACCTGTTAACACCACCTCTTCGTGCTTCCCCAAACCCCTGACGCCCAGGTCACTAGCCAGCTGTGCGGACACTTCCTGTTACTGAATTACCCTCAATGACACAGTAAGGCTATTTAAGTGTTTCCTTGTTTTCAAAGCACTTAAGCTACTGGGAACAGCTGTATTTTTAAGAGGAAACTGGCTGTGAGCTGCGTTGCCTTTTTTCTCAAACTACAAGGGCACAGAAGATGCTCACTCCACCCAGGTCACCGTCAGGTCCCGAGCCCCGCGGGCCGCGCACCTGGACCAGCCCCCGCTTGTACATGGCGCACAGGATGAAGAGGGAGTCCGCCGACCACTCGATGTGTTGGATCTGGTCCAGGCACGTGTACAGGTGAAGGACCTGGAGGGTGGTCACATCCCGGACCACCAACCGGTACTGGACACAAGAAGCCTAAAAACAGAAAAGACAGACCTTGATGCTCTACCGTCTAAGGGAAGGGAGCCCGGGGGTCGGCGCCCTCGTCCATCCAGGAATTCTATCTCCCTCCGTCCTTACGGACGTGCTCTAGCTCCCTGTCCTTCTGGTGTTTTCTGCCTGGGCGGCCTCACGCCCACTGGCTGTGTCACCCTCTCCAAGGGTAAGAGTTCATGGAACGACACGGCGGAAATGCACAAACTACGTGTTAACCTCGCTCCAGGAGAAAGCGCGCTGCTACAACTCTGCACTCGGTCACCCTGAACTCCTTTCTTACTCACGCCCAGCTCTTCTGTGAACTGACCCAGCGCTGCGGCTTTAACCTCCGGCAGACCAGCCACAGGGAACGAGGATGGGGCCTCAGGTCCTTGGTGAGGAGGACCGCAGGGCCGTAAGGACGAGGAACAGAAAGGACATACCCGTCTCGGCCCCCGGGCCCTGGCACAGGACTCCTGGAGCCCTTGAAACGCCCGGGGTGAGAGAAGCAGCTTTAGTTCCAACGGGGCAACTCTAGGTGGGCTCCTGGTCCCCAGAAATAGCAGCCGTGATTAGAAGCTTGGAATGTTCGGTCCCACCCCCCTTCTCCAGAGAAGGGAGAGGGGCTAGACATGGACTTAATCACTCCCCACAAGGAATCCTCTGTGAGATGCCAACAGGGCGGCATTCAGAGAGCTCCAGGCGGGGAGCACAGACTCCCAGGGAAGGTGACTCACCCACCCCCACGGGGACAGAGGCTCCTGGACTCCGGACCTCCTCCCCTGGCCCCTCCCTCACCGCCTTTAGCTCCCTGGCAAACACAAGGGCTTCTGAGTTCTGTAGCCACTCTGGCCGATCAGTGGAACCCGAGGAGGGGGCTGTGGGAGCCCCTGATTTGTGGCCCAGGCAGACAGAGGCTGCGGGGAGCCTGCGGACCTGCTGCTGCGGCCGGCATCGAAGTGGGGGGCACAGCAGCGCCCGGGGGGCTCAGCCGGTGAAGCGTCCGACTTTGGCTCACACCAAGATCTCATGGTTCAGGAGATCCAGCCCCACACCGGGTTCACTGCTGTCAGCACAGAGCCCTCTCCAGATCCTCTGCCCCCCTCTCCCCTGCTCTCTCTAAAATTTTTTTTAAAAAAATAATAAATAAACATTTTAAAAAATGAAATGAGGGGCACCTGGGTGGTTCTGTCGGTTAAGCGTCCGGCTTCGGCTCAGGTCATGGTCTCGCGGTTCATGGGTTCGAGCCCCACGTTGGGCTCTGTGCTGACAGCTCAGAGCCTGGAGCCTGTTTCAGTCTGTGACTCCCTCTCTCTCTGACCCTCCCCTGCTTGCGCTGTCTCCCTCTCTCTCACACACACACACATAAATTAATTAAAAAAAAAACCACTTAAAAATTAAAAAAAAAAACAATGAAATGGGTGGGCAGTCCACTTGGAGACCCCCAGTTTTCAGTTGAGTTCAGTGGCTCCCCGCTGGTGTCCTGGAGGCCCGCGTGGTGTGACACACCCCCCGCCACTGGCAAATGTGACAGCAAGTGTCAGCAGTGCTGCGAGTGTCACAGCGGCAGTGTGACAGCAAAGGAGACGTGCAGTATGAGGGTGACGCTTTCCCGACATGGGCGGGGACGCAGGCAGGTTTCTCTTCCACCTGCAGGGACTTATTCTGAGTACTGACTGGGAAGATGTTTAAGTGCTAATGCTGTTTTCTTGAAGGGACAGTTTATGTCCCCGTTTGTTAACAATATCCATATCTAAGCAGATTATTTGGGTATACTTATCTGCTGATTGTAGAGTATATTAGAGTTTAAAAATCAAGAACGAATTTAAAAAAGAAATTTTTTAATGTTTATTTATTTTTGAGAGAGAGACAGAACATGAGCGGGGGAGGGGCAGAAAAGGAGACACAGAATCCAAAGCAGTCTCCAGGCTCTGACTGTGAGCACAGAGCCTGACGCAGAGCTCGAACCCATCAAACCATGAGATCAGGACCTGAACCAAAGTCGGACGCTTAACCCCCACCCCCAGCGTCCCAAGAACTGATTTTTAAATGTTAATTGCTTTGTTCCTACACTTATCAAGATCAAGCTCATTTATTGGTCTGTGTTTTAGAACTTCCATTTAAAAACCACCTGGGGCGCCTGAGTGAGTGTGAGTTCTGGGAGTTGGGGCCGATGCTGGGGAGGAGCCTGCTAGGGATTCACTCTCTCTCCCGCCTCTCTGCCCCTCCCCCACTCACACACTCTCACTCTAAAAAATAAATACAGTTTAAAAACCACGGCTCCTGAGTTTTCCTTGTAAAAAGAAGGGGAGGTAACTGCAGATGAGAATGTGTCACGCTGTAGCTGTCACCAGTTACAATGAGTTCCTTAAGAAATGGAGTATCTGTGTCACCACTTGGAAAAACCATTATCAGATCTGTTGCAAGATATTAAAAATGGCAACACAGACCTACTTTCTGCAGGATTTAGGATAGAGCTTCGAAGAACATGACTCCACCAGGGTGGAGAAGCCAAAAGAACACCAGAAGAAAACATAGTTCACTTTATAATTCGCTGGAATTTTCATAAATGATTTTTTAAAAAGTAATTTATGGGGAGGACCACTTCGAAAAATATACCAAGGTTTCTGGGGGTGAACTTTAAGCTGAAGACGTTATGCATTTTTTTTTTTTTAGCCAAATGCTAATTTATGGATTTAGAATAATAACCTCCACAAAGGAGTTATATTTTCAAAGCGCCAGACAACAACAGGAATGTTAATGAGGTTCAAACTGAAAAAAGAATCATGAAGCTTTACTCAGTTAACATACAGAACTCAATAGGGACTCCTGGGGGGCTCAGTCGGTGAAGCATTCGACTTCGGCTCCGGTCACGATCTCAGCTCCTGAGTTCGAGCTCAGAGACTGGAGCCTAGCTTCTGTGTCTCCCTCTCTCATTGCCCTTACCCCACTCACACTATGTCTCTCTCTCTCCCAAATATAAAAATAAACATTAAATTTTTTTAAATGTATAGAAATAAATAGATACACATTTCATAAGGCATGATCTCTTTCTTAATGGACTTCCAATGCCATTACACCGCCTCCCGCACCCGGATTCCGAGGACACACTGCTGATGCTGCTGTTCCCTGTGCAGAGTGGCTCGGTGATTTCAGCCCCATTCTGTCGCCCGGGTGATGAACAGCTCAAACCCTAATCGCCAGAATAAACAGCAGTGCGGACAACTTGGCTCATCTGGGCAGAGACTGCTAGTTATTTCAATCGCTTCTTTGCCATGGCGGGGGTGGGGCTGGAAAAGGCAAGGTGGCTGCACCTCCGCACCAGGTTACAGCCAGCAGAGCCACACACGTCCCTTTTTGTGCCAAAGTAACAACAACGAGCTGACATGCCCTGCATCCTCAGACGGGGACAGCACTGCCATTACCCACCTCTGGCAGGTGCAAACTGGGCTGTGGGGTGGCTGGCACCTGCCCAGGCCCCGTCCTCCCGGGGCCCCGGCTTGGACATCCCGCCCGAGCCCCCTGCCCCGGGTGTCCGAGCCGGGTCACGTGCCCTGGGTCCCCTGCTGCGGGGCGCCTGCCTCGGCTGTCACCCCGGGGCCCCCGCGAGAGGCCCGCACCCGCGGACCCCCAAGCAGCCTTCCCGCGGGCCCCGCGGCCGCTCACCAGGTACTTGCCGTCCGGGGAGAACTTGCAGAGCAGGCCGGAGAGCTTGAACACCTCGGAGAAGTTCATGGCGGCCGCCGACTCCCGGCCCCGGGAGCCTCAGTCCCGCCGGGGATGCGACAACCGCCAACCCCGCGGCCGGAAGTGACGCAGGGCGGAAGCCCCTCACAGCCTATCAGGGCCCCGGGTGCCCGCGCGGCCTTGTGGGGCTTGTAGTTCGCGCGTTCCCGCGCAGCCGCGCCTCCAGCCACCCGGGCGATCCGCCGCTGGCAGCTAGGGTTGCCCAAGAAAGCGCGCGACGCGCGCTCAAATTGAATTTCAGGCAAACAACGAATCATTTTTGTGGGTAAATGGTCTCAAATACTGAATGGGACAAACTTATACCAGAAAAGTACCCGCTTATCTAAACTTCAAATGTAAACGGGCGTCCTGTGCACGTACTTACCTTCGTATACCAGTATTTACACTTAGGCGCAAGTTCGCTTAGATGTAGCTATATTTACATACACCTACGCGTTTGCAGAGTATGCAGCAGTGTGTATACACACGTTGTATGTTACACATGGTGAATAAGAACGTATTCGTTTCTCATGTGTTTTTTGGTTTCTGTTTTGTTTGGGGGTTTGGGGCTGAATCGGGCAGCCCTGCGGACAGGGAGCCCCCGCGCCCCCCGAGGCACCCCCAGATCTGGGGAGAAGGACCGGCGCTGACGCCGTTTGCACCGCGCGGAGGAGGAGGGCAGCGCAGGGGCGCGACCGGGGCTCCCCACGCAGGACGGCGCTCCCGGGTCAGCGCCCGCTCTGCGTCCCCGGCTGGCGCCCCCTCGAGCGCCTGGTCCCCTTCCCCCGAAGGAGGCTCGCCCCAAGCAACGGCCCCGCCCGGGCAGCGCCTCCGCAGCCGGCCTGGTGGCGCGGACCCGCACGCTCACGCTTGCCCCTCCTTCTGAGCCCCCAGCGCCGGCCTGGGTCCTCCCCACCCTCTGTGCTCACAGCCCCCCGGCCTGCAGCCTCCCGACGCCCCCCACGTGGGAACAGACGGGCAGGTGCCGGGCTTTCCTGTCCCGGGCCAGCTCCGTCCGTTTTCGTGTCTCCACCTCCCGCGTCTCCAAACCAGTGGGTGAGCTGCAAAGATGTGTGGGAGTGAACCAGGCGCGGCCAGAGAGCCCAGTTGCACCAGCCCGGCGGGTACGCAGTTCCACAGGCGACGCTGACGCGAGGGCCCCGCGAGCACCGGGAGGCGGCTCACGGCGGGTGCAGGCCGCGAGAGCCCCTCCAAACGCGTCCTGCGGGTTGGGCTCTCGGGCCGAGGACCCGCCCGGCGTGGGCCCAGGCCCGTGCAGCCGTGGGTGACCCCGGTCCGACGGAAGACCCGGCCCGAGGCGGGTCTCTGAGCGTAGAGAGCAATTCCGAGTGCACGACCCACGTGTGGCCGTGGGCGCCCACGCGCACCTGAGCCAGCGGAGAAGAGAAACCAGAGCTGGGGGGCAGCAGGCGGCGGCCTGGGGAGGAGGGAGCAGGGTGCGCGCGCGACCTGGAAGTGTTTGCGTCACCAGTTACTCCCTAGGGGCCCAGGGACACACCCTCCGCCCAGGATGGGTACGGGCTGGGGCCAGTGAGTCACTCCCAGAGGGTCCCCGCGGATCCGCAACGCCGAGCAGGGCCGGGGAGCGGCCATGACCTGGGCTCGGTGTCAGTATAGTTGGCGCGCCCTCCTCGGAGTAACACCGGAGCCCCCCGGGCGCAACGGCCCCACCCAATCCCCTCGCCCAGGGACCGCGCCCCTCGCCCCTGCTCCCGACAGCGAGGGCGGACACTAGGGACGGCTCGTCCCCGGCTCCCGGGAGTCTGAGCGCCTCGCGCACGGAGGGGCCCGGCGCCGGTGGGGGCGGGAAGGCAGCCCCGGGTGTCGGGGAAATGCGGCGTCTAGCGGGGAAGCAAGGCGTCGGGACGCGGAGTCGGCTTGTCTGCCCGCCCTCGCTCCCGCGCGCCCTCGCCCGCGGCCCCAAGCTGGCCGAGGGTCGCGNGTGCACCCGCTACCGGGCCAGCGCCGGGCTCCGGCGTCGATGCCCCGCGGCTCCGACTGCACCAGGTAGGAAGCGCCGCGAGCCGGCGCGCGGGGGCCTGGGCGCGGCCTGCGGGGGCCGGAGTGCAGGGCTGGGGGCCCCGGGGCTCCCACGCTAGGGGCTGCGAGGAAGGGGCGAGCGTGCAGGAGCTGTGAGGGAGGGTGACGTGGGGCATCCCTCCGGAGTCCCTCCGGCCCCTGGGACGCCGCGCGGGTGGCAGGGAGCTGCTTGAGTTCAGCCCACGAGGAGATGGATGGGGGGGAGGGGTTCCTGCCAGCAGTGCGTCCGGGACAGGTCGGTGTTCAGTCAGTGCCAGGAGCAGCCTCGCTGGGGGTCCCGGAGGGCCTAGCTCCAGCTGACCCCTCCACCCCAGCTTCTGAGGGGAGGTCTGAAGGTGATGGGGAAGAGACCGGCTGGGAGTGCAGGTGCTGATGGAAGCCGGTGACCCATGAATGTCCCTGTGGCTGACAAGCTCCACCCCGCCCCGTGCCCACTCCCTCTGCACCCAAGAGGGCCACAAAGCCGGCCACGTTACCCCCCATTTCCCGAGGCTAAGCGAGGCCCAGTGCTCCCCTGGACCCGGAACTGGGCGTGACCACCAAGCCATATCCATGGAGTCAGTTACTAAAGAGCTAGGGCTCCAGAGGGACATCTCCAGGTGGCTCCGAGCTGGCCAGGGGTGCCTGGCCTGTCTTCTAAGCATGTTTCAGGAGGAGCAGAGTCAGGCCCCTGGCCCACCCTGGGGAAACAGCTCCCCGTCCTGGCGCCCCATCTCCCTACCGTCCTTCTCTTGCAGCCACTGTCCTTTTAGCCTTTGGAGGGAGGGAGCTATTATTACCTTCTTACTCAGCTTGTATTTTTGTCTGGTCCCAAGCGGATACGCAGAAAGTGTGCACATGGCTACCTAAATAGATGGGTGACAGGTAGACCATTGTCAACCAGCAAGGGACCAGGGAGACGGTGCATGGTTCACTTCTGACCGGAGGTCAGTCGGTCCAAACGGACTGTCTGTTCATTAAATAACTGGACATTTGGGGACCGTGAGCACAATGGTTTGGCTTTGTTTGCTCTGATTGCTGCTGTTTAGTTGTATAGCCTTA
Source organism: Crocuta crocuta (assembly GCF_008692635.1). Lineage (NCBI taxonomy): Eukaryota > Metazoa > Chordata > Mammalia > Carnivora > Hyaenidae > Crocuta > Crocuta crocuta. The sequence continues at coordinate 7,156,988 of NW_027530007.1, read as the reverse complement.
ATAATTAGCTTTGGAAGAAAACGATTTAACGGAAATATCGCATTACCTGACTGGTGTTTACTGTTAGGTCCAGCCTCCTATCTTTTGATTTACCCATTAAAGATAAAAAGGCATCGCGCTGAGAACAAAAAGGCAGGATATTTGAGATTTCGCAACATACAAACGTATGGATTGTGCATGTAATTTTAAAAATAAGAAGCTGCAGAGCTATGACTGCTCAGGCGTGTGTCGGCTGGGGCCGCCGCAGGTGAGCTGGCCTGGCAGCTGGCACTAGTGGATTGTCCACCCTACTCGCTGTCCTTCTAGTGAAGGCCACGGGGAATGGGGCCGTCTGTCCAAATTCTGAAGGGTAGCCCCTGGGAAGGCCAGTCTGATACAGAGATTAAGCAGGAAGAGGTGGAGGTCAGAATGCTGGGGTTCGAATCCCCTCTCCTCCACTTAGAAGGCAATGCCTGGCTTCCACCAAGTGGCCCAAAAGTGATGGCCGTTGATTCCAGGTGCTGCTGCCGAGTTGGGAGAGCCAGGAGCCGGGCCGTGGGGGCAGCTCCGGGGTGGCCAGAAGGTCTCCCCTGGGAGGGAATGGAGTGGCTGGCATCGAGGCAGGAATCTGCCCGGGGCTTGGGCGGAGGCTGATGGCCCCAGTCAGGGGCACTGCAGCGAGGATGCCTCAGTTCAGGATTTATTTATAGAGTATGCCCCACCCACATCTGGGAATGGATTTATAACTTTGAACACATGCAAAAGACGTGGCTGAAATGGAGGTGGAGAGCCCGCGGACTCAGGGAGGGAGGCCGACATTCGCCCCAGTGTTCTGATACCCCAAAGGGAACTAACTCATCTCACTGGTGAGTAGGTGGAAGTGGCACATTTATCCACATGGGAGACGGTTTCGAGAGGAATTTATCCTCTTGATACTTGTATGAAAGTATCATTGCTAAAATAAAATAAAATAAAATAAAATAAAAAATAAAATAATGGGAAGAAAGACGTTGCTCACATGGTGTACCTCGGGTTTGCTGGAAGAGCAGAAATATTTTCCAAGTGCATTTCTTCTCTCTGGCCCCCATGAAAGGGGAGCATATACCTTTTTTTTTTTTTTCCCCCAATTTGGGCATTTCCATGGGAGTGCCGAGTCAGTATTTTAAAATGTGTCAATTTCTGATGACTTACCTTCATAGAGCGAGAAAGGGGGAAAGCAGCAGATGGCAGTTTCCTCGCCGCCCCAGGGGTCTTCTCTCTAGGCAGGAACGGCTTTATCATGGACCGGGTCCCCCTCCCCCTCCCCCTCGCCGTCCACCCCTGCTGAGTGTGTCCAGGTCCAGCTCAGATTTCTTTAACAAACGCAGAGAACACATCTGTAAGTAGCAGCAGGCACCTGTGTGTGACCGAAACACACAACCACGTCTCTTTGACAGGTTGCCTTCATACGTAAGCTGCATGGGAAGCATGGAAAGTCCTTTCCTTGTGCCTTGTGTAGAGGAAAATGGATCTGGTTTCTAGAAAAGTTCTCTCTGCTCATTGGGGTTCAAGTTAGAGACAAGTCATAGCAAAGTCGTTCCNGGTTATAAACTTTCCATGTGACTCCCCTGCCTCCCTCACCCCCTGCCCCCCAGCTCCCCACCCCTACCACCTCTGCTCACTCTGGCCAGGGTTCCTTGGCAGAGCTGACATTTGCTTATCAATAGTGCTTTCTTTACCGGGACCTACTGCCCTAAACCAGACACCCAAAGAGGAAAAACAAAAAAAACAACAACAAAAAGCCCCTCAGCCACACAAGCTTTGGGTGAGCACCTCTGATAATAGCTAACATCTCGCCCGTGGTGGCTCAAGCTGGGAGTGAGTTGAATGCTCTGTATATTTCCCCCTGCAAACCTCACAACAGCCCACAGAGCGGGTGCTCACGGTACTCACTCACAGAGGGCAGGTGGAGGGGTCGACGACTTGCACGCTTGCCCGCGGTGACGAACAGCAGAGAGGGGGAGTGGGGGCTCCAGTGCAGAGAGCGCAGCCAGGGCTGGACCCCAGGGCTCTGTGACCAGCACTGCGTGCGGTGCCCCACCCCCCACCCAAACCAGAATGCAGGGCTGCTGTAACCTCCAGTGGGGAAGACGGCATCTTTCTTTGTATCGCTTCTGCGACATGAATTTCAGCGTTCTGCCCGAATGTGGACGTGGCGGCAAGCCGCTATTTGAGTGGCGCCTGTGCCTTTTTCTGCGGGAGGAATCACCGGTGTTTTCATCATGCCTAACAGTTGCTGTAGAAATCTCAAACTTTGTGCTTGTCACCGGGTTGGAATGGGGAGTTAGGAGCCCTGCTGTGGGACCTTGTCACTTCATGCGTAAAGAAGCACCTCCAGTCACAGATTTGCGTCTTAAGTAGTCTGGGAGCTGTCTTGGTTTTCCGGGGCCCCTAGCAAAGTACAGAGAGTGGGCGGCTTCAACAACACAAACTTACTCTCTCTGGGTCTGGGGGCCAGAAGTCTCAAATCGGAGTGTGGCT
>NW_027530007.1:7145925-7154404 GCF_008692635.1 Crocuta crocuta | reverse complement strand
GGCCTGCTCCTGGGCTGTTCATCTGTATGGGAGGTGCGGGCCCACCTGCCTCCCTGCCTCTCTAGGGAGGCCCTAGCCTTTCCCTCCTGTGAGCCGCCCAGGGAAACTCACCTGGGATTCCCCAGGGAAGGCTGGTCCAGCCTCCCCTGGCCCCACCAGGCAGGCACGGAACACCCGGGAGTTGCCCATCCGGTCCTTCCACCGGCCAGAGTGCTGGGGCCCAAGTGCCCAGGGCCAGGCCGGGAACCCTGCGCACCCAGGGGCGTCTCTCCTTTGTGATCCTGCTCAGAGTGGCTGCACGTAGGAAGTTCTGCCCAGCGCCAGCTGGTGAATCACTCCCCGTGGCCCTGGATGCCTGTGGGGAGGGGGCAGGGGGCTCTAATTGCTCACCTGCTGCTCCACGGTGCCAGGCCCGGGGGAGGGGATGGGCATCTGGGGAAGCCTCTGGCTAATTGGGCAGGTGGCTTCTCCCTGGGGGAGGGAGGGTTGCACCAGGTCCTTTAAAATGGGCAGGGAGGATGTCCCCTCCTGCCCCGTTTCCTGGGATTTTAGAGGGGACTTCCTGGGTTCCGTTTCCTCCATTGGTCTGCACCACATGAACAAGACGCAGATTGTCACTTCTGCAGGCTCACCTGGGCAGTGCTCACTCTGGCGGGGCCGGTGGGGGGCAGGGAGGGCAGGGCGGTCCTGGCGCGGGTCCCGCCATCCTGTGAAGTGACAAGGGGTAGAGCGGCGTGAGGAGTGTGGGCTGCCGACCGTGGGACAGGTGTCCCTTTGCGGAGAAGGTGGCAGCCGTCANCCCCCCCCCCCCACCAGGCACAGGGCGCACAGTTAAGTACACAGACAGACCGATCAGGTGCTTCCCCAGGCTGCAGGCTGTAGCACCTGCACTATGCAAATGTGGCGTCAGCGCCCAGTGCGAGTTAGGGGGAGTTAGGGGCGTTAGGGAGCTGAGCCAGGGCCGCTAGGCATTGGGATGTAAATCGAGGATCTGAAGTGCCCACTCCCTCTTCCTGGGCATTCTCCGCTTCCCGCTTCCCCCGCTGGCCCTGACCACCAACAAAATCCTGTAATTAGGNAAGCCTCAACTTGCTTCTGGGTTCTTGATTTTTGATCAGGGATGCTCCTTGACTAATTATTTGGCAGTAATGAGGGAGGAGGCATCCAGTGAGGGGATGTCTCCCCGAGCTTTCAGATGAAACCGTAAATGTAAGGAGGAGGCATTGGTAAACAGGACGCTAATTGGATAAAGTGAAAATAATGAATTCTAATAAAAATAGCAGACAAGACAATTGTAAGATTGAAGTCAATGTAATTCCAAGAACACTGTCCAATCTCCCTCTGGTCGATTTGATCTTTGAAATTCTTAGACTAATAGAAAGAGTCCGCTCTCGACAGGAAGATGCGTGGGTGAGTGGTGTGGGGAGAGCGTGTTTTAAAACAACAAAGGCTCAGGGTAGGTGGGATGGTGTAAATGGCTGGGAACCCTGGCAAGCTGCTTTTCAGAGTTTGGGGACTGTCTGCCCCCAGAGCCTTGCGAGTGACCAGCAGAAGCGTGAGCTACTGACTTTCTCCTTCTCCTGGTTATTGTAGTGAAAACCTCTCGGTTTTGTTGATCCCTCCAAACCCTTTCTCAGTAGTGGCCACGACATCCCTGCCGAGCCCAGGAGGCGGGGCGTGGACCCGGCTTTGCCCTTCCTGACCTTTTGAATTTTGTGCTATTGGACTGCATTCCATTGACAAAAGTTCTCGATGGTAAAAGCTGACAAGATCAAGGTGAGGGTGGCCCTGCTGAGGAATCAGCTAGCAATGGGCTCAGTTCCACCCCAGATCTGCCACTCATTCATGGGATCTTGCAAAGCTGGGCTTTTGTAAGATGAGAGGAAGAAACGTCTTCCCAGAAACACTGGGTTTGCAGAGCCGCTGTGATCCCAGAGCGCGGCCCACAGCCCCTCATCAGGGTGTCATCCTGAGGGCCTCGGGGCACCACCAGGGCTGGCTAAACAGTGTCTGATGGGGCGGTTCACACCGGATATGCCGTGCCCTTCCCTTAGGGTCCCGCCACCCCTAATCCCATATCCCGGGGGCGCTGGTGTTTCAGAATTCAGATTAACAAAAAATTATTTAGAAAAGCCACACAGTACCTGACTCTTGTGTTTTGTAACACCACCAACGGGTCCGATGGAAACCCCCCGCGGTCAAGCTCTGCCCCGTTCCTGCAACAACCAGTGTGTGTTTACGCCAAATGGGCAACAAGGGTCATGACGAGTTTGCGTGTCCGCCCGGAGGAGTCTGCCTCAGACGGAGGGAAAAAGCTCCCAGTTTTCTGAGCTCTCTGAGTCTCAGAAGTCACAAGAACATACAGAGCTGAGCTAGGCTGTATTTCATGAAGACTTAATCTGTGCATCTGTTCGCGGATCGTGTGTGAGGGGGCACCTGCCCTTTACCTTCGGGGTCTGAGCAAGCAGGTGGGGGCCCCGCCCAGGACTCACCTGACCTTCACCCCCTGCCGAGGCCCTGGGAGCCGGTCTTGCCCGTGGGGTGGGGGTGGGGGGACAAGAGCCTGTCCCTCGGCATCTGGAAACCTGCGCGCAGGAGGGCGGGTGGTCGGACGCCCGATGCTCAGGAGACAGGAGCCGGGGACGCTCTTGAACCGTGAAGAACAGAAGCGAGCACAGGAAGCACGCGTGCTGCCCTGTGCGCCTGGAGGCCGCGGGTCAGGTTTTGTGCAGGTTTTCAGTTCCAGCCTCTGACTGTACCATGTTGGAGAAGTCACGGGGCCTCAGTGCCTCCCTTTCCTGGGCTGTAAAATGGGGATAGAAGTTTTTCTCGTGGGGCTGATGTGGGGCCCAGGACTAAGATCTGGAAAACACTCAACGAAGCTCCCTGCAGGGAAAGCCATGTGACAGGCTGGGGCGGGACACGCGGCTGCTGTTTCACTTTCGAACACGTTTTACGAGACTCATTCTCGTAAAGCAGGGTGGCTGGTAATGTGGAGGAGGGAGGGAGGGTGGTGGAGCGGACATCCACCAGGGTCGCCACGCCCCCTCATCACCACCGGACCGCAGAGGTGCGCCCTGTGCCTCCCCAGCAGAGGCAGACCTTCCACCGCAGAAATGAGTGACCTCTGACCCCGGGCCTTCTCCTGGGCATCCCAGTCTCTGCGCCAGCGTGAGGCACCGCTTTCCGCTCAGAGGCCCGCGGTGGCTTTAGCTGCTCCCACCCATCAGCTCACAGGATGTGTCTCTGATGGAAGGCAGAGCGAGGCCCCCCCCAAAGCACCCATGTCCAAAGGCCCCGGACCTCTGGTTATGGTAGTCACGTGGCCAAAGGAACAGTGACTCTGTCGGGGACCTGGAGGTGGTGATGAGCCTGGCCCAGGGCATCACAGACGTCCCTGTAAGATGGAGGCGGGAGGATGGGGGACAGAGGGGGGCTGTGGCCGTGGACGTAGAGGCTGCAGGGGTGGGCTCTGAATCTGCAGGAAGGGGCCTCCAGCCAAGGGTCATGGGCACCTGGCCGCCCGAAGGGGCAGGAAGTAGGAGGAAGCAGTCCTGCCACCATCTTGATTTTAGGCCCACAAGACTCCCCTCGCACTCGGGGCTCCGGGACCCTGAGAGTGCGCGTGTGGGCACAGAGGCGGAGGCTCAGGCCGTGTCCCACTCTCGTCCTGCTCGAAAGACGCCCACGTGGCCCTCACAGGTGAACAGCGGGCCCCGGCCTAGGCAAGAGGGTCTCCTGTGGTGGCGGGAAGGTGTAGGGATGCTTGTCTGGCTCCCACGAGCACCCCGAGCTGCGGCCATTCTCACTGCATTGACTGTGTCCAGAGGCCCGTCTGACATCGGCATTCAGGGCCGCCCACCCACCTTTGGTCTCAGGCGTGGGTGGCAGGGGCTGTGCCAAGGGCTGTGTGAGTCCTGCGTGTCCAGGGCCGCGTCTCCACCCCCCAGCTCAGAAGGCAGGGCCCCCGCCTCCCGAGTCAGGCCGCCCCTCTCTCCACAGGGGACGGGCTGGGGAGAAGGGTGTGCCAGGAGGTCACCCCCACAGGACCCCTGTGATGAGATCTCAGCTTGGGAGTGGGTGGTGGGGCCCCTCCCGGAGTCCGTGGCTGCAGTGAGGGGCTGCTTCCCAGACACGCGGGCCATGCCACCTACCGCTGCCAGCCGTGGGCAGCCTGGCAGCACCTGCTGGCTTCGTGGCCTCTTTTCCAGGACCTGGGCACACCTCCGTCCCACCACCACCCACCGTCCCCGTGTGGCCGTGACACGCCTGTGCATCACGCACACGCGCACGGTTCTCCTGCAGCCCCACTCCACGCCTGCACACAGGCCGCACACAGACACGGGCTAGTCTGCAGAAACGTGTTCAGCAAGAGGCAGGGAGCCCACAGCTGCAGGCTGACACTTCCCCAGGAGCCAGGGCGCAGAGCCCTTTGCCCTGGGTGGCCGACCCCCCGCCCCCGCCCTGCCCTCCCCGGGAGTCCAGGAGAGAGCACCAGGCGTCCCTGACGGCGTCCCTCAGGAGTGCGTGTCTGCGTGTGTGTGCGTGTGTGTGTCTGCATGCGTGTGTGCCTGCATGCCTGTGCGTGTGTGCCCGCATGCGTGTGTGCGTGTGTGCCCGTGGGCCTGCGTGTGTGCGTGTGTGCCTGCGTGCCTGTGCGTGTGTGTGTGCCTGCGTGCCTGTGTGTGTGCCCGCATGCGTGTGTGCCTGTGCGTGTGTGCCCGCGTGCCTCTGTGTGTGTGCGTCTGTGCCTGCGTGCGTGTGTGCCTGTGTGTGTGTGCCTGTGTGCCCGCGGGCCTGTGTGCAGGCGTGTGTGCCCGCATGCGTGTGTGCGTGTGTGCCTGCGAGCCGCATCCCTGAAGGGCAAGGGCTTTGGCTCCCGGGTCGGCTGTATCTTCAGTTTCCATCCAGCCCGGAGGCGTTACCCTGCCGGGCACCCTGCTCCCCAAGGGTTTCTGCCCAGACTAAGGGGCAGCGGATCTGCTCCAGGGGCTCCAGGAAACCACTGCAAACGATGTTCCCCCAGCTTGTGTTACGTGGAACTGTATTCGTATCCTGTTGCCGCTGTAACAAATGACCACACATTTAGCGGCTTAGAGCAGCATGGATTTACTTTCCCATAGTTCCGGAGGTCAGAAGCCTCAATCTATCTCTCTGGACTAAAATCAAGGTGAAAGCATAAGGTGCTCCCGGAGGTTGGAGCAGAGCCCAGGGTGCTCCTGGATGTTGAAGGCGAGTGCGGGGCGCTCCCCAATGTTGAAGGCGAGCATGGGGTGCTCCTGGAGGTTGGAGGGGAGCGCAGGGTGCTCTCGGAGGTTGGAGGGGAGCGTGGGGTGCTCCTGGAGGTTGGAGGGGAGCGTGGGGTGCTCCTGGGGGTTGGAGGGGAGAATGCATTGCTTGGCTCTTCCAGATCCTAGAAGCACTTGCACTTCCTGCCTCGTGGCCCCTTCCTGCCTCTGCAAAGCCAGCAGGTTGGCACCTGTGCGCCCCCTGACCCCCTGCCTCCCCCTAACCAGGACCCTGTGGTTATACTGGGTGCCCCCACCCCCCACTGGCCAGTACAAGATGCCTCCGCCCTCAGATGTGTCCCTTAATCCCATCTGCACGGCCCCTTCTCACGTCCATTCAGGTGGCCTGAGCTCTCTGTGCTGCTGCCCGTGGCAGGGAAGGAGGGGCGGTGAGCGGTGACACAGGTTAGTGTCCCGGTCGGGGCCTCCTCAGGGTCCTTGTGGCCAGTTGTTAAAAACATGTGCCTGGAGTGCTATCGACAGCAGCCGAACTATGGCAAGAGCCCAAATGTCCATCGTCTGATGAGTGGACAAAGAAGATGTGGTTTGTGTATACGATGAACACTACTCGCCACCGAGAAGAGTGGAATCTGGCCATTTGCAGTGACGTGCACGGAGCTGGAGGGTATTATGCTAAGTGAAAGAAGTCAGGCAGAGAGAGACAAACATCATATGATTTCACTCAGTTGTGAAAGTTAAGAAAAAAACAGATGATCGTAGGGGAAGGGAAAGAAGAGTAACATAAAAACAGAGAGAGAGGCAAACTCTAAGAGACTCCTAAAGACGGAGAACAGACTGAGGGTTGCTGGCGGGGGGGGGGGGGGGGTGCCGCCTGGAGGACGGCACTTGCTGGGACGAGCGCGGGGTGTCACGTGTAAGTGACACATCGCTAGGTTCTCCTCCTGAATTTACTAACACGCTATATGTTAACTAACCTGGATTTAAATGAAAAATAAAGAAAATACAAAACCCCAAGATCTAGGTGCCAGGGGAAAAAAAAGAACAAAACCAAAAACACGTGGTTGGAAAATCAGAACGGGGTCTGGAGGCCACATGTTACGTGAAGTACCTGAATTTACCGTGCGTGTGCTCGTGCTCGTGCTCACACACGTGTAGGCAGCAAAGCAGCCGAGTATCAACTTCCTGGTTGGACCTAATTTTGACAAAGATGGGTCCTTATTTGTTAGCACCCCCGCCGACACGTCACGGGTGGAATCCTCTGGGTGTAGAATCCGCTGTGGCTGGAGGGGGCCTGTCGTGGGGCCGGGGGTGGGTTCACGGGCAGCTTGCACCGTGCTCTCTCTCTGCGGGCGTTTGGAAGTTTCTGTGAGGAGGAATGGAAGGAGGATGTGCAAGTGTGGCTGACACGGCCGGCTCCCAGGCCTGCCCCCCACCCCCCAGCTCTGCTTCCCGTGGCCGTGGCCGGGGGGCCTGTAACCAGGTCCCAGCCTCGGCCCCAGGGCTCCCAGCCACGCTCCGCCCCGGCGGCCCCAGGCTCCAGCGGCCACGCTGCTTCCTTCTTCCTGGGTTCCAATGTCATCGCCTAGGCGACCGGGACGCTGCCGCCACAGCCTGCCCGCCCGGCCACGAGCCGCTGTGGGCCTCCCAGCCGCCCGGCCTCCCCTCCGCACCGACCGACCCCGACCCAGCCTCGGAGCCCAGGCCCTGCCAAGGTAGGCTTGGGCTCAGCCTGGCCGCCTCTCTCAGGCCTGAGCGTGGGGTCCTGTCCCGGCCTCCCTGCCACGCAGCAGCCACCCTGGGGCACAGAGCCCCCTCCCCACTGCCTCCCACGTGGCATCCAGGAATGGGGTGCCCTGCGGGCGTGGGTGGCAGACAGAGAGGCCGTGTCTGTGGTTCCGCTGATGGGGCCTGGGCGGGGAAGGCCGGCCACTGGCGGCTGGCGCTTTGGAGAGCCATGTGCTCCCAGGGGGGCCCCAAGTGACTCAAATGGCCCTGGGTGGGGGCCAGGCGGGGTGGGGGCAGAAGCGGCTCCCGTGCGGCCGCCTCTTCTCCTTGGGCCTGCTGGGAACTCTCTCTGTCCACTTCCTGCCAAGGAGGCACGGCCTGCCCGGGCCAGGCGTCAGCGCTCCTAGGCTTCTTGTGTGGCTCAGTCGTGGTCGATAGGTGTGGCCGTCCCCCCTGCACAGGCCAGGGGACAGAGGCCCCACACGTGCAGGCTGACCCTGCAGCTGCTGCGGTGCGTTCGCCCACGAGAGCCAGCTGGGAAGGGGGTGCTGCGGCCACACACGTCCTCACCCCTCCCTCGCTGCCCGCTTCCCAAGTGCTCCCTCCGTGTCTGCACCCCGCCAAGGCCTGCCTCACCGCCCACCCGCCTCTGGGCTCGCCGGGCCCACGTGCGCCTGCCAGGGTGACCTTCTCCTCAAACACCCCACTGCGCCCCACTAGAGCTGAACCCCAAAACTTGATCCCTGCCGTCCCCAGGCTCAGGGACCTCTGTGCGGCCTCCAGAGGGCCCTGTCCCTTCTCCGGCCCACCTCGCTATTCCTGTCCCCCCCCCCGCCCCCAAAGGCTGCCAGAGCCTGTCCCGGGCCGAGCTCCACCCCGTCAGCTGGGGCCCAGCTCAATGTCAGCTGGGGAGACCTGCAAATGACAGCGCTGATGTGGGCCTTCGAGTACCCTTGTGCTGGCCCTGGCCACACCCCTCACGGCACCCTTGACACTAGGGGGCAAAAGCTGGTTTGCTTGTCTGACCCCCAATAGAGGGGGCCTCCGGGGGGCAGGGCTGCCTGGGGGGAACCAGAGGAGGCTCAGACCCGGTCTTTGCACTTCCAAGCTGTGTTGCCCAGGGCAGGTGACCTACCCTCTCTGTGCTCCTGGAAGGGCATCTGGAGAGTAGGGGTGCAGCTGTGCTTTCCTTCCTCCTGGGTTACTTGGGTGGTCGGGGTCAAGAAATACAGAGTGCTCCAGGCTGGGGCCGGGACGGAGTAAATGTGCAGTAGATTCTGGGTGTCGTTGTCAGAAAGATGTGGGGGCGCCGGGGTGGGGGGCAGGGAGGAGCTCGTGGGGCAGAGGCCGCTCTGTGCAATGCTGGCGGAGGTTTCTGGAGCGAGTGAGGGACGGATGGACCTTGGGCGAAGGCACGTGGGGTGTGCAGCGGACTCCAGGGCAGGCAAGGAACATATCGCAGGAGTCGGACTGATTGTCGGCAAAGCAGCCCGCGTCAGTGACGG
>NW_027530007.1:7140372-7145818 GCF_008692635.1 Crocuta crocuta | reverse complement strand
TGGGAGGGTGTGTATGGGGGGGACCCATCTGAGAGGCGTCTCCTAGGAAAGTAGAGGTGTCTAGAGGAGGGTGGCTGGGAGGGATGACAGCTTGGGAACGATCATCCCAGAGCCCCGGCTGAGGGAGCTCCCGGGGTTGTCTGGGGAGGGGAAGATTCCAGAGGACAGAGCAGGTACCTCCGATGGCGCTGTCCTGGCCTGTGGCAGGGTGACCCCTCGGGGCCGACACAGGGCCTGTGAGGGGAGGGTGGGAGGAGACAGAAAGGTGGGGTGCCCGGAGGCCCCATGGATGAGAGGCAGCGTCTGGGCACTGACCCCGGGCTCCAGGGCCACCCCCTTCAGGTGCCTGCCGGTCGCCTGCGCAGACAGCGGTCAGCTGTCACCCCAGCGTGCCGCACGAGCGCTCCTGGGCCCTGGGGACGCAGCAGCGACCGAGCCCTTGTGGGGCTGACGTGTGTGAGGAAGAAGGGGGCCCGCCCCAGCTGCGGGGACGTTCCGAAGGTTTCTCCTGGGACGCGACTTCATCTGTCTCATTCTACAGGCACCTCATTCCTGCACAGACCAGGATGGGGAGCGGAGGCTCCGCTAACGAGTCAGGGCCGGGCCGGTGACCGTTGCGACCGCTTGGCCGGGGCCTGGCTGCTTCCTCCTCCGCTGCCGCCTGATTCTAAGTGGCCCCTGGTCAACTGCCACTCACCGCTGTTTCTCGCACTCGAGCTGGGTCTCTGGGTCTCTGCTTGCCGCGGCCAGGGGCCCGCACACGGCAGGGAACAGAGGCTCAGAATGGGCAGCACACCCGTCCACGGTCACACAGCCACAGAGCAGCAGGGGCGGGCTGCGTGGGCATGGACGGAGGGGGACACGGAGCGGGGGTGCGGGGCCGTGCCGAGCTGCAGAGCAGGAAACGACGGGACAGGAGCTGTGTGGCTTGGCGTGGCTTGGGTCGGGGGACTGGAGACAGGGCTCTGGTGGATCCGCAGAGGGCAGGGGCCCTGTACCCGCAGGTAGGGGCTTCGGGGTGCCGGGCGAAGAAAGGGGTGGGCCAGGGGCTTTCCAGGCAGGACGCATGGTGTGCAGGCTGAGGAGGTCGGGCCAGGTTGAGGGCAGGGGTTGAGAGCAAGGTTGGTGGAGCCAGACTACTGGGTATGGCTCTTGTCCCTGACTAGCTGTGTGCCCTTGGGCAGGTGCCCTCACCTCTCTGTGCACGTTTCCACACTGATAGTAAAATGAGCGGCAGATCTGCGGGTTTCACAGCCCCTTGGGGACGCTGTGCTGGTCAGCAAAGCTTGGGCGTTTCGGGGCTGGTTCCTCTTCCAAGAGCTGGTCTGCGACAGCCCTTTCCCACAGGGCTGTTGGGGCATCGCAAGCGGCCGGGGCCTGGACTCAGCCCCGGGAAGCCTGCGGTACCACTGTTTCCTTCCAGAACCGCACAAAGCCCACGTGGTCAGAGGCCTGCCCTGTGGGTGCAGAGCCAACCCCTAGACTCAAAGCCAGACTGCTGACAACCTCACTCACGGCCCTCCAGTCGGGCCCGGNGGGCCATGACGGAGGCTGGTGGCCCGGGGAAGAGGCTGGCAGATGAGACGGGGCAGGGCCCGGGGGCTGGGGGGGGGCTCCTGGGGCGGCTCTGGAGGTCCCCGCCCCCTTCTCATGGGCCCTGGCCCAGGAGGGAGAGAGGGCGGCTTAATCGGGTACCTCCAGCTGTTTTCATATTTCACAAGTGCACCCTGGCCCAGGGTGGGGAGGCTAAATTTGTCCCTCCTTCCCAGGGCTCGGTGTCCCCCCCCGCGTGGGCAGAGGGGCGGCGGGGAGCCGTCTCTGGGGGACATGAGGCCCCTGGCCATGGCCCCCTCCCCGGGCCCTGCGGGATCCCATCTCTCCTGGGCCAGAATCTGGCCAGCCCTGTCCTGACCCAGCCTACCCCAGCCTGCGTGGCNCTGGTGGGATCCTCCAGCGGGCCGCTCCCCACGCGGCCAGGACCACCCCTGCCGCGGCGGGTGGCGGGGGCAGCACAGGCCTCTCGGCACCGAGTGCCCTGAACGCCCCGAGAGAGCGTCCTGCTGGAATTCGGCGGGGCCGCCGCCCGGGGCAGGGCACCATCGCCCGGAGGGGTGGCCTGCCCCCTCCGTCCTCCCCTGAGAGCGCCTGAGCCCTCCACCCAGGTAGGGGACTTCCAGGCGCCAGAACGTTCTCAGCGCCCTCAGGCTGGGGCCACAGGGGTGACTAGAAGGGGCCCAGCCCAGGATGGCCCCGGGTCCCCGCGCGATGGTCAGTCTGCTGCGTCACTGGTGGGGGAGGGGGCCCGTCACGGCCCTTGTGACAGAGCCGAGGAGACGATGTTGTGGGTGGGGGTCAGGATGGAGGTCCCCAGGCCTCNNCGGGTCTCAGGCTCCGACGGCGGGAGGGGACTGCCACCCCCACGCACGGGTGCCTCTGTTTGCGGGGGCCTCGCAGGGGTCCCAGTTTCTCAGAGGTGGTGTTGGAGCCCAGGGCAGGCAGGGGGGCTGGGGGAGGCGATCCTGCCGGCGCAGCAAGGTGTCCTGTGGCCGCACAGCGGAGAGGTGCTCCCCCCACCGCCAGTGATGGGGCAGAGTGAGGGGCGCGCTGGCCAGGAGTCAGGGAGGACAGAGGCTTCCCGAGGAGGCTGGGGCCCAGCCTGGAGGATGCAGGTGGGGTGGGGGCCACGCGGGACGGGGTGGAGCCATGGAGGGGACACCTGGGGTCGGGGTGGGGTCATGGAGGGGACATGTAGGGCCATGGAGGGGACACGTGGGGTCGGAGTGGGGGCCATGGAGGGGCCCCTGGGGTCAGCGTGGGGGTCATGGAGGGGCCACGTGGGGACGGGGTTGGGGTCATGGAGGGGACACATATGGACAAGGCAGGGAACAGGGTGGGGATGGTGAAGGGACATGTGGGCACAGGGGTGAGGGCATGGAGGGCACCTGTGGGGACGAGGCAGGGGCAGGGAGGTGACATGTGGGGACAGGTGGGGGAACGGAGAAGACATGGGGCAGAACAGGNGGGGGCAGGGTGGGGGCAGGGAGGGGGACACTGGGGACAGGTAGGGACAGAGAGGGGACAGGGTAGCAGGCAGGGAGGGAAGTGTGGGACGGGGTGTGACAGGCGATGTGAACACGGAGGCCCTGTGCAGGGCGTGGCCCGCGTCTTCCCCGGGGCGCTGACCTTGGACCAGCGGGCTCCCCGCTGCGAGGGGCTGCGTGCCCCCCACGATGACTGAAAACGAAAAGATCAGTAGATATCAGGTCTCCTGGGGAGAAAACCCGTGAGTCACACCGAGCGGTTGAAAGTGGGAGAGGACGACGCCCCCGCTCCAGGGCGCCCACGACCGGCCTGGGGCTCTTTCCGTCCAAGATGCTGCGTCTGCACTTTATGACTCTTATGACCTGGGAGCGTTTTCTCACGTCGGCACTCACCCCCCCCCCCACACACGTGCGGTTTCTAAGATGAGTCGCAGCGTTTGCAGAAGCAATTTCCATTAGGTGTGAGAGCCACGTTTCCATCGTGAGCACGCTCCCAAATTTAAAACGCAGGCCTTTGGGGCTGGGGGGCTTTACAGGAAGAGGCTTTGGAGTTGGTGTGCTGTCCGTGGCCGGAATGCTGCCGTGGGGACAGGGAAGACCCTGTCCCGTGGAGAGAAGAGGGGGGCCCACAGGGTCCGGCGTCTCTGCAGCCCCCAGCCTCGCCCCAACATCGCACACCCCCTTCCTCACACCCTGGCAGGAGCCCCAGGCGCCCACAGGGACGGGGTCTGCAGCTCCGTGGACTCGTGGTCAGTGGCCTGGGTTCAGGGCAACCGGCGAGTTTCCCAGGGAAACTGGAAATCGTGGGGCTCCGTGGCTTCCTGGCTCCAGCCCCATGGCGCCCGGTGAGCAGGGCAGGGCCGGCTTCTGGGTCTTCTTTCTGCCAGGGAAGAACCTGAATGCAAGTCGCCAGTGGAGCTGGTGGCCGTCCTCAGAGTGGGCCCTGGGGGGGCCCGGGGGGCAGGTGAGGGCGGGCCTATGGGATGCTCTCTCCTCGAGGGTCTGTCTCAGAGTCCTGGTGAACCTCGGGTCGGGTGTAGAGATGCAGGGTTCTGAGCCCCGTCCGTGGAGCCCCGTGGAGGGGCCCAGTCTGTGCGTCCCTCTGCCGTGGACGTGGTGGGCAGAGTACCGTGACGCACGGTCCTTGGCGTCGGCTTGTCTCACACGGCACGATGTTCTCAAGGCTCACGCACGCTGCAGCGGGTGTCCACGCCTCCTCATGACCAAGCAACGCCCCGCTGTGTGGATGGACCGTGTCTGTCTGTCCATTCGTCTGTGCTGCACATTTGGGCCGTTGGCATCTTTACTGCAGTTAGTGTGGCCGTGAAGGGGCCTTGCAGGGTCTTGCCGGCCATTTGCTGTGTGACGTTAGCCAAGTGTTTTCCATCTCTGGGCTTGGATGGTCCATCTGCAAAACGAGTTGAGCCTCGGGTCAGCACGCACGACCCGCACACCAGTGCCCCCTCCGCCCCCCACGGGGAAGGGGAGGCGGCCTTCTGCCCAGCCTCAGCGCTGCCGGCACTCTTCTGCCTCCCAGCAGACCTCCGCATCCCCAGCTCCACCCCCGACGCTCACCCCCGCTGGGCTTTGGGTGGCTCGGCTCAGCTGGGGGTGGGAGTGACCTCCCCAAATAGGAAGCATGCCTGAGCCCGGCCCAGCCTTGTTAAACCCCTTGTGGGCAGAGCGTGTGCCGAAGGTGTGTGTGCAGTCAGGGGTGGACTCTGAGGAAACTACTTATCCGAACTCTGAGGAAACTACTCCATCAGCCCTGTGCGCAGGGCTGTGCTGTGCGACCTCCGCCGGCCGCTTAACCTCTCTGAGCCTGTCTTCTGAAAAGAGGGCCGCGTGGTCTCGGGGCCTGTGGTAGAGCTGGTTCAGGGCCCGTGCTTTCTAAGCAGCTGCCCCAGGCCCTCCTGTTCGGCCGGCCTTGGCCCTGGGGCCTCCTTTCGCCAGGGCCCAGCCCCTGAGGCGGCCCTCCCTGCTCATGCCACCGCTCTGGAGACCAGCGGCCTGGCACGTGGCGGCCCCGGGAGAGTGCCACAGACCTCCACCAGCGCCCGCCTACCTGGGGACGAAGTGACAGATTGCGGGCGTGCCCTCCCTCCCCCGACGGCTCTGGGCAGGTCTGGGCCTGCCCGCTTGGGCACTGCCAGGCAGACGGCCAGGCTGATTCCCGTGGCCCTGTGCCAAGGACCCGGAGGCGGGCCGAGGGGAGACACCACCTGGGCCTGGGTGGGCAGTGCGTGGGGCGCTCTGGTGGCCCTGCCCCTCCCCACCGCCGGAAGACAGGGACCCCAGCGGTCCTGGCCTGGGCAAGGCCATGGCGGGTGGGGGCTGGGCATGGAGGCTGCCGGGAGAGGAGACCCTGGGGACAAAGGCCAGTGTGTCTGCCCCTCTCCTGTGAC
>NW_027530007.1:7125798-7140361 GCF_008692635.1 Crocuta crocuta | reverse complement strand
TGCCTGGACCGCTTCACAGCATTGGCCTTGGGTCGCCTCGTGGGATCCGAATTGCTTTTGTGTCCAGGCCGTGGGGAGGACCCTGTCTCCGAGGTGGACGGCACACGCCCTCCCAGGAGGGAGTGACCCGGGGCCTGAACCATCCTCGTGTCCTGGGGCGTCGGGAGCCCCCAAGCCCGGCTTGAGCCCCGAAGCCCAAACCCGGAGACGCAGCTCATAGTGATGGGGACCACAGCTGTTGGGGTGTTTGCTGTGATCTGGGCACAGGCCCCGCACGCAGCACCTGTTTACTCCCGAGCTCCCACAGGCCCCGCGGCCCCGATGTCACCCCCACCTGGGAGGTGGTGGCTCTGAGAAGCCCCTGCCGACCCAGGCACCACCACCCCCAACCTGGGTCTGGGGTCAGGCCCACTCGTCTGCAAGGCTGGACCCGCCCCTGGAAAGGGGAGGACGGATGGGGGTGTGAAGGGGTGCCCCACGTCGGCCCCCCAGGAGGCTGCAGGAGGGCGGAGGCCGGCCTTCCCTCAGCACCCACTGTCCTTCCCTCCCCGCAGAGCCAGCTGCCCTCCGGGCCGGGTGAGGGGAAGATGTCCCAGCCCCCCGCTGCCGCCGATGAGGGGGCCACGTTCGAGCACCTGTGGAGCTCCTTGTGAGTACCGTCTCCGGCCGCCCCGGGCCAGCCCCGGGCAGGGCAGGGTGAGGGGGGCTTCCTCCTGGGGGTGTGGGGCCCGAAATCTGGGCTCGTTCCTCCGACCAGCACCCCCGGGCCAGGAGAGGTCCAGGGGACAGAGCTCACGTGTGGACACGCCCACCGGGCGTGGACACTAGCCCTGGCGAGGCCGGCAGAGGAGGGAGGGGGCGGGAGCCGAGGGTTGGGGGGAAGAAGCAAAGGAGGCAGATCATGGGCTGAGGCTTAGCTCAGGAGCCCTGGGCCTGGGCGCTCTGGGGCTGATGGCTCTGCCCCTTCTTCCCAGGGAACCAGACAGCACCTACTTTGACCTTCCCCAGCCAAGCCAGGGAAGCAGCGAGGTGGTGAGGGGCACGGAGGCCGGCATGGACGTCTTCGATCTGCAGGGCATGACCACGCCTGTCATGGTGAGTGGGGCTGCCGTCCGCGGGGGTCTTAGGGTGGGGGCGGTGAGTGTGGACTGTCCTGCCTTAGGAGCTTGCAGAGCAGAGTCCGAGGGAAACTGCACTCAGGTGTACAGCCTCCTCCGTAGGTTTGTCAGGACATTTCAGTTACAAAATAGAAAATGTATCAGCTCATGAAACCGTTAGTCCAAGGGTAGGAATGGATTCAGGCATGGCTGGATCCAGGTGTTGCGACAGCTGCCTCCGTGTCTCTTGCCCTGCTTTCTCCACGAGGGTTTGTTCTTGGGCAGCCTCTAGTCCCTGCGGATCGGTACCAGGCTCCAGCGGCGGCTCCGTCCCCGTCGGGGGGACTGCTCTGAGCCACACGTGTGCCTCTGAGCAGCCTGGGGCCCGTGAGCAGGGGCCCCTCCCGCCACAGGGCCTGAGCAATGGGGAAGACTGAGGTCCTACTTCCAGAGGAGGGGCGCTGGCCAGGGCGTGGAGGGGCCGCCGAGGCCCCGACACCCTGCTGCCATGTCTCAGGTCTGCCACCCTTGCGTTCCTCTTGGCACGAAGGCGGGGCTGTGCTGCCTGGGTGCTGGCCACGCCCCTCTCCTCTCCCTGGGCACCCGCTGCAGGGCGCTGCTGCGCCAGAGGGAGGTTGCAGGCGGGCGGAATGCGAGGCGGGGGTGTAAGGCCCCCTGCCCCAGGGAGACCTAGGAATGCCGGCTGCCTCCAGCCCCCAGGCGGCCGCTTCCCCGGGCGGCAGCTGTGCGGGCCCCTGGCCTCGCCGCGGCCCAGCGGTCCGTGTCAGGAGCCGGGGCCCGGGAAGGAGGCAGTGCTGGGAAGGCTGGAGGCGCGGAGGGCCCGGCCCCCTTTCCCTAAAGCCCCCCGTCCAGAAGCTGGAGCCGCTCAGCCCCACGCACCCCGTCTGAGGCGCTGTGAGCATCCGGCAGACAGCGAGGACCATGTGGGCTCCAGCGAGCTTGTGAACAAGCCACAGCGAAGCTGGGGGCGGGGGGCAGGAGGGTCCCCGTGTCCTCTGTTGTGTCGATCGAAGACCCGGGGCTGGCCCACACGGGACTTGGGCAGGGGCAGCCGGGCGGTGGGGGTTCGGCAGGCAGGGGGCCCCTGTGACGTCCGTTCCTCTGAGGATCCTTTCACGCGGGATCTGAGAACTCTGACTGCCCGGCCCGGCCTCCTGCTCACTCAGGGAACCATTACAGTGAAAGCAGCCCACCTGCCTTCAGCACCTGTTTGTTCCCATTTTACAGGTGGGCAAACCGAGACAGATGGTGGGAAAGGGTTGGCCTCGATGGGCCGGAGTGGTGTCATCCTGGACCAGGACGCAAAGGTGCAAACTCTGTCCTGCCCCCACCAGCACCTTCCCCCAGGGGCCGAGGGTCCTGACCTCTGCCTCCCAGGACACCTGCCCCCGGACCTCAGTGTCCTCCCCAGCAGAGCAGAAGTGGTGCCGCCGGCTGGCCGAGCCCGGAGCACCCACCTGGGGGCGGCCCCCAGGCATCTCCCCAGGCGCCGGTGCTGTGGCTGGACCCGCCCTTCTCTGTACACAGCAGGAGCCATGCCATCGCTCTCAGGGCTGGAAGGTTCAAGGCGGGCCGGGGCCACACCCCGGTAGAGAGAAAATCAGGCAGTGTAGTCGGGAGGTTTTGCCTTTATGGGGCCGGGGGTGGGGCCTGGCTTTCAGGGGCTCACTCTTTATTAGTGAATTTAAAATATACAAGCGGATTTAAAGCCCGGGAGGGGAAAAGCAGGGTCACGCGAGGTCAGTTTCTAGAACACTGAGGGCTTTCTAACGGGGGAGCTGCCTGGCGGGGGCGGCCCGGCCCTTCCTCTGGCTGGGCAGCCGGCCGCACGTTTACTCCAGACGGGGGTCTGCCGAGTGGCCGCCTCGCCATCAGGCGCTTCCGTGACAATACAATAGCCGACCGCCAGGCGCTGGCTACGTCCACTCTGGGCAGGGGCGGGGGCTCCAGGGGCAGAGGACCCTTGAATAGTCTCCTAAGAGGTCTGCCTCCTGCGTTTGGGAAGCAGCCCCGCTCATGCCACGGAGGGCAGAGGAGCCTGGAGACCCCAGCAGCGGCAGGAGCGGGTGGGGGGGGGTCTGCTCTCCAACAGGCAGAGGCAGCAGCTCTGGGTTCCTGAGGGGTGGGGTGCGCTCCCCCAGTCCGCCCGGGAGCGTGCCCGGCGCTGAGCACGTCTGGGCTGGGAACAGAGGGGATGCGCCTCTGTCACGCAGAAATACCTGCGTGCCGAGCTCCGGCCACAGAGGAGGGGTTCCCTGACCACCTGGCCAGCCTCGGCCTCGTCCTGACCCCTGCCCAGCCCCGTCGTGGGAGCGGCTGCTGGTCTGGGGCGGGCGCCGTGCAGAGAGCTTGCCTCAGGCTCCCCTTCACCCTCTGGTGGCCGACGCAGCCCAACGGAGGAGGCCCAGCAGCCGGGGCAGAGCGGGTGCCTGGCCGCCTGGCCGCAGGGCCCCTACCCGATGTTTCCAGGGCGCAGTGCTGGTGTTGAGTCCCGCCTGGCGTCCAGGAGGGCCCGGCTCCCTCCCCACCCGCCCACTCAGGGGGAGGCGGTAGCCCCAGCCTGGTGACCTTAGATGAGAGAGTTCCCAGGCCAGGCCCTGGAGCCAGTCACCCAGGCCTGGCCAGCGCAGTAGTCATGACTCAGCGGAGGCTGGTGTAAAGGCTCGCGCGCCGCGCCCCCCGCCACCGCCGAGCTGGTGGCCTCTGTGCTGACGGACCGGCCCCCAGTCCTGGGGCTGGTCCCGCAACAAGGCAGAGCCTAGACAGGTGCAGTCCTTGAGTGGGGGATGTCGGTCCTCCAGGCGCTTTCTGCCGTCTGGGGCCTCGGGCGCCTCCGCTGTTTGCCGGGCAATCGGCAGAGTCCTTCCCTCAGGACGGGACTCCTCCTGAGTGGCGCCCCCTCCACCGTCAGAAGAGAGGCCACTGCAGGCCCACGGGATGCCCTTACCCGGCGCGTCAATGCCAGTGGGGACAGGCAGAGTGGATGAGGGCCCGCCCGAAGAGCCGGTCTGTCCCGGGTTCACGTCCCCCACGACTCAGCCTCCGTGTCCCTGCCCGGGGAGCTGAGATGACAGGTGTGGGCCCAGCCCTGCGGGAAGGACGGCTCATCGTCCTCGGACCTCCCTGCCACCCGGTCCGGCAGTAGAGAGGACAGGGCCCCACGGCGGGCCTCGGAGGAGTCCTGAGCACAGATCCTTGGCGGGACGGTGAGCTCGAGGTCCCACCTGTCCACACGGCTGACGTGGCACGAGTGAGGCCCCCGGACGCACTCCATCCCTGCCCCTTTTCTGCCAGGTGACGCACACAGGGGCCTCGGGTTCCTTGTCTGTACGTCCAGCGGGGGTCGCGAGGTCGAGGGTGGTGCCTGGCCTCAGGCCGCATGTGACGAAGCTGGATGTGGGGTGGCGGAGGCAGGGGCGAGGCCCCAGGTCCAAGAGCACTGCTCCCCCAGGGAGGACCCGACGCCCCAGGGCCTCTGTCGCCCCTTGCCCTCCTCCGGGCCCCNGGCAGAGAAAAGTCTCCCCGGGCCTTGGCTCCGCGGGGACTCAGGAGGGCAGTGGGCTGGCCTGTGGCCTGGCGGGGGTCAGTCTTGTAGGGTCTGCACTGGCCCTGGAGGCCCCCACGGTTAGGGCGGGGGGCGCAGATGAAGCCCTCCATCGTGAAGACTGGGCTGAGGGCCTGCGAGTCTCCTCTGAGTCCCTGTGTCAAAATGCAGGCCAGGCTCTTGGCGGGGGGGCTTCTCAGCTCTGATGATGCGTGAAAGGGGGAGATGGCCCGTGGCCAGCCTAGGCCCAGTGGCTCTGCCCCNCCCCTTCCCGCCTCTCCTGGCGCCTCTTCTCTGGTGACAGCTGTTGTGGGCAGGTGGGCCACAGGGGGTCGGGCTGTGGCTGGCAGGGGCGGCACACACAGCTGACCGTGCCGGGGCCCCACCCCCTCCTGCTGCCCAGCCAGGCGGCCCCCCGGGGACCCGAGACCCCAGCAGGGGCGGGGCAGGCCTTCCTGGCCTGGGGGCGCATTTCTCCCCAGGTGCAGAAGGGAGGTGTCCTCAGGCCCCCAGAAGGGGGCAGGTGCGCAGACGGAGGGAAAGGACGCCCCCTCCTCAGGGAAGGTGTGCAGCTCAAGGTCGGCTCCGGGAGCCCCAGCCTGCCTGCCGTCCGCAGCGAGCCCCACTCAGCCCTCCCTCCTACTGTAGGGGGATCCCCTTCGGGGCGCACGGAGCCGAGTCCCAGCCGGCCGCCCGCTCGAGGAGCCGACTCCGTGGCATCCTCCAAGGGGCAAGCAGAGCCCCCCACCCCTGGGTGGTCAGGACGCAGTACGGGGAGTTTGGCCCTAAGCTGGCATGTCACATCAGCGGCGCCCTTCCTGCGCCCGTGAGAGGGGGAAGAAGTACCCCACCTCATCTTCGTGGCCACAGGCGGCCACGGGCGGCCACTTCCACGTGGAAGTGGACGGTGGGGAGGAGCCTCCAGCGAGTTAGTCAGGAGAGCAGGTCCCAAGGCCCAGTGGGCCACCTGGGAGGCCGCCCGGAGGAAGCAGCTGAGGACCAAGTGGGGAGGGGGCCCAGTTCTGAGGACAGAGCCCCCCGAGCCCCTGTCCCTGCGCCCCGAGTTGCCGAGACCTGGGATACGTGCGCAGGAAGCGGGCGCTGCTGGGGAAGATGCCAGAGTCAGGCACCTCTGCATGTGGAGACAAGCTCTCTGTTGCTCTGGGGACCCAGCCTGGCCCAGGCTCCTGGCGTGGGGGCCCTGAGGCCCCGGGTGCCCAGAGCCTCCTCTGTGCTGCCCCCACAGCCTGGGTGGGGCACGGACCCTCAGGGCATCCCAGGCTGCTGAGTATCAGCGAGGCCTGCCGTCCCGTCTGGCGCAGGGACCCCTTCCGCTCCCTGGCTGTAGGCAGAGTTCAGTCCCCGGTGGCTTCTCCCGAGGGCCACCGTTCTCAGCTCCTGGGGCTGCCTGCCATCCCCTGCCCCACAGCCTGGTGGTGCACTTCTTCAGGCCATTTGGAGGATGTCTCCCTGACCTCCTTGAAGGGCTCGCCTGATTAGGCCTGGCCCACCTGAATACTCTCCCTTCTGATCAGCTCAGAGTTGGCTGGGTTTGGAACCTAATCACAGGGCTGTCATCACATTTACAGCACCTCCCAAGGACGGGGGGATGCAGGGCACAGACCTGGAGCGGGAATCTCGGGGCCCCCTCGGGATTGAGTTCCTACACCCGGGTCCCCTGTGTGCCACCCAGTGCCTATTCCTGGGGATTCTCACGTCAAATTCTTCTTTCCTTTGCTTTCTCCTTTTGGCTTTTACAAACCCAGCATGATTAAGAAGGCAGCCGACCTCCCCCGTGCCAGCTTCCCTGCACGGAGCCCCAGCTGGAGGTGGTGCCCTGACTGGGGAGCCCAGGGGGTCCCAGCTGTGAGAGGTTGGGGTTCGAACCCTCCTCCTTTGCTCCTCCCTGCCNACCCCGCCCCCCACCCCAGCCCACGAGGCCCCCCCTTCCCATCTTCAAGCATTCTGGGCAAGGAAGGCTCTCGGCTACCTGCTGCCTCCACAGAGCCCCCACCCCAGGCCTCTGCAGCCTCCCTCTGCAGCCTCTGCTTCCCTCCGTGTCTCACTGTGAGCGGTGGGCACCGGCGCACCGGGAGCCGGCAGCCAGGGGCCACGGGGGTGAGTCCGGGCCGGCGGGGGGTGTCTCTGCTGCACCCCCAGGACCCTTGCACAGGCTCTCTCTCCTCTGCTGGAGGAGCCCGGGGACTGGGCTGGCAGCAGGTGCCCTGCTGAGTCTCGGGCGGAGCCTCCCTCGGCCCTGAGCCCCCCTGGAGGCTGGAGCTGGAAGGCAAGCGTCTCCGGGCCGTCTTTCCAGCACCTCGGTGGTCTTGTTTGGAGTGGGGGGAGCTTGGAAACTTGAGGCTGGCCTGTCCAGTTTCACGTGGTTTCATATAACTGTATAACTAGTGTCCTGCCTGCTTCCAGGGACGGTTCCGGCCTCCACCCCAAAGGCTACTTTGAGCCAGAGACGGTGACATTGGGTTGGAGATTCAGACTCCAGAAAGGGGGTAGTGCTGGCCCTGCCGGAGCCCCCAGCTGGGGGACCAGGGTCATGCAGCCCCGGAGGGACTGAGGGCCTGGAGGCCAGCACACTCTCCCCCTTCTGGGCCACATCCCTGTCTCCAGGGGCTTGGCACCAGTGGGGCAAGGCCAGCATCAGCCCGGGCAGGGCTGGGGCTCATGGACTCTGGTCCTCCGGCTCGATCCACTGCCCTGAGCCGCGCCTAGGCTGCTCGCTCCGATCCAGGGGCGCCCCGGCCTCCTGGGGTGCCTCTCCTCTCTGTTCAGCCCTTGGCATGGCCCAGGGGACCACATGCGCCCGCAGCAGGAAGGAGATTTGCTCCGCCCAGGACGCCAGGGCCTCAGCACCATCCCTTCCCTCTGGGGTGGCCCGGCCTCCCGTCTCTGGGTCTCAAGAGCCTGGACCCGCCCCCTTGCCCTCAGGGCCACAGGCCTGCGGCCCCCGAGCCTTCCACAGGCAGCATCTCAGGGGAGCCGGCTGTGGCTTAATTGTGGAGTCGGCCGGTGGCCCGGCGCGCCGCCCCTCCCCGTGCGCTCCGTGGTGCGGTCCAACACAGCAGTGGGCAAGCTGAGGCCTGCCTGGACTTTGATGAATAGGCATGAGGCGTAAAGGGGTGGGCCGCTCGTTTTGTTGTTAGATGCAGCCGGTTGACAGAAGTAGGGAGATGGGGAGAAGGGAAATGCCGGCGGAGAGCCCACATGTCCCAGAGCATCCTCGGCTCCCACACCTCTAGCCACGAGGCCCCCCGCCGCCTGGGCCCACCCTGCCGGGCGGCCGCCACACTCCCCCTTGCCCCTCGGCCGCCCAGACCCATGCCGCGTCCCACCGCGCGCCAGTTCCCCGGCGTGTGCAGACCCCCGCACGCTCACCATGCTGTACGTCAGTGACCCCATGCAGCACTTTGCCACGGTAGGTGTGCCGGCGTCTGCCCAGGGCCGCGTCTCCGTTCTTCTTGGGGAGCCTTGGGGGGGCTTTAGCCGCGATGGGGGGTTAGGAGGTGCGTTCTCTCGTCTGCATCCTTGTCAGGCGTCTGGTGCGGGCCGGGTGCCGCAAGCCGGGGTAAGCTGAGGCGGACAGGACGCGCCGAGGGACTGGGCGGGTCCTGAGCATAGAGGCAGATGCCTGCCTACCCCGGAGCTTAGGGCCCCGCGCCCACTGGCTGAGCAGGGCCAGCAGCGGGGGGTGGGGAGAGGCCAGGCGCATGTCTAGTCAGGGCCGGGTGGTCGCCTTGAGATGCGGGGCTTTGCGCTGCTCCCCGGCTTTGGGCCGGCGGCTCCGTCCTGCCCGCACACTCTCAGGTCAGCAGCATCCTCTGCTGGGAATCTGCGCGGTAGGCTGACTCGGTGTGGTCTGAGATCCCGGTCAAGGACTTGCGGCAAGCTGGCCTCGAGGTGTCCGTCTGACGGCGGGGCAGCGGCCTGGCAGAGGGGAAGGAAGGGACAGCCGTGTTTACTTGGCCCCTGCAGCCTGGGCCCCGGGGACCAGGGCTCATTTCCAGACTTGCCAGGTCCCCGGGGGCCAGGCAGGCACCAGGCTGCTAATTGAGCAGGTAGAGGGTGGGGCCATCTTTCCTGCCAGGGACGCAGGTAGAGTGGGGGCTGTTGGTTCCATGTGCCCTGTGGGCGACCCGGCAGCGGGCAGACGACACGAGCCGGAGCCACAAAGACGTGGGGGTGCAGCAGCCTCTGGAGACGAGAAGGTTCTGGACAGAGTGTGCGTGAGTGCACAGAGTGCGTGTGTGTGTGTCCCCAGCAAGGCCGTGGGGGGGGCGGTGACAGTGTGTGGCCCGGGAGGAGCTACCTGCCTGCAGCACCCACACGACCCAAGGCACAGCCAGAGGCCCCCGGGCCCTGGGGCCAGTGTCCCTGCTCGGCCAGCGCGAGGCCTGGGCGCACGGGGACAGGGGTGTGACCTTTTCTCCCCAGTGAGGTGGCTGCCGCAGTGCAGATGTCGGGTGAGGCCGAGCACGGCTGCTGCGAGGTGTCTTCCCCGGGCGCAGGGGTGAGGGCTGCAGGGTCCTCCGTGGACCGTGGAGGGCGCATCTGCTCTGCTGCCGTGGCCCACACCTGCTCTGTCTGTGTAGACGGAGGGCAGGTCCGTCAGCAAGGCTGCAGAACTGCCCGGTGCCTCTTTCCCCGTGGGGGGTGGGGGCGGGGCTGGCTGGGGTCACTGATTTGTAAATGCATCTGTTTCCTGTTTCTGTCCCAGGAGACAGAAACTTTCTGCTGCTGCAAAACCTCACGAAAGAGGAAGTGACATTTGGCCCAAAGCACCTGAAACCCCAAAATGAACAAACAGGGTTGTCCCTGACGAGCTCATGTTGTCACGTCCCTTGTCGCTGGGGACTCTTTGGGGCCCGTCCCTCTCCGTCGAAGGCTGAACGACCCCTTTCGTGGCTCCCGCTTACTGGGGGTGTTTGGCTGGCGCTGGAGGGCCTGAGGACTCTGTCTGGGGCGGCTTCTCCCCGTGGCGGGCCAGCCGCCCGTGACCCAGGAGGGAGCTGAGGACACGGAGGACCCCTTCTCACCTGAGACCACACTGCGATGGTCCAGAGCAGGCACCTGGAACCGACTTTTCCGCGTTGGAGATCTCTGTGGTTCACTACCCTCTCGGTTTCACTATTTAGCAAAGCTTTAGCGTCTCAAGAAATAAGCAAGGTTGATATTAGCCCCGTGGCTCTTTTCGTGCCTGTTGACCAGAGCCGGCATCTATTTGGGCTGCAGGGTCCTCTTTTTTTATTGTTATGTATATTTGAGAGAGACAGACAGACAGACAGAGACAGAACAGGAGCAGGGGAGGGGCAGAGAGAGAGGGAGTCACAGACTGAAACAGGCTCCAGGCTCTGAGCTGGCAGTCAGCACAGAGCCCGACGCGGGGCTCGAACCCACGAACCGCGAGATCATGACCTGAGCCGAAGTCAGACGCTTAACCGATTGAGACCCCAGGCGCCCCTGCAGGGTCATCTCGAGCTGGGTCATCAGTGCCTGGCCGGCTCCCGCTGTCCGCCAGTCTGGTGTGTGCTGTGTGAACGCCCGATTCCACATCCTGGGGCAGCACGAGTGGGCTCAGTGCTCTGCATCCCCCGTCCAGCGACGACCCCGTCACTCTCTGTCCCTGCAGACAGTGCAGCCTCTGGGGAAGGAAGGGCCCCAGGTGGGAAAAGCCAACCGATGCATCAAGAACTATGTCCTGAGCGCCTCCTGTATCCAAGGCACAGGGAGGGAGGGACGAGATCCCGCACGGCTTCTGGAAGGGCCCCTGCTGCAGTGCTCGGAGCAGACCACAGGAGGGCAGGCCCGAGGCGGGGAGCCTCAGGCCACGGGCTTATCCCGCAGACGGATGGCACCTAGGGCCAGGTGTGAGCGGGGCAGGCGGTGAGCATCCCGGAGACGTGCTGGTGGGCTGGGAGGGGCGAGGGTGACCCAGGTTGGACCCAGGAGGCTGGGCGAAGGGAGTTACCCCCGGTTTATTCCGACGTAAAACTGCAGGAGGGGGATTTGGGGAGAAAGGTGTGAGCTCGGCTTTGCTGCCTGAACCACTCATCGGCTGTGCCAGGGCTGAAAGGAACAGCTGNAGCGGAGGGAGAGGCAGCTCCCAGCAGATGAGAGGGGCAGCCTGGGAGCCAGGAGGGGGACCCGTGGGGGACAGGAAGGGGCGGGGCCTCCGGGGACAGGCAGCTGGCAGGAGGGGAGAGGGAGTGGCCGGGGTCTGGGCCGTGGGGTGGGGTGGCAGCCACGAGGCGTCCTTTCTCACCTGGTGCGGTGGGCAGAGAAGGCCCCGGCGGCCCGGGCAGGACTGACGGCTCCGGAAGGGGAGCACCGGAGCCCTCCTCGGGGGCGATGAGGGGTGGCCCGCATTCGCCAGGCTCCGGGCTGACCCTCTGCCCGCCCCACGGCCACCCACCCTGACCCTGCTAGTGGAAAATCCATTCTTCGTCTGCTCGGCCAAACCCTCCTCTCTGCAACAGCCGATGTCCCCCGTTCGTTATCACCGCCTGTGACTCGGAGCCAGAGGGTCCCTGGGCTGAGGCGTCCCCATCAGCCCTTCCTCTGGCTGCAGAAGCTCTGCTCTCTGACCTCCATTCTGGAAGCTTCCCTGCACCCTGCCCATCTTTCACTTTTGGTGGGGCTCCACCAACCCTTCTCATGCACCCCCCCTCCCCGCCCCGCCGCGCTGTGCGTTCAGCCTGTCGTGAAGCCCCGAGCCCCCGCGCACTCGGTCGCTGGGCTGCTGGCTGTCGTGGCCGCGCCTGCCTGGTGCCGTCTCCCAGCGCCCGGGAAGTGTGTGCAGAAGGGCTGAGCTACCCTCACCCGCCAGGGAGCTTGTCAGGCCTCAGGGCTGGAGGAAGGGCCTGGGGTCGGCCTGTCTGTCCACCCCGGAGCCTTGAACTGGGGACGTGATGAGCAGACCAGCAGCGAGCACCTCCCTGAGGAGGGGTGGCCGTGTCTCCAGCTCTGGTGCAGGCCATCGAAGGTGCTGCCCCGTGACGCCGCCTCAGCCCCCGCCTCCTTCACTGTGCTTGCCGCTGAGACCAGGGGCCGCTCAGGGAGGGGTGGTGCGGGCAGGGCCCGATTGGCACCTGCCGATGGACAGATGGACGAGGGAGACATGGGTGAAGGAAGTCAGGGCAGACACCTGGCTCAGGGTCAGGCTCTGGGGCTGCAGGCAGTGGGGGTGGGAAGGCTGACTGCCCCCAGTGGGGCTCAGGGGCTTGGGGTCCCCCACACACGACACCCCTCCTTTGCTCCAGCCCCTGGGCACCCTCAAAGGCGCTGTTGTCTGGGGGTTCAGTAAAGTCTGCAACCGTGGGCCACGCGCCTGTCCGCGGGCGACCCGCAGAGGCTGGCAGGGCGCAGCCCAGAGACGCACGGGGACCCCGCGGGGCCGGCTGTCTGGGCGGTGCTGTCTGCGGGTGGGGAGCAGGGGGGCCCTGCAGACACGCCTCAGCAGCTGCAGGGACGGCTCTGGGGGCACACTTCTACAGCGCGAGGTGTGGAAAGTTCCACCTGGCCCTGGCGTCGGATCGGGCGAGGAGAGAGCGTGAGCGCATACTTTCAGGGGAGGAGGGTGCCTCCCCCAGCACGAGTACCAGTACTGTCTTGTTGGCGTTTCCGCCCGTTTACTCAGACTCCGGGAGATGCTGTGGGAAACAGCGCGGGTGGAGGTCTTGCTCCGAGGGGGACGGGTTATCTCCCCCTGGAGCCCAGACAGCACGCCAGTCACTCACCTCTGGGCGAGGCCGCACCCAAGCCCAGACACGCCTGTCAGAGAAGATCAGGGGGGTTGGAGTTTCGAGCTCTACAAAGGGTTCTGGCCTCGGTGTGCTGGGGGGAGCTGGGGTCAGAGCAGAAGCCCTGGGAGATCCACGGGGTGCCCGCCTGACCCGACCGGAGCCCACAGCAGGGGTGAGGAGGCCGCAGAGCTGAGGCCCAGGCTCCCCGCGAGAGAATGATGCTCGCGCCCTGGGTTAGGCGACACTGCCTCCCGGGAGTGGGGAGCGCTGAGCTGGCCTCACCCCAGGAGGTGACATCCGAGGGGAGTCAGGGGCGGGGCGGCCAGGCCAGGTGGGCAGGTGGCTCTGAGCAGGGCTTGGAGGCTGGAGGGCAGAATCTGGCCAAGGGCATGAGGAAGGGGCCGGGGAAGCCAGCGGCCCCTCCCTGGGCCGGGAGCCAGGGCGGCTATCTGCCAAAGGCCGACCTTGTGGGGAGCCGCAAAGAGGTGCCTCCTGACTGTTCACTTGGGGCGATGAGGGAGACATGCTGCCGGCTTGGGGAGCAGTGCACATGGCAGGCAGGGCCCAGCGGGCATGGTGGGCGGGGGGGGGCAGGCGGCAAGGAGGGAGGAGAGAGGAGCCCATGCAGCCTCAGGCCCGGGGCATCACCACCTTCCGCGTCTGCGAAGGTCATGGGTGGATTTTGCTGGGAGTTACACTTGGACCTCTTGGCTTTCTCCAGCAGTGCTTGGGAAGTGTCCTCACTCCCCATTGTCATGAGCCTCGGGGGACAGATGGAGGACCCTGATAGTACCAGCTCTGCTCTGCCCTCTGGGCACTGCGGGGGCCCCCTGTGTGAGGGGAGGCCGCCAAGGTCACCGAGCAGAGACGCAGGCAGCTGACCTCGCCTGCTGCTCTCTGCACAGAGCAGCCTCGGCCCGAAAGCAGCGAAGGAAACGGGCTTTAGTGTCCAGAAAGAACTTCCTGAGGGTCAAGGGTGTAAGACGCTGGACCAGCTTGGCCCAGTCGTCTGCGGAAGCCCTTTGCTGCAGGGTTTTAAAGAGCAGGAATAGTCATAGCTGACCTTCGGAGAACACGGGTTTGAACAGCTCAGTCACTTGTATGCAGGCTTTTTTTGTTTTGTTTTTAATAAATACAGTACAATACTGAAATGTATTATTTCCTTTTCCTTATGATTTTAAAAAATTTTTTTCAAGTTATTTATTTATTTATTTTGAGAGAGAGACAGTGTGAGTGGGGAAGGCGCAGAGAGAGGGGGAGAGAGAGAATCCCCAGCAGGCTCTGCGCTGAACTCACAGAACCATGAGATCCTGACCTGAGCCGAAATTAGGAGTCAGACGCTTAACCGACCGAGCCCCCCAGGCGCCCCTCCTTATGATTTTCTTAATAAAGTTTTCTCTTCTCCAGCTTACTTCATGGTAAGAACATGGTATACAACACGCGTGGCGTACAAGGTCCATGTTCATTGACTTCGTTATTGGTAAGGTTTCTGGTCAGCAGAAGGTTATTCGTAAAGTTTTCGGGGAGTCAAAAGTCACACTTGGATTTTTGACTGCGTGGGGTATCGGCGCCCCTCAGCCTATATTGGTCAAGGTCCAACTGTGTTTCGGGGTTTACAGCCACAGGAAAATGGACACCCACGAGATACGAACCCACAAGGGTCGTGATGTCTGTCACCCTACCCAAAGTAGTGGGAGAGAAAGCCCCAGAACACGGAGGCAGGTGGAAAGAACCTGGGAGGCTCCTAGGAGGAGGTGAGGCCTGAGGCTTTACAGGTGTAAGGAGACAGTGTTCCAGGAAGGGGAGAGCAGAAGCAAAGGCCCTGTGGTATGGAGCAAAGATACAAAGGAGGCTGGGAAGAGGGGCTCCCTGGGGGGCCCGCTATCACCCCCAGAGGCCCAGGACCTCTGTCTTGGGAATCTCCGTGTCCTTGCGGCAGAGACAGACGGTGCCTCCTGCGTCAGTGTTTGAGCCAGTGTCTCTAACTGCCCAGTGGAGGGACGAGGCTGTGGCCCCTGTCCCTCGAGTCCCCTCCGCTAAGTGAGTCACCCCGGAACTGAGCCTCTGAGGACATAAGTGGAGTCACCTGAAGTTTTACTGACAAGGTTTTCTGCTGTGACTTTCACTAAAGATATAAGGTTCATTCG
>NW_027530007.1:7120162-7125682 GCF_008692635.1 Crocuta crocuta | reverse complement strand
GGGAACCAACTCACAAACTTAAAAACAATTTGTTTTCCGTCTATGCCCCAAAAAACTCATTTGAGATGGTTTACCGGCTGTAAATAGATAAACACACATAAAATAAGAATCTTCTCAAAGTGCCAAACCCAGCTCACAGCGAAAGGACCAGCCTCAGGGGGAGCCAGAGGAGCCCTGTTTCCGGAGAACTCTGGCCAGTCAGGACAGGGAGACCAGGCAGGGGAGGGTGCAGAGAGGTGGCCTGGCCCCGGGGACTGTCCCCATGCGTTGTGGCCACTCCCACCCACCGGCTGCTCCCGGAGGAGCTGCCTTTGACCCCAAAGAGCGCCCAGGGCAGGAGCGGGTGTGCTGGGTCTGTCTGTGAGTGTCTGAGCGGGGGGCACGGCAGGATGGTGAGACGGCCTCTCTGGGGGCGCGGGGCCCTCCCCGCTCACCCCACCTCTGCGCCTGGTGCTCGCCCGGTCCTCACAGTGAGTGCGGAGGGTCTGGGGCTGGCCCCGCTTGCTTCCTCATTGGCAGCCCTTGCCTTTGTGCGGAGGAGGGAGAGGAGTGTGTGAGCACGGCGGGCGCCCTGGCTCCCGGGAGCCCCTGGGCGGGGGCCGTTCCTCCTCATGCGCAGTCACACGTTATAGCCTTCCTGGACCCTCCGGATCCCGACAGCTGTCCCATGATGGCTTCACCCCTGCCTTGTAGATGGAAAGCTGAGGCCGAGGGAGGCGGAGGCCCGGCTGGTCCCATGGGGGGCCCGGGGCCTCGCCCCCGGGTCTGCCGACCTCAGAGCCCTGCTGGACCTGAGTGGTCCCTCCTGCGCCTCTGCTCTCGCCCGGGGACACCGTCCTTGTGGGCGGCACTAATCCTGGACCTGGCACGTTAGGGAGGGGGGTGGGATGGCCGGGAGGGCCCAGCGTCTGGGGCCACCAGCCCAGGCAGCACCTCGGGACCACCTATGGTGGCCCCCGGCCCTGGGGGCTTGGGCGGCGCAGGGGCTGGGGGGCCGGGCCGAGCGCAGGTGGGCGGACCAGGGGGCAGGCTGAACCCTCTGCTGCCTGGGGGGGGCGGGTGCCTGGGGAGGTGGGGCCTCTGGACCCCCACTCAGCCCCTATTCTTTGCTTTCCCCTGGGGGGGGGTGGGGCTGAAACCTGAGACCCTGGCCAGAGTGGGGTCCCCCTGTGTGAGGGCAGCACAGCCATCCCTGCTCCCTGTCCCCTGCTGCTGCTCTGTGCTGGGACAGCCCCCAGAGGGTCTGCCGAGGAGGGGAGGCCCCTAGGCTGGAGGCTGGGACCCCCCCCCCTCAGAGTGGCTCCCTCTGTCCTCTCCCAACTGCTCCTGGGGCGGGACCCCCTTCCCCGTTGCCAGAGATGAGCTCCCTTCCCAGCAGAGGGCCAGACACAGACCCAGTTCAGGACCTCCATCCCGGAGGCGGGGCCTCCCACCGGGAGCGTCGTCCCTCAGGCTGCCGCCCGAGGTCTAAGCCCCTTACCCCTCCCCTGCGCGCGTCTCGGGGCCCTGCACGTGAGCACAACACGGGCGTGCGGCCCCGAGGCCTATGTGTGCCCTCGCCTGAGCAGAAATGGGCCACCGCGGGATTCTGGCCCCAGAGGTGCCGACCCTGGGGCAGCCTGGACCCCGCAGAGGCGGAGGGACGGACACCCTGGTGCGCCCGCGGGGCAGGTCCCCCTCCCTGCCCCTGCCCACTGTCAGCAGAGGGCGCCAGGAAACATGTTTGTGGAGCAGAGGGACAGAGCCTGTGTTGGGGGGCCTGTGTGGCCTGCTGGGAGGAGCCCCCAGCCCTCCCGCCGGGGTCCAGCGCGGCACACGGGGGATCTGGGGGGAGAGGTGCTCTCCCGGCCCCGGCCCCTCCCGGAGCCCCGCTGCATCCTCCGCGGGACCAGGAGGGGAGCCCGCCCGCCCGCAGCCCTGCTTGGGTCGGGCCCAGGAGCCCTGCACGCACATGTAGGCACACGCGGGCTGCCCCGGGCTGGGCATGTCCTAATCAGCCCGCTTTCTTGGGAGTTCTGCTTGAAAGCAAACAAACCAAAAAAGTCCTGGTTTTGCCCGGGGTTCCTCGTGCCACCAGGGGTCTGGCCTCCGCTGCCAGAGGCCTCCGGTCCGCACGGAGGGCACCCCGGCTCCTGTGCGTGTGGCTGTGCTGGCCCGGTTCGGGCAGCGAGGTCGGGACGGGGCTGGTCCCCGCAGTGCCGCGCGCCCATCCGACCTGGAAGGAAGGCAAAGGGAGGGAGCTAGAGCCGCCCACTTCCTAAGCAGCGGGTTCCCTGCAGCGAAGCAAATGGGCGGGACGCCTCCGCCCTCTGCGTTTCCTGGGGATGGAGGTGTCCCTGGGGAGCCGGGGGAGGGGCAGCAGCAGGGAGCCCTGGCCCCACGCTCTCCTGGGGAGGAGGGGCGCCCTCCAGGCACCTGGACCGCAAAATGCCACAGAGCCACGGAGCGTGCATGGGGGCCACTGGCCGGCTCCGTGGGCGGAGGAGGGAGCCTGTCTGGGGTCTGGGGCGCCCGCTGGGTGTTGTCGGTGTTCGCTGGCGGTGTCGGCACGTGCAGAGCACTCCCTTCGTGCACACGGGCTCCCACACCCCCTGCCCCGTGTGGCTGCTGGGCGCAGATGCTATCAGCCTTGCTCTTTTGGTTCAGTGAGTAATTCCCTGGCACCCGCCTCAGATCTGTAAAGAATGTGGACAAGTTAAAATCTGAACAACGCTGTTGTGTCGTGGGGCTGCCTCTCATTTCTGGGAGCAGGGGGCGGGGGGCCCTTTGCCCCGCTGGCCTGGGCCGTCCCGGCGGGGATGGAGCCGGGAGGGGGCACAGACTGCACCCAGGTTGGGGGGTTGGGCTGTGCTCCTCAAGGAAGGCTCCGCAGGGCAGATGCTCCCCAAGGCCACCTGGAGGGGAAGAGAGAGGTCACGGAGCCTGGGGGGGCAGGCTGGGACCCCACCTTCCCTACCAGGACACCCCTCCTCCCCGGCTCTCAGCCTCCTTGAGTGGGGGGGCCCTCAATCCCTGGGGAGACATCCTGCTGCCTGGCACACCTACGTTCCGTCATTCATTCACTCACTCACACACCCACGCCTGTCATTCATTCATTCATTTTCACTCACACACCCATGCTCCGTCATTCATTCATTCATTTTCACTGATGTACCCACACTCTGTCCCTCCCTCCCTCACTCACTCGCCCAGCAGGCCTCTCGAGGAGCGCTCTGCAATGAGAGCCCGCGGTACCCCGACAGGGCAGGGGTGCTGACGGCAGTGCAGTGAGCCTGGGAAGATGGCAGCCGCAGGGGTGCCTCGAGCCCCTGGCGGCCTGGGCCCTCCGGGTCCGCACGGCCGGGAACGGATGGGGTGCGGGCTGCACGTGTGATGCCAGTAACCGTGTGGAGAAACAGTGAAAAGTAACCCGTGGGAGTCACTTACTAATTTATCTTCCTTCTCAGAAACAATGCCCGTTTCTGCGCGTGCTGAGTGCGACACCGCGAGCTAGATTCTTCCTCTTATGTTTTTCTCGTGACCGAGTGTGTGGAGTCAGGGCACCCACACCCGCAGCAGCTGCCTCGGCTGTGAGGGCGCACGGCAGGCGCCCGGTGGAGCAGGGGTGCTCATTCTCCCCGCTCTCCGTCCCCCAACCCGGCTGGGCCAGGGGAGGGAAGGAGCCTGCGGTTGCTGCTGTGTCTTAAATAGCCTTACTGAGTTATGCTTTACCTGACACACAGTTCACCCATTTCAGTGTGCGGCTTAGTGTGTTTGAGTGTGTTCACAGCTGCGTGTGCCCCCCAAGGTGAGTTTTAGAACCTTTCAATCACCTCCAAAGGGAACCAGGTACCCCTTAGCCTCTGCCCCAGCCCCACCCAGCCCCTGGCGGCCGCTGCCCTGCATCTGGCGGGACGTGGCCGTCCTCGGGACCCCACAGCATGCTCGCGCCTGCAGCTTCGTTCCCTCGCCGGTAGTGTTCCCTGTAGCGCGTCGGACTCTGTGATGGTCGAGTCATACCGTTCCCTCGTATGGACCCTGCAGTTTGCTCATCCGTTTGTGTCGGTGGGTGCTGGGGCGTCCCCAGTGACAGGTGAGGGCCCAGAACCGGGAAGGCTGTGCAGGAAGGAAGTCTCCGCGGTGCCCTGCAGGGGTCCCCTGTCCCGCTGCCCCAGAGAGGTCCCGGCAGAAAAGCCTGAGGCCCACCCAAAGGGTCCTTCCGGTGGCAGCTTCAGCCAGGCCTCAGGTGACTGTCCCCTGGGGGCTGGAGCATCCTGGGCACGAAGGAGGCACGAAGCCGTGGGCACGTCACCTCCCTGTGCTCCGTCGGCCCTTGGAGGATGGGGAACGTGTGCCCTCCAGAAGGACGCTGAGTGGAGGGGGCTCTGGGTTATGAACACCCCCTCCTGATGGAACCCTGAGGGATGCGCCCCTGCGCTTTGCAATTTGGTGAAGGCAGGCTACCCTGCTCTTGCTGCTGGCCTGTCTCTGCTCCCCAGGGGGGCCCCAGGCCCTCTCCCCACAGTTCACACCATCCCCACCCGTGTCCTGCGTTCTCAGGGCCACTGCCTCACCCCAGGCAGGTCGGTCTCCTCTACGTGCCTCGGTGTCCTCATCTGTGAAACGGGATAATAGCAGCTCGCACCTTGGGCTCATAGAGAGGATTAAAATAACCCTTGTCGCCATCGTGGCACACAGAGTGTTTGCAGTTAGGAGCCCTTCTGGCCGACATCAGCTGCTCTTTGCCCTCCCAATCCACCTCCTGCCTGAAGCCTCCAGACTGGGGAAGGGGGCTTCCTTGCCGGCCCTCCGGGAGGAATGTGATCCGTCCTGGACTGGGCTGGACTGGGTTCCCGGGACCCCAACAGGGTGAGCCGGGGGTGCACACACAGTGCAGCTTAGAGTCCCTGTCCCTCCCGTGTGTGTGTGTGTGTGTGTGTGTGTGTGTGTGGCCCTGGGGGAGGGGCAGGGCTCCCTGGGCCCAGGTTAGGATTAGGGTTAGGATCAGGGTTAAGATATGGACCAGCCGGAGGGGACTCTGGGCCCCACAGGCTGGGGCCACCCTCTGCCCCGGCCCGTCTCTCCCACTGTCTGGCTGCCTGGGCCCGGGGTCTCCCCACTTCTGGCTGTAACACAGGGTGGGACGTGAGGATGTCCCCTGAGCCTGCTGGGCCGGGAGGGGGCCGGGGGGGCCCGGAGCCCCCCCACCTGCGGCTGCCCCCAGGTGTGCTTGGCGGAGCCCCGAAAACCCTGGCACCCGGAGCCGATGGAGGGGGGAGGCGAGGTGAATATGTCAGTTTATCCCAACACAAGCAGTGACCTGCCGGGTTGGGGGGGTGACGGGGAAATATTTGGGATGACTGAGCTGCTGGCCCTTTAAGGCTCCTGTAACAGGACACCTCTGGCCGCGCGCTTCCACTCTGCAGCCTGACTGTGCCCCCTCCCTCCCCTTCCCACGTTAGCCCCAGTTCAGTCTGCTGAGCAGCGCCATGGACCAGATGAGCAGCCGCGCGGCCCCGGCCAGCCCCTACACCCCAGAGC
>NW_027530007.1:7112437-7120150 GCF_008692635.1 Crocuta crocuta | reverse complement strand
CCCCCCGGAGCACGCCGCCAGCGTGCCCACCCACTCCCCCTACGCGCAGCCCAGCTCCACCTTCGACACCATGTCGCCCGCTCCGGCCATCCCCTCCAACACCGACTACCCCGGCCCCCACCACTTCGAGGTCACCTTCCAGCAGTCGAGCACAGCCAAGTCGGCCACCTGGACGGTGAGTTGTGCCTGGGCTCCCGGGGGGGGGGCCGGGGCTGCGGGTGGGGAGGGGTGACGGCCCTGGAGGCTCTCGCTGGCCGGCCCGGGAGGAGCGTGGGGCGGGAGGCGGGTCTGGGGCTGGGCAGTCTGGGCGTGCCCACCCCTCGGACGCACGCGGCCAGGGCGGCCAGCCTCCTGGGGCCCCAGAGGGGCAGGCGTGGCTCCACAGCCGGGTCTGCGGGGCAGAGGCAGGCCATCCTCACGGAGACCCCCGCGTCCCTGCACTCAGCTGGGGCTGGCATCCCCTCCTGGGTGAGCAGGGGGCGCAGATCAGCCACCGGGGTCTGCAGAAGCCGCCTCCTCCCGGCGGGGCGGGTCGCCAGGAGGTCCGGTGGGTGTCGCGGTCGGTGGCTTGGGCTTTGCCTGTGCAGCCCCCAGGTTGTCTGTGAGCACGGGCGCGGGGATGTGGGGGGTGGGTCCAGGGCGCTGCGGGCTGTGTGGGAGCGTTCTGGCCTTGGTAGGGGTTTTGCAACTTGGATGACATCCCGCGCACACACCTGCCCGTGCGCGGAGTTTACTCTCGAAACCACCCAGCAGCCCACAAGGGAGAATCTGTTATCGTCCCATTTTATAGCCAGGGAAGTAGCCACCGCAGGGAAGGTCGCTCGCTGGCAGTTACGCGGGTAGTAAGCGCTAGAGCCCCGTGGTCCGGCCTCGGGTCTGCGGGCTATGTGCCTCATCGCTGAGCCGCACTGTCCTGCCTCGGTTGTGAGAGGAAGGGGCTGCCAGACGCGCCCACAGGGGCAGGGGCGTGGCAGGGATGCCAGACCCGGACAGGCCACTGGCTCTCCCAGGGCACGCCGGGCACTGGTGGGGAAAGGGCACCCCAGGTCTCCTGCCCCGACACAGGAGCCTTGCCCAGTGCCTGCCCCGTGTGCATATAGTGGGTCCTGGCCACGGGGCAGTGTCCCCTCCTGCAGGGAACAGCAGCTCCACGGTCCCCACCAGAGCTTGGGAACAGGGAGGTCTCAAGGCAGCGTGGCCGCGTCCCTGCAGGAGCACCGAGCAGGTGACCCTGGGGCTCTGCTGCTTTAAGAACTGGGTCTCCAATCCCCACTGCCGGCTTGGCTCCTGGGGGGGTGGGGGGGACGGGGGTGGTGAACCTCAGGGAACTGGTCAGGCTCTTCAGCAGCCAGTCTGGGTCTGGCTTCCAAGTCACAGCTCCCCTGCCACCCCAGCTGCTGGCCCATCGCTGGTCCGGGGCCCCCACCCCGTCGGTGCCCGGCTTTCCTCATTTGTGACTTTCCTGCTGTGTTCCTCGTCGCTGGTGGTAAGGCTTAAAGGGGGTGTTGTTGCCCAAGCAGCACGGGCTGGCACAGGAGGAGCAGTGTGTCACCTTAGCAGCGGGGCTGGGGGTGGGCTGCCATAGAGCTGACCTCCTGGGTGAGGTTCTTCAGCAGGACCGGCAAGTGCCAGAGGGTTCTCTTATTGCATGCGAGGTCCTGGTCCCCCCACCCCAGATTTGAGGTTGGGCTGGATGACTGTAAGCCAGGTCAGGAGGCTCCTGAGGCATCCCCACTCTTGCACACCTCTAGTGACAGGAGGCTCACTACCACTCCTACTCCATGTTCATGCTGTTCCCTGAGCCCTTCCCCCAGCCTCTCAGGGGAGGGTCCCGGCCCCTTCTGCACCAATGCTGTGACCCAGGCCTGAGCTGCCGGCCCCCTAGGAATCGTGGCAGGCACTGCAGGGCTTCCTGGCTCCCTTCCTCTCCACTGTTTGAGGATGCAGGTGGGGTCTCTGCAGTGTCTTGGGGGACTTGGAGTGCCTTCGATGGTCTGAGCTGGTCCTCAGGGAGGGACGGAAGCCGTGCCTCGGCTGGCTGTCCCCCCCAACCCCCACCTGGGGCCTCTGTCCTCCCCTCCCCTGCCAGCGGGGTGGCATCAGGGACAGAGGGCCCATAGCTGGGTCACGGTTGTCTGCCCCATGGAGTGGCCTGCCCCGGNCAGTGCAGGGAGTGGAGGTGGGCCCGACATTGATAATGAGATTCTTGGCACCTTGGCTCTGGGGGAGAAGACCCCCCGCAGGGGCCTTTCCCTGCCCGGGGATCACGGTGCAGGATGGGGACCGCCCGGAGCCCGCCTGCCCGCAGCTCTTGGGGTCTGGCTACGCGGGCGCTGCCCGGACTTGCTTCCTGGGCGCGCTTCTGGGCTCCGCACCATGCCGTGCGCGGCTCCCGCCGTGCCGGCCGGCTGGTAACTGATAGATAATTCATATTTTTCTCAAGTACAATTCCAAATTGACTGTTGCCTTCACTCCTGTCCCCGCTCAGAAAAAACACCCTCGCCAAGTCCCCAAGGGACCGCAGCTGTTAATGGGGTCTTTGGCCTCTGCCTGGCTGAGGCCCCCTGCGAGCACCCCCACATCTCACATCCGTGCTCCTCGGGCACCGAGGGGAGCCCTTGGCTCACAGGCCTGTGTGCGCGCCACAAATGCACATACGGAAACACCTTGCACACGCGTGAAGACGTGGACACCCATCTGTGCACACGACTACACACATGCACACCACGCACGCGTGCACAAGCACACACAAACACGTGTGCACATGTGCAGCCCCTTCTGGTCGCCGCCCAGGGTTCTGACAACCCGCCCGCCCACCGAGGCCTGGACGGCGGGTCGAGCATAACTGAGCAGACAGAGAAGGGACGTGTGTTCTGCCTCCTGGATTATAAACCAGGGATCGGGGACGGGACCGGGGGGGAGTTAGGCTGGCAGGGTCCAGGGGTCAGGTCTGATGCACTGCTCTGGGCTGGGCTCTGAAGGTGGGGTGTAGCCTGGGGTGAGGAGCCCGGGGAGCACCTCACAAGCTGCTGCTGTGGGGCCATCCCAGGGTCCTGGCCTGTCTTGTGTCAGCGCTCTTCGGGGCCTTGGGGGCATGCAGGAGAGACACACCCCGAGAGGTCAGGGCAGCAGGCACGCCTCACACTACCTGGCTGGCACCCGTGGGCACTGATGCTCTTCGTTCTGGTGGACGGGGGAGCCTGGCCAGCAATGGCGGGTGACTGTGCCTTTGTCCCTGTCCCAAGCCCTCCTCAGCACACCCTGGCCCAGCCTCTGGGCCCCGACGGCCACACTCACCCCGCAGCCCTCCCTGGGATTGGCAGTGATACCGATGGCTGGTCCCAGGAACCTCGAGGAGCAGCCGATGACAGGGGCGTCTGGACGCTGTCTAGCCCAGCTCAGTGTCCCCTGGCCCCTAGACTGGGCCTCGCCAGGGAAGGGGGCTGTCCTTGGGGTTTGGGAGGTATGGGAGGGGGCCCCGAGGTCATGCAAGAGGCTTCGCACAGTCGGAGCCCTGGCCCAGCTGGGTAGCATGAGGCGTGATGGTGAGGGCTCACAGGGGTGCAATGGCTCAGTCAGTCCCCGGGGGGCCTCCCCACAGCCCCCTGAATGACTCCCAGCCGCCCCACACATGAGTGAGCGTCAGTCTGGCCATGGTGGGGGCGAGCCAGCGCACACAGGTGAGCACCACCCTCCTGGCCGAGGAGGACCCTGTGGAAGGCAGGCGGGAGATACAAAGGTTCTCCGTGGGGTTCCTGGCAGAATGTGGCTGACTCAACACTAATGGATTCAGGAGAAAACTTTCCAGCCCCTCGGAGGTTTGCGAGCACGAAAATAATAGTGCATGTGTCCCAACACGATCACGGTATCAATTGCGTTATCCTAAAAGTTTATGGAATGCGTAAGTGGAATTAATACCTTTTACTGGCACCAGAAGCAATTACACGTATTTAAGGCCCAGGGAAGAGTGCTCGGTGTCTATTGTGGAGACAGAGTGAGGAGTGAGCAGGGGAAATTGCAGTGATTGCCTGCATTGTGCAAAGCTCCTGGGGCGGGGACCCGCTTCCTGCAGGCTGGCCCTGCCGGCGTCGGCGCCCTGGCCTCTGGCCTGAGCCGGGGACCCCTTCTCTCACCACCGTCTGCAGCAGCTGGAGCCGCTGGGCTTGGAGGCCTCAGGACTTGGCCTTGGGGGCCGAGTGGGGAGCCGGGCCCGGGACCAGCCCCTCCTTGCTGCCCAGCCAGTGTCGGGGGCCTTTATAAGGGGCATGGCTCCTCCTGGAACTGGAACTGACGCGGCCACATGGTCCCGAGGCTCCCGCCCACCCGTCCTGTGGACTCCGGGCGAGGGTCTCGGCTGAGCAGCCAGTGAAGCTTTTCAGTGCTCAGTTGTGGGGGAAACTGTCAGGATTTTGGAGCCTGGGCTCAAGTGTGGGGACCCCAGTCCCCAGAATTCCCCTGGCCGCACCTCCCCGCCTGCAGGGGCGATCGGTCCATTTGTCCAGGTGGCCTCAGGAAGAGGAGGGGGAGACAAGGGCGAGGAAAGGCGAGGCGTGCGGACGCCCGGGCAGGGCAGGCCACAGGGCTGCGACGCTAGGGCTCGTTTTAGGGCCGGAGCGCCCCCTCGAACAAGTGACTAGCACTCCAAGCTTCAGGGAAGTGGAGGTTCAGGGGTTGCCAGGGGATCCCGCGGGGCCTTAATGCCCCGGGTCCCCCCTGTGGCCGTGTGCCCCCCTCCTCGTCCTCCTATGTGAGGGCCCAGCTGGCTCCTCCAGGGCCTCGGGCACAATGAAACGAGGGGGTGCCACATGCTGCCGAGGCCACCTCGGCCCCTCACCACCTGCGCCCAGGAGCCACTGCCCGCTGCAGGGCGGTCAGAGGTTTAGTGTCCCAAACTCTCCTTGCCTCACAGGCTTCGCCGGGTACTTAGCTTCGAGTCCAGCCAACCATTGCCTTAAAACCTGGAAAGTGACCATCCCCGCGTGTCCGGGGCACCCTGGAGAAGCAGGGGGCTCCTCTCCTGCTGGTAGAGGGTGCAGTTTATTTGGAGTGAAGAAACCATGCTCACCACTGCCCGGCCAGGCGGCCTATCTTCAACTGAGCTCCTAAACTTGAGACGGACCATAGCTCCCGTGGCAGGAAGGTCAGAGGCAGGAGAGCCTGTGTTCCGGGCTCCCAGCTGGAGTCACCTGGGGCCATCGAGAGGCCGTTCTGAGCACCCGCCCCCACTGTGGGCACAGCCAGGCCAACCTGCCCCCTCCCAAGCCACCTGCAGCTGGGCCGGCTCCAGGCTCAGGCCGTCCGGAAGCTTCGAGGCACTGGGGACAGGAGCCGGCCCATCCGTGCCTGCACTCACCAGGCCGGCAGTCGTGTCCAGAACGGGGGTGCCTGCGGTCAGAGGAGCCCAGGACTCTCCTCTGAGCAGAAGGTGCTGGCTGACCCCGCCCAGGCGGGCTGACCCCTCTGAGCATATGCTGACAAGGCCAAGCAGCTCAGAAGGGCCACAGGTCAGGTGAGGGCGAGGGCAAAGGGAGCTCTTTCCCCTGGCAGTTGAGGGGACCCTGTGTGGTGAGCAGGGGCTGGTGGCCAGCCTGCCCGCTCCGTCCCCACACAGGGAGTTCTCCAGCCTGGCTCACAGCCGTGCTTGCTGCGTTCGTGCCAGAGTGTTTTCCCCGTGGGCCCAGCCAGTGGGGTGTCTGCCTTCTCCAGGAGGCCAGGACAGGCAGGCATGGATTCTCCAGCTGGCAGAGTCAGAAACCAAGTTCACAGGCAGGGGACCCGGTGTTTGAAGCTGGCTGAGGCAGATCCTGCTGCTTCAGACGTGGCCACCGTTTGTGCTCTTGGCCAGGAGGGTGACTTCTGGTGGGAAGGCTGGGGCTCCCCACAAGCCCAGCTGTGTCCCCAAAGACGTGTCCCGCTTACCCTCTCCATCCCCAAAGCCCCCTTCTCAGGGTCCAGGGGAGGCCAGATGGCATGTCCAGATAAGAACTGGACAGAGGCGCAGAGTTCCACAGGCTGCCGGGGCCGGGGTCCCCGAGGTCAAGGGCAGGTCCCCGCCCACTGGCCCCTGTGCCCCTGACCCCAGGCCGGAGGAGGCGTACTGCACCTGACGCCTGTGTCCTTGCACTGTCCCCCTGCGTGCCTCTTTGAGCTACAATCCTCCTGGTCCCAGGTCTAGCTTGGTGGAGACCAAGGGACCTTAGAGGTGTCAGTGCTCCCCACTCCTGATGTTAGCCCTGGACAGAAGCCCCCAGAGGCGCCCTTTCTGGCCTGCAGCCATGTGTGGGATGATGGACTGAGTAGCCCCAAGGCCCGATGGCCTGGGAGTGCAGCCAAGGGGGGGCCCTCACCAGCTACTTCCGGGTCGTAAGGGTCCCAGGGGCTCCTGCTCCCTTGTTTGGGACCAGGCTCCCATTTGTGGCCGGGCAGGCTGCCTGGCTCCTGGGGGGTGTCCCCGCCAGCTGCAGGCCCACCTGTCACAGGTAGGCAGCTTCTGGCCCACAGCCTGTGGGGATGCCCCTGGGTAGCGGTCAGGGTCGCTCGGCACCTGCAAAGTCCGCCTTTGCCTCCACTTTGTCCTTCTTTGGGCTCCGGGCAAGGGGAGCCCCACTGTCCAGCCCGTGCAGGGTATCAGCAGCTGTGTGCGGCCCCTCCCCCAGCCAGTAGCTCTTGCGGCTTATCGGCAGCCTTCTTTATCAGGCTCGTCTGCAGAGCCAGGCACTGGCTGCAGCCCTACTAGCATCCAGACGCTCCCTGGAGCCTCTAGCCACCAGGCCCGTGGGCAAGGTGGGACACTGGCTGTGAGTTTCCTTGTGCGTGGACCCACACCACTTTCTGACCCTGGGTGCTCTGAAGCAGGCTGGGGTGACGCTTACAGGCTGGCAGCTTCCCTGATATCCTGTCCAGGGCTCCCTGACATGTCAGAGCCCACCCCACACTCCCAGCAGCTCTCCGTGGAGTGGGAGAGGCCACCAGGAGAGGGTGTGGCAATGTGGCTTGTGTGGCTCAGGAGGCCCCTCCTTACCTAGAAGGAGAGAGGGACCCAGGAGGGCTGTCAATGAGGGCTGCTGGCCGAGGCCCCCTGTGGGTCTCCGGGGTCGCCCTATGAACCCACACAGCTTCTTAGTAAGTGTTCTTGTGGGGGCTTCATTAGGGAGGGAGGGAGCCTGTGGCCTTGGGTAGGTCCTCAAAGGGGTCCATAACCTGAGAGAGGAGACAAATGTGGCTCTGAACACACACACACACACACACGCGTGTGGGAAGCAGATAAAAGTGGGCTATAAAAAAAATCATTTAAAGAATAAAAGCCCCCCCTTCAGGCCCCGTCTTCCAGAATCTGTTGTAACAGATTCGCCCAAGCTGGTTAACGGTATTTGCGGTTTGCAAGATGCTACACGTCCCTGGAAAATGACAGACAACTTATTATCACCTCTCCACTCTCCTCCTGTCCAAACCTGCNGATGGGGGGAGGGTCCGGTGGGGGAGGGCGGGGATGGGCAGACACCAGCATTTGGGCAAACCGTTTCCTGCAAGCACCAAGGGATACATGCATCCCGGAGCAGGCAAGTCTGGACGGCTCTGTGTCAACAGCCGAAGATAAATAAGATTTTATCAGCTCAGAATCTGTTGAAACACATCCATCTAGCGGTTCTAGGGAAGGAGAGGCAAAGGGAGGGAGAGGAAGCGGCTTCACGTGACCTTCTCTGCGGACGAGGC